>NC_143550.1:13588500-13934500 GCF_054136105.1 Typopeltis vanoorti
TTATTAGAATTACACTTCGTCGTTGTCATCCGGTAGCATCCTCTAGCAAGAGGGTTGCAGCAGATGAGCAGCTCTTCTTCATTTCTCTCTGTTTGTCGCTAGACATTATTACTAGAATTACTTACAATATCATATTGGTAATGGTCTGCTAATACATAATAAAAGATTATTGGAAACATAAAGATTTGTGTTTAATTGTGCATGTGAAAAATTTTTTTTTACTATTGCGAATTACCAAGTCTTAGTGCCATCTGTTCACACTACAGCGTGAAATTAACCTTGCAAGCAAGTTTCACTATGATTTTACAGGAGAGACAGCAGTTTACCAATAAGAATATGCAAATCCAATCCTGTATTTGACTAATTTCCTTTAGTCATGATTGATTCCCCCCCCCCCTCAGATAAGATAGTTTTGGAGTATTTTGTTTGTAACTTGTAGCAGAGGATTTAACACGTACAAACGAGTACAAAAGAGAGCATTAAAAATGATATCGGGATTGTGGAATACTGATTATGAAGACAGTTTGAGAATTTGTGGACTGCAGACACTAACAAACAGGAGATAGAGGGGTTATATGATTGAGACTTACAAACTTCTGAAATGGTCATACAGGATTTCAATTGAGGAATTTTTTTCAATTTATGGAGGGTGGGGAAAGGACAAGAGGGCATCCTTGGAAGCTGAGAATGAAGGCTGCCAAGGTGTGAGGGCTAGATTTTTCTCTCAGTGGGAGGTGATTGGAATGGATTGCCATTGGATGTTGTGAGTGCAAGCAGTGTGAATGAATTCAAGAATAAGTATGATAACTGGTGTGTGTGTGTGTGTGTGTGTGTTTGTGTTTGTGTGTGTAGCTTGTGACCTCCCTTGATGAGGCAGTCTGTCTGTGACTGCCCGGAAGTTTCTCTTAATGATAATAATAATACAATCAACATGCAAATATTACTCGCCAAAAGTATAGAAAAGTTGGTAATGTTTTCGAAATTTTTATGCAATCCTGTTCTTGATTTAAACAATATTGTGCAGTTATTCATGTTACTGGAAACATAACGAAAGATTTTATGCTAATATCAATTCAAAAACATATTCATTGGTTTAAAAAACAAAAATGTATGCATCCATTTTACTACAGAAAAAATTTCCTGGACAGGACCAGAGATGAATAAACTTTGCCCCTGGTGACGTCATGAAGTAGGATAACATCAGTTTAATGTCTCAACCACAAGCATGCAAAAACATGCCCATGAGTCATCTGCGCAAATGTTACATTTGGAAGGAAACAGACAGATAAATAATCCTATAAGGAACAAGACTTGAGTACATTTTTTCAGTTACTGCAATTTGTTCAATCAGCACAGAAATGTGTTGTGCATCCAATAAAGTAAAATAATGGGTGAGCCCTCAAAGCCTTTGAAATTTTTCTTTCTTCAGAAAAATAGCATGAGACAATACACTCCACATAACTCATAAGGATTGAAACCAATTATTATTTTGGAAGATACATACATTGTGATGTGGTTATCCAGGAGCACTTGAAAAGTTACACCGGAGGTGGTGTGATATCCTCATTTACTTGCAAATATAAGTAGAGTACGAATTGGACATCGCAGACTGTAATATTCTCAAATGCCAGGATGGTGAACTAATCATCAATGAAACAGGAAATGGTGCAAGTAAAGTTTTCTCTATTAGCTGTGAAGAAGCTGAGCAATTTTCAGCAAAAATGTACAACATTGATAATAGTTTACTATTTTTGGAAACTGAATTACCAGCTATCAGAATCACAGAAAAAATAATCGGCACTCATCTGAACTCTTCGATAGTTAAATTAGACTTTCAAGACTTTATATAATTCAATAATCATTCTTTATTTTGGAACATTTATGAACACTATAGATAGATTGCTTGTGACAATATATCTGGTGACAAAAGAATATGAGGAATCGATAAACAGGCATGGTGTTGTTTCGAGACTAACTCTATCAAACGTATGGAGCTGTGCTTCCTATGATATCTGATCTTAAGATTCTTTTGTATGACCAGCTATTTGATGTACTGTAACCAAAAAAAAAAAAAAAAAAAAGTGACTAATGAACATTTTTTTTATTAAACTCATTGGAAAACTTTAAGAGTTTAAGCTAAAACTTGTGAAATATTTGTAGGTAATTAAATGTTTTAAATTATTCTCTGTGAATATAGTTGCAAATAGTTCAGCAAAATAAAATTATGCAATTGTAAACCTAAATTAACAAAGTTTGGTGTCGTTGGAATGTTTTCCATATTTCCGTTACACCACAGTGAAATTTTGACTCAGTTATTCTGTTTAGAAGTTGGTATATAAATCCATAATTTTATCCCTTAAGGCAATTGTTTAATTATGGTAATTTAATTTTCGTCATTTAATGAGGAAAAAAATAACAAAGTTTTAAGATCTAGAAAATGACAATTATACGAAGACCGCTTATGTATGTTTGGTGACAAAGGAATTTTAACATAGATAAAAATATTTGTTGAGTTATAAATGTAAAAAGATTATTAGAAACATAGATTTCTGCTTAATTATGCATGGAAAAATATTTTAAGATTTTTTTCTCACTTATTCTTTTTAAAAGTTGATATATAAATCCATAATTTTATCTGTTAATGCAATTCTGTAATAACAAAATTGGAGTAGGGTAAATGGTGGGGATAGAACTTCACTGTCATCCATGTCTGTTCTTATCATATGTAGATATGAAATATCACACACACACTAAAAATTATCAAATCGTACTGACATGTATTATCCCTACTGTGAAATTAATGCAATTTCCAGTAATTAATATCACAGTAATATCCAGTAATTAATTATTTTAGAAAATGTCTAACTGCCACCTAATGACACGAAACGCAAATGTAAAGAAAAAATACTGCTAGAAATCTCTTGATTCTAAACTAAAAATTCCCATATTCAATATTAGGAACAAAATACCACATACTTATATTGGAAAATCATGCTGCTATCTATAGACAAATATTCTTCCACAATTGAGCCAAAGATCCCAACACTTGACCCAAAATATCCTCCCAGAATTCAGATCTCTAATCATTACCCATAATGCCACACTCGATCTAAAGGCTTACCTCATGTCACTGACAGAGGCACATCCCAGAATTCCATGCTCAAACCAAAACAAACAAAGGACGTCATCGGCAACTGGGCGCAACAGACCATCACCCAGAATTCCATACTCGAACAATTACCCATAATCCACCTTTGCAAACAAACAAAAAAAAAGAGCATGCTCACATAACTCATGCAGCCAGGATACAGATGACAAGGACGTCACAAAACTACATCTCAAAAATGACGTCGCTTATTTACTTCAGCTCAATGACGTCACTTCTCCTTATCTTATCTACATCTTGATCTTGTTCAAAGTGACAGCTATACTATTTACAGTGGTGTATTTAGATTTTGCAAAGGTATTTGATAAATTGCCACATGACAAGCTGGTAATTAAATTGAACCAGATGGGGCTGAACAGTAGAATAGTTCGCTGAATTGGAGATTGGCTATCTGATAGGTATCATTGAGTTGTCTATGGAGAAGCGATATCCCAAATATTAGAGGAAAGTTACTAGTGGTGTACCCCCAAGGGTCTGTTTTGGATCCATCGCCATTTAATTCGTATGTGGATGATATTTGGATTGGTCTGAATGGTGATATGCAGATGATGCAAAGTTGGGGAGGGCTATCAGGAGTAGAGAGGATACTGCAGCTTTGCAAGAGGAGTTGAATACATTGGCTGAATGGGTAAATGAATGGGGATGTCAAGTTAATGTTGCAAACTGTAAGGTTTTGAAATTTGGGAAGCAGAGATGGGATGTAAAGTACACAATCGGTGGAAATATTTTTGAAATAGAGGTGATGAGAGATCTGGGAATGATTGTAGACAAACCTAAAATTTTTGGACCATGTTACTAAAATTGTGAGGACAACACAGCGGATAATGGGAATGATGCAGAGGGCACTGACTTGTAGAAGTAAGGATGTTATGGTTCCTTTGTATAAGGCTTTGATCAGACCACATATGGATTGCTGGACACAGATTTGGTCACCTGGTTTTCAAAAAGATGAAGATATATTGGAAAAGATTTAGAGGCGATTGACTAAGATGGTTTCTGGTCTTTGGAATGTTGAGTACGAAGACAGATTGACAAAGTGCAATTTGCAGAAATTGGTGAATAGGAGGAGAGGGGATATGATAGAGATATATAAGCTGTTAAGAGGTTATTACCAGATTAATGTCGGGATGGTTTTGCACAGAATGGCTGAAGATAAGAAAAGAACAAGAGCTCATCCCTGGAAGCTGTATAAGGAGAGTGTGAGCAAGGAAGTGAGGAGAAGGTTTTTTGCATAGAGTGTGTTGAGTGATTGGAATGCATTGGCCGAGCGCAGAGACACTGAATGTATTTAAGGCGTGGTATGATAAACTCTGGCCCTCCCATGGATTTGACTCCATGGAAGGTTTTTATAACAATAATGTAAACAGTGATACAAGATAGTGTTCAAACCAGTTTTAACTTATAGATCTGAGAGCTTGATCTGTTAGACCAACTATATGAGCTAACTATTAACAAATCCGGACTTTTTTTTTTTTAGACGGGATTTGCAAGCATGTTTTACACTGTTGTCCTGACTGAGTTGTATTATGAAGTTTACCACCAAATTCAGTGACGGAGAGCCTTTTTCCAGCGTCAGCGTACCAAATTGCAGACGTTAGCAATTTCCCTCCGCTCGTATTGGGATAGCAAAAGCGATAACTACTTCAGTGTCAATTTTTTTTTAAAAAAAGTGAAGTTTACATACGCTGTTCGGTTAATGTAGTTATAAAAAAAAAAACTGCAGTTCAATTCACTTCTCTTCGTCATTCGATACAAAAGCAGAATTATCCGATCTCGTTATTTCTAATGAATCTTTAAGCAGAGACGGATCAAGCGTGTGTCGAACCTGGCGGCCGCCGTGGGCCCCGAGCTATGTGGAAAAAATTAAGAGATTTATAAGAATGATATTCATAGATATTACGCATTTCGGTGAAGAATAGGAACAGTTTCTGCTGTTTTTAAAAGATAAACACAAATTCAGCACTGCCACACAAGTATAGTGGGTTTCAGAGAATGTTATCGTGGCCGAACATGTTTCCAGCAGTCCCCGAGCTGCTTGGTGGCCTTTGATGACTTTATTTGTAGAGTAAAAGTGTTTATTGCACATAAGTTTAGTTGGTTGATTGTTTTAGATTTACTGCCGAAGCAAACTCTCAGGCTATTGTACTGTGGCTGCAAATTTCCCGTGGTCTTGTGACCGGTTTGCCTGTTTTGAGGTTGTACATAAGTAGTTTGTGCTACTAATACTCCTAAATATTTAGTTTGTGAAGATTCGCGTTTTAATGCGAATGTGCACAAACCTGCTTTAAGAGAAAATAAAAACGAAAATATTCACTTGTTTTCCAGAACAACCTGTATGTTAATGTCAGTTCTTTTATCGGCTAACTCATATTTGATAAAATGGAGACTGAATGATCTTTCGCAAACAATCGTTCTTGGTAAACGCGCTTTTTTTTTCTCTAATTAAGGATGAAGTATCATTTACGTTATTGTTAAAATGTAGCTATTGCTTTTTTTTTTTTTTTAAAGTTAAATAGAAAATAGTTTGTCTCTTTCGGAATAAAGGAAAAGGGTGTTCATAAGACTACTTCCTGGAGATCGTTTCATTAGTGCAATGAACTTACCCCGAAGGTCATATTAGTTTGCCCGCATTCCATTAATTTTCGAAAATTCAGATGACGTTTCTTGGAGCCAACCTTAGTTTGCTTCTTTAAGTAAGGAAAGGAATCTTTCCGTTTGTGTTAATGACAAGCAAATCCTTTTTTAAAAGTTCTTTCTTATTCAAAGTGGGTATCGCAACACAATTCATGCCTGTATAATATAATCTAAATCATATAATCTGTAACTGAGTTTCGCAATTCCCGCTCTGGTTGGTTGCTGCACTGGAAACTAGGAAAGTCTGTTCTTCATTACTTTTATGAGTTTTCTCAAGTTCTTGGAATGGAGAGTAACGCAACACTGCCCTCCTAGTAAAGAATTTTTTTCTGAAATCAGTTGTGATCATTTCACGTTTTTTTTTTTTTTTTTCGTCTTAATATTTTCAGATTGTCCAAGCATACACTTTAACTTAAGTACAAATTGATATTTTTCTTCTATTTTTGGTTGTTTCTTATTTTTTTACGGTATTCTTCAGATTTTAATAATAATTTTAAATCGTCAAGACTTGTATATTATAATATAAATATAATATAATACTATATAAGACTTATACTTTGGGATAAAAGCTTTTGATTGTCATAAAGTTCACACAATCAAAACGCTTGTCGAAATCCTTGTTTCCGACACTTTAATTAGTAAATATCACTGTACATGAGTTGTTTTTTTTTTTTTCCTTTTTAAGACAAAAATATGAATTCAGTAAGTGATGAAAACTTTCCTGACATTAACCCAATAGAAATTTTGTGGGCCATAATGAAAGAGACTTGGAAAATTAAATTGTGATACAAAAGATATGCAGAAAGAAAAATGTGTTCTACGTTGGTAGATTTCATGCCTGAGCGAATTAATGAACTTATTAGGAACAGAGGAGCACATCTAAATTATCAAGTAAAGTTGGAGTTTAATTTTTTGTACTTATTTTCTTGCGAATTAAAATTAAAATTGTTCTTTAAAATGTATGTTCGGGTTAATTTTTCACTACTGTAAGAAATGTGAGGTACCAGGAATAGCAAAGATGCTTACCTCTTTCTCTTTGACTCGAATCTCATACGGCATGTTCATATCGGGCCTTAGGTTAATATGCTTCAAGTATGATCAAAAACTCGTCTACATTTTGTCAGGATGATATAAAAACAGTTCTAAGAACAAACATCGAATTTTTCAAGCCAGTAGTGGTTTTAAGTCATGGTGGTGTCGTACCAGACGATGAAACTCATCTATCTAAAGACTTCCATACACCACCATGCCTATGGCGAGATTCGGATCCACAGCCTGTTGATCAGACAACGGATGGATTGTTTAATCAGTAGACCAGGCCGGCAGCATGATATTGGGATAAACAATACAGTATTGTATGATATTAAACATCCGGTAAATTACTAAATTATTGAGAGCCAAGATCTCATTCCACTCCCCCCCCAAAAAAAAGGGTAAAAGGGTCCAATAGGGAATGATCAGGTAATGTACAATTCAGCAATCCATTCTGAATATTCGCGGATTTATTCTTAATGAAATAATTGCTATAATTAGCGTATTCATATGATTAGATTCACATGAATTAGCTTTAGTATCCTAAGTATTTCATTAATTTAGTAACACAAGTTTTCTGGTTGTCTCTTTCGTAATTTTCGTGGCAGTCCATCTGTAGCTCTTTTGCAAAACAGTTTTGATTTTCTGGCGATAGATGGCAGTACCGATCCATTTTTTATTTGCTTTATTAATTATGAAGACGTCAGTAGACCACTAAAATGAATAAGAAATGTGTAATGTCCTTACTCCTCTACACGGAGTCAGCTGTATGAAAAATGAAAGAGCGGAATTTGAAAGTTTGTTTCGTATCATGGACGAGTGCACTAACATTTCGTTTTCTATTGTGAAGGAGAAATCGAGTTTTTTTTTTTTTTTTTCGGTACGTACACCGTGAGTTTTCGAGGAACGGCGAGTGGTAAACTTTCTCGTTTTATTTTGCTTTGCTTTGCTTATACGAGAACTTCTAGTGTAGTACCCGAAATTCGTTAGAAGATCGTACAACACGTTTAGAAACTGCATCTTTGATAACTTGCAAAAAAAAAAAAAAAAAAAAAAAAAATCGTAAAAGAACGTGGAGCAAGCAGCCAGAATTAATTGACCCTATCTTCAGCTCCAGAGAAATTTCCTAATTTTGATGAAAAGCGAAAATAACTCAATAAAGAATTTTCCACGAGCCTTCAAGTAAGCGCGTTAATTATTTGTGAATCCGACAACGAAATCGATGTAAATCCAAGCACTGTCTGTATTAATATCGTGACTGGGCTTAAAAAAAAATAAAATAAATAATACCGAAACCGTAATCTAGGAATTAAATGGATTAAACTTTTTTCTAGGTTTCCAATGAGCAGGGTGACGGTGGCAAGAAACCCCCAGCAGGAAAGAAAATTCATCTCTTACCTCTCACATTTATTCGGATTCGAAACCCACAACTTTGTGGACGTACGATAGAAAGCGATTAACTTACAGTATTTTACTTTACTCATCTATATTGAAGAATTCCGCAGTTAATGTTAAACTTGTCCGTACTGACTGAGTCTGTTTTTGTATTTCAAAAAATATATTAAAGAACTCCGCAGTTAATGTTAAACGGAAATTTCGCAGAAATTTCAAGATTTAAGAATTTAACGGAAAACAAAGTTTACGAAAACTTCAAAATTTTTGAGGTGTTCATGATCTTATATATATCGCGTCTGTTTTCATTTTATTTTTTATTTTCTATCCCCCCCCCGCAATATGCTTGCAGAACTTAACTTTACTTCTCGGAAAAGTCTGTCTACGCAGCGTTTAGTTAAAATATACGAGCATCGCTTTAATAGTTTTCAGAGTCCATTGCTGCTACTAGGCAATGTGACGAACCCTAAGACCTTCGAACGTAATGTTCGATGGTACATCGCACACCTCTTAAAGGATTAGTGCTGTGTGAGCTGTTGTTTAGTGTGCCCGCCCGCCCGCGGAAAAGGAGTGATTCCCACGGTAATGCCCGCAAATTCCAGGAAAGCTGTGTCCGGTCAACCCTCAGTAACCAGTATGGCCAAAATCAACGTTAATTTTAGCAAAGAAGACTTTGCTAATTATTCGTCAGAAACCGATACAAGTCTCTCAATGGAAAATGATATACTTTCATCTATCAACCTACCTGAAAAATTAGACTGGAGCAAAGCCTGTATCCTCCAATGTGATCCTCTCGGCGCTCCTTATACCGAAGAGGATATTATAGATAGTTTAAAAACCAGGGTAAGAGGCTCAGATGTTTGGCACCTTGGTATTCTTAAATATAATTATGTATTCCTTATTTCTTTTAAACATCTTTCTGTGAAAGAGCAATTTTTGCAATTAAGAGAAATTGATGTACATAAATGACCTTGTAAAATTGTTTCAATTTCGAAAAACCGTAAAATAGATATTATTTTACGGTTTTTGAGGTTACCCCCTCAAATACCAAACTGTCTTGTCACCCTACACTTTGAAATTGGTAAAATTGAAGGTATTGAGAATGTCGCTGGAAACAATAAGGAATGGGCACATGCCCTAACCAACAACAACAAAAAAAAATTATCTATTACCCTCCACGAAGAAACAAAAATCGAAGAGATTCCTTACATTATCAAGGTGCAGAAGATGACAGGAATCGTTATAATTCCAGGACGTCCCCCTGCTTGCTTCCGCTACAAGAAGATTGGACACCTTAGGAAGCAGTGCACTGCTCCGAAATACGGGTAGTGCAAAAGAGTAGGACACGAGGATAAAGAGTGTCCTGGTATGACCTATGCCTCAATGCTGGCGAAACGCACAGCCGCAAACCAACCAAATACATGCGACGAGCTTGAAACAGCCGTCGATGTACAAGAAGAGACCACAGATCATCATGAAGAGGAAGAAAAACTCAGTGGTATAAATGGAAAAAAAAAACAAAAAAAAAACGAAGAAGACAAACCACAAAACCCCATCACGAACTCTCCACCAAAACCGGAGATGCCCCAAGAAGCCTCTCAAGAAGATAATGGTGAAAAGGAGAACAATAAAGTGATGTTAGAAAAAAATGATATACAAAAAAAAAAAATACGGAACAACGGGGGAAAACCAATGAAAGCCCATATTTTATCCCAACCAGAAAAGCGAAAATTAAGTTTACCCCCAACATCAAACCGAAAAAAGAAAAGGCTAAAACTGACAAGAAAAAGGATGGGCTTGATTCCAAATCATGCACAAAAACATAATTATACTTGGCCTAAATTACAATGGGCTTAATCATCCCGTATCTCAAAAACTACTAAGAAACGCAGTACATCAGAACCACGCAGACATAGTAATGATACAAGACACAAGAATACACACGGACACAGAAACGGAAGAAAAACTCCGCAGAAACTTGCAGTGCCACTATTACATCATTGCTGAACCAGCACAAAGTAATGGCATTGCAGGTTTAATAACCCTAGTAAGCAAAAAGAGCAACCTGAAAATCATATCACACTGCACACGCATAGAACACAGAGCGCTAGAGGTTGAAATGGTCTGGGAAGATCAAATAGTGTCTGATTAATATATATACGGCCCAGCTTACCACAATAACAAAAAACACTTTTGGGAAACAATAGAAACCAAATTCGCAAACATAAAAAAAACACCATAATGTTGGGAGACATGAATTTCACTAAAAACAACGCTATAGACAGGAAAACTAGCAATACTTGAACAAAACACAATTATACACACTTAATACAACGCTGTCAAATCAGAGACACTTTTCGTATTATTTACCCTACACTAAAAGAATACACACTATTCTCCCACCAACGCTTCACGGTTAGACCGGATTTACGTTAACGAACATCTAAAATCCACTGTAAGGGAAGTTTCCCACATAGCACTAAGCTTTAGTGACCATCATCTGGTCAAGGCTAAACTCTCCCTTGAGACTCACGACAGCCACACATACACGAACCGAAATTACCCGATGTGGAAATTAAACAATAGCATCCTCCACACAGACAAATTTACTACAGACATAAAACAAATATTAGATAGCATAACTGACATTAAACATCCAGTGGATGCCTGGAACAAGTTTAAAACACAAGTTAAAAAAGCGGCTATAAACATAGGGAAACACAGAAAATACAACACAAACAAAGAAAAATTAAACATAATAAAAGAACTCACAAAAAAATCCAACACAGATAGATCCCTTCTACAAAACAAAACTGATATTAACGCCCTGAAAGCCAAATTGAGACAAATCGAAATTAAAGAGGCTGAAGGGGCATGGATTCTGGCGAAGACCAAAACTATGGAACAAGATGAAGGTAAAACTAAACCTGGGTTTCTATTTGAAGACTTAAGAAAGCAAAAAACCACCTTTCGTAAAAATCAAACACGAGGGGACGGAGGTCGAGGGAGACGCAAATCTCCTCCGCCACTTCCACTCGGAATATACAAAGATCTTCGCCCGAAAAGACAGTTACACAACAGAGAGACAAAAACTATTAAAAAACTTTCCCACACTCAAGGAGACAGAAGCGGAACAAATAGACTCGCCAATCACACCAACAGAATGCAAAAACACCATTAAGGCCTTTCCACTACACAAATCACCAATTTATAGAATTCCGAAGTGAGGACCCGATGGCCTCACTTCGGAATTCTATAAAGCGTACTACCCACTTTTTGAGACACTATTTGTGAACATGCTTTACGAAATACAAAAATCGGAAAGCATCCCAGACAATTTCAACCTTGGATACGTAACACTTGTACCCAAAAAGAAAGACACAAACAATGGAGAGTCATAACACTTCTCAATACAGACTTTAAAATCATGTCAAAAATATTGTCACACAGAATACACACACACATTCATAAATTAATATCGCTATCCCAAGCCTGCAGTATAACAAGCAGGAAAATATCAGACAACATCCTACTGGCTCGTTGCATATATGAGCATTATCAGACTACACAGCAGCCCTGTCTGATAAGTCTTGATATTGAAAAGGCCTTCGATTCAGTTAGCCACCACTATCTGAACGATGTCGTCATAGCTGCAGGCTTTAGGAAGACATTCCAAAACATAATATCTAACATACACAGCACAGTCACGCCTCATAATTAACAATAAACTGTCAGCACCTGTTAAAATTGACTGTTTGGTCAGACAGGGAGACAGTTTATCTATGATTCTTTTCGCTCTTGCCTTAGAACCGGTGATACGCGCAATCTCAGAACATCCCGGCATAGTGGGTACTCACATAGGAGGTGAAGGACAAACAAAAGTGCTCGCCGATGACGTAACATTAACTTTAACAACAGCCGAGTCCTTCGAGTTGGCTCTCGATATATTCCACACATTTCACAAAGCTTCAGGTCTAAAGTTAAACCTAAACAAATGTCATGCGTTGTTTGTCGGCAGGTGGGCAAATAAGCCAACCTTGCCGAACGAAATAAAAATCGACGAATATCTCCCACTCCTGGGAATCACAGTAGGAAACCAACAACAACACGCACTATGGGAACTAGCCCTTAAAAAATAATAGAGAAAATATCACAAATGAAAACCAGACAACTTTCGGTTAGGTCGAGGGCAAAAATATGCAACCAATACCTACTATCAAAATTATGGTATCTGGTGGAAAACATCAATTATAACAGGAGACAAGTAGAAAAAATACACCAAGAGTGTGCAAAATTTATTTGGGGTTCAAAATACGAACCCCTAAGAAGGACCACAATTTTCCATGACTTTGAAGCCGGAGGACTTGGCCTGATCAACGTACACCTGAAAACTCTAAGTGCAAGAGCAAAGCTCATAGAGAGAGCGTACTCCGAAAGAAAAGCATGTAGCACATACATTGTACACAAAGAATAATGCCAGACGAAATAATCTTACCCTTCCCCAGTCGCATGGCAAAATACCCAAAATGTTCAATGAGATTGCGGAAGGATATAGGTTCATTAACAATTACATAACAATAAATGAATTCCTAAACATGAAACCCAAAACAGCGCAAATCAATCTCACGCGAGCTGTAATACCACCCCTCAGCACCGTGAGATTGAAAGAGGACAAATAAAACAATCCCATGTACTAAAAAAAAGTATTCACATTACCCATTAACCCTAAACTTAAAACATTCTTTTACAAAGTACACCACGCCTGTTGACCCACAAAACTATGGTGCATAGGGAAAGGCATTCCACTGCGCCATCCAGCCAAATGTCATTTTTGTCCCCAACCAGAAACACTATACTACATAATGCTCTACTGCCCTCATACGTCTAAAATATGGAACACCGTACAGCCTCATACACAACACAAACTACCCATCACAGAACACACACACACTCTTCTAGCTAAACGAAGGACACGTTAACACCACTACAGCAATAATCATCATTTCAGCGATGTATGCTATCTGGACCTGCAGATGCGATAAAGTTTATGGCAGAGAAGCAGGCCCAGATATAATTACAAAGCTGAACAACTACTTAAAACAAATCATTACAGACACTATACACAGAAAAAAAGATTACAAGAAACCAATGGCGCAGAACAGGTCTCATAACAGAAGATGTGGATGAACAAGTACTTATTCAAGAAATAAAAGACCCACCGTAAAACAACAAATCAAGCCCATCCCCTATATACGCATACATACAAGAGATAATGATGTAGCAATAACCCAATTAATGATAAAATATATGAAAGAAACTATGTATAGAATATGTATAATAGGTAAAATAATTATATCTATAGAATATGAATGATCATATGTAGAGAATATGTATTATATGTAAAGTAGTAATAGGTGTATGTGTATGTAAATGTGTTTATATGTATATACATATATAAATATGGTATATGGAAATAGAATTCAGTTGTCAGATTAATTCACAATGTAAAATCCGAACCTGTATATGTTAAAACAAACCTTACATAGGCTTGTTTTTTTAAGTGTCTCCTAACAAGAGATACTAACGTAGATTGAATCCCATGTGTAAGTGGAAATATACAACAAAAATATATGAATATCATATAATAGAAGGAAATATGATTTATGAAAATAGATATGTGACTGTTAACTTAAATTTCTAATATAGAATTGAATGGATACAAAAGATATGTTATATTAAAAGAAAAAAATACTGCTCAGCTCATGTTAAAAGGACTTTAGGAAGAAGCAGACACTGAACAGATTATGATGTTAAAAAAATACGGAAGAATAAATTGTAAAAATATACATATTGCTAGATATGAAAAAATGTAAATCAAAATGCCCAATAGAATAAGCATTCTATGTACATGTGTGTATATATATTGTAAATAGTTGTACATATATTTATTTTGAATGTACTTAGATGCTTTGGTGTAAATAAAATATAACTCTAGTATCGTGTCTGACTCATTGCGATGCGAATATCAACTCTGGTATGTGTGTGTGTGTGTGTGTTCTCTGAATATTGCGAATTCACCGAAGTATCCCCTGTAGTTTTACGCATCAGTTGAACTTTCCTTCGTCTGCCTTTTATGACAATTTACAATTATAGTTGGCTAAAGACAACCACACATCATTACATTAGTATTATAAACGCATTAACCTTTTTTATATTTATAATTACCATAAAAATCGTGTTTATTCAGTAGCAAATTATTTCGCTTATTCTGTGCTCCCCCCCTTCTTTAAAGTGCTTAATCCTCATTTTTGCGATTTTTTTTTCTCTGATTTCTACTGTTTTCCTCTGATCTGTTTTTGTAATTCAGTTTCTGCAAGTACTATAAATTTGTGGTTACGAATCCATGTCCGTAACACAACCGAAAATGAGAACAGTCGCCATCTATCGTCAAACATTTGAACTCCGGTACACGTACTGAAAATAATTATCTGAACTCGATTGATCGGGACGAATTATAATTACGTTTCATACCGTAGCATATAGTGTGGTTGTTGTGTTGCACATTAATGAGTGAGCTTAGGGTTAGATAGGCTAAGCATATACGAAATAGCATTTAAAAAGTATTATGTGCAAAACGACAATAAAATATCGCAGTCCTATAATATAACAGATCTTTTCATTATGCTGTCTACCCATATTTGGGTATTTTTTTTTTTAGAGGGTAAGGAAGAAATACTTCTATTTAATAGAACATCCATGAAAAACAAAAGTGGAGAGGAATGTACAACACGCGGCTTTTATTTTCTTCGGTTTGTTTTGTAAATATTTTCTATCAAACCGCAGTGTTGCACTGATTAATGTGAAATCATCCGCAGAACATGCCCCAATATTACGGGTGAGGATGCTTTTGAAGATATTTATGACTTGGGGGGGGGGGGTGAACAAAGCATATCTAGAACGATATAAGTCAAAGCGTTTTCTTCGAATAGTCTTGAATCTGAATTTTTCAGGGTCTAGAAATTCAGATTAAAAAAAAAAAACAGCTTGGAATGATTTTAAAAAAAATGCTTTAATAATAACTTCCAGCATAATGCAATGACTGATTTACCTTTTCAAGTTTAAAAATTATGTAGAAAGCTTAAAAGCACCATTTCATGTATTGACGGAATGTTCTTTTTTAAATAACTTTTAAAGAATGAACAAAAAGAATGCGAGGTTATGATAATTTGAAACGTAAAGGTGTCAAAAATGCGGGGTTATATAAAGGGGATTCCTCCATTTTCCACAAATATAATCAGTGTTTTTAAAACTGCAGGTCGCGATCCATAAGGAGGCTGTGAAATGAATTTAGTGTGTCGCAGTCGGCATTTTTAATAAAGAGAATGACAATATGAGGATCTCACAGATTTCGTAGCTTCAAAACATTGATTTGATTTTGTCCAAGTGTTCAAATCAAACTATAAAACAAAAATGGACGACACGCTTGCGAAAATGTTTTTACACTCACTAACGCTCAAATGTGTGAGGGGAGGAGTTTGTGAGATTCGCTTTCACTGAAGACTTCTTGCTTCACCTCTCTTCATACGTATTACACACACAGACAGACAGATTTATTTAACTTTCACACCAGTTGTTTTATTTATTTTTCTTATGTTATGTTTAAAATATTAATATAATTTATCCAGATATGATTTTATTAACTTTCTTAGGTGTTTTTAACTTTTATACAGTATGTGCAGCAGGGGCGAATTCTCAGTGATTGCTGCCCAAGCGCATTAATTGAGAAAGAAGTAATATTTATTTGTTAATAAATGCATGCATTTATAAGCATTTCATTTAGGCTTTTATTTGCAGACAGAAGACGCCTTAAGCTTGCGCGGCAATAATTGAGCTTTGCGTTGTGTATCGAAGGCCGATGCTTGCTAGTCTAGTGAAAGCTACCTTTGCTTGCTCGGTTGCCGGAGCTTCCGGGATGTCGCTTCGGCAGCATTGTGATTTCATGCGCATGCATAGCCATTTCCGCTCCCTTCACATCGTCTTAAACACAGGCCATACGCAGTCAAAGTAGCTTCAGCCAGCCTTTACAAGTGTGCGTGTTGCTTGGGAAAATTAAGTTACAACCAACTTTTTATGACTATGTTATTGACCACTTCATAAAGAAGAACCGTAGGGTAGAATTTGTATTCAAGTAGCTAAATCGAAAGAGATAGAATATCATTTGTAAAATAAATGTGGTATTTGTATGATTAAATGTATATAAATGTCTAAATATATAGTTTTAAATGGTCAGTAATTCATTATTCCGCTAACTAGACTTCAATCACACCTCTCACTCCATGAATGATAACAAGAGCAAGCGTGAATTTCAAGACCAGCATTCGCCCCTGATGTGCAGTAATAAGGATATTTAATGTTTCGTGAAACTTTGTTTTCAGTTTACATAAATAAACTAAAACAAGTTTCGTGTGTGTGTGTGCGTGTACTGAGTCCAGATGTAAAATGCATTTCTCACTCTCGGCTCCTTTGAAAAACACTGACCCAAACGGGGGTCAACCTATCCCCACTTACATTTAATTGCGATTGTTAAGATGGCAATGATATTTGGTAGTGGAATTATTTTTTGTAAGAGGCAGAGCATGAGGAAGAGGCGAGTATCAAGGCAACTAGAATGCTTGTTGGGTTTTCAATATTTTAATGAATCATCCGCCTTTAGGCAAGATGAGGCTGCAGATAGCACTAAACATCTTTCCACTCCGGCCTGTCTTCAGCGGAGTCATTTTAGATTTCTGAAGGAATTCAGCCCGGCTGTGCTCCCGATGTTTTCTGTTCAGTTCCTTCTTGGTAGCCCAGGAGCATCATTTCCTCTTAGTAATCCGTTTTAGAATTTGTTGAAGCCTTTCAGCAGGCGGCATTATATACTCGTGTTCATATCGTTATCGCTGTTTTTCTTTGTTTCTTACTATTATTGGAATGTGGTAATTTGATTTCTACTCTCCTGATTGGTTTCGTTTCAGTCAATATTTCTCAAATTATTGTTTTCAAAACTTGTTAACTTTGTTTTTCGGTTTGAGAACCTGAATTCTCTGAGAGAGAGAGAGAGAGAGAGAGAGCTGCCATAGAACTACACAATTTACCAATAATTGCCCGGACATCCCTGTTATTTGAAGTTATGGAACCTTCCAAGTTTGTTAATAACATAAAAACCGATGTAATGGTAGTAGTAAGCAGTATTCATCGCAGCAGTTAAATACAGGTGGCATGGCAACACGTGAAACTCAGTGACTTCGAGAGAGTGACATCGTGGGCTGTCACATTGGTTGCATGTCCATACGTGCCATTGCCGATCAACTGAAGCATCCAAAATCAACGGCTGGCGATGTGATCAACAAATGGAGATGTTCTGACATCACTAGTGCAGGAAAACACCCAGGGCGACCGCTGAAAATGACTGACAAGGACCAAGAGGGGGTTAAAATTGGTGGCACGCAAAAACCGGCTACAATCCACACCGACCATCTGTGATGAGTTCCAGAACGCCAGTAACACCATGGTAAGCACTAATACTACATGAAAACAACTCCATTTACTGGGTTTCCACGGAAGAGCGGCACACAAGCCGAACATCACAACGAACACGGCGGCACGTCTCTGGCCTGGTGCAAAGAGCGTGTGAACTGGACAATTGACCAGTGGAAAACAGTACTTGGGAGCGATGAATCAAGTTTCACTTGTTTCCAGTCTGATGGCAGGGTGTGGAGGCATCCTGGTGAACGCTTGTTATCACGGTGTGTGTTGTAGCCACAATAAAGTTTGGAGGAGTGGGGTGAGTGCAATTCAGCTGGTTTGGAGTGGAACCACTAGTCGTTGTCCATGGTGCCATGAAGGCAGCTGAGTGTCTTGATATACTGGATGATCAGGTGCTGCCTACACCGGAGTTTTTATGGAACGGGTCTGTGTTACTATCAAGACGACAATGCCTCATACCACAAAGTTGCAGCTATTATGGAATGATATGAAGAGATGGGTGTTAAACGACTGCCCTGGCTTGCGCAGTCTCGATCCCATCGAACACCCGTGGGACGAATTGGAGCGGCGATTGAGGTCCAGAGCAGCATGTCCTCGATCTGTCACTGAACTCAGTGCTGCTTTGATGGAAGAATAGAGACAAATTCCACCTTTCCACTAATGTGTCTGCCGCACATTGGTGGAAAGCCTCCCTCAAAGGGTGCAGGAGGTGATCAAAGCCAAAGGTGGTCATTCCCGATATTAGGATTCGTCTGCTGCTATCAATTGTAAATTGCTAGTGCTCAGATTATTGGTAAATAGTGTATATACTCAGATCTTGAGAGAAACTTTTTTTTTAATATTGGTCAATTAGTCACCGCTAATATTGGTGGAAAGTAATTAAATGCTACAATGGGTTCTAATTTCTTTGTTCCATTTCTGACCTCAGGTTTTCTCTTGTCTCTGTGTTGCCAGATATTCACATTTATCTGCATCGTATAATCACCGCTGTTCTTATGTATTTTTAATCATATACCTCAAGTTTTATTCATATTTGGAAGTAAGTACTATAACATGTGAGTACTTCATACAATGGAAATTTTATCAATTTACAGATATTTGTACTTTTTCGGCTCTTTTACAGTTTCTGCAGTCATAGCTTACACAGATATTCTGAGGGGATGTTCCTGCGTTGTTGATATAAATTTCAACCCCTTCCAAATTTTATTGTTGAGCGAAGTTGCAGTTTTTATACAAATATTGAAAGAGGAAAGTTCTTTCTGCTTGATGAATCAGATTTAAGGTACAAACAATAGATTTCTATTCATTTTCTCGCACATCAGTTATGGTACATGAAATGGTGTGTAGACCTCCTTCATTGCCCTTGACAATAAATTCAGTTTCCTCTTCTACGTATTGTTTGTAATTTGCCTTTATTGTAGAGACGTACAAACGCTTTCGCATTGGGGCAGATGCTAATGTCACCGGTATCACATGGGCGCAGATAGCGAGATATTTTATTTAATTATCGAAATTATCATACTATAGAGCTACGAATTTGCCATGGGAGCTAAAAACCTAGCTAAACTAGTATTTTATTGGATTTGGGTAATTCTTAGAAACATTCATGCGTATAGCTTATTATGGTTACTGGTCTATAGTAGTTGTGTGTGGGCGGGGGGAGAGTTCTTTCTAACTTCCAGTCGTTAGGGATTTCGTCAGAAGTTAAAACTTCGTTGAATAACTGCAGTAAGTGAAAGTATGTCGTTTTTTCCTTATACTCGCAAAGCTATCAATATTTTATGTTTACCTCCGGCTTTGTCTGTCTTTATTTGTCTGATCACAACGTTTGTTTACATCCTCGATATTTTTGTGGTCTCCTCAAAACAAGTTTTGAGGAGACCACAAAAATGTTATTTTCTGTTCTTTCCCCCGACATGTTCCTCTCATCTTGCATTTTTAATGTTATACGTTTATTATGGTTTCAAAGCTTGTGTTCCAATTTAATTTTCCGTGATAACGATACTTATTTATCCAGTCTGATTTATCTTTTCCAACCAATTAATTTTAATTTCACCTGCTAGTTTTCTGGCGATTCGAATGTGTTCTGAGTAATAACTTATCTCTCTTGCTTTTTGATTCCGCGAGTCTATTTCAGAAATAGGTCGGTTATTATTAGGTCTGTTTGTAGCCATGGCTTTATCATATCTAATGGCCTAGCGTGTTTAAATGGGACAGGAAAGACGGCGTGAGTTTTCGCCCCATTTCTTGCCAGTATGGCTGGTCCAGTGGTTAACTTACCCTCTCACCTGCTAATAGACTACGGATTGGAATCACCCGGTTTCTGGAAGCTGAACTTCATTGCCGGTGAGAGGCCACCACCAATGCGCTTATGGGAGGCGTTAAGCGGCTTGAGAAAAATTCATGTTTGGTTTCTAGAGTGGAGTTTCCAGATTATCTAATAAATAAATTAATTAAAAATAATAAAATTCCTTCCCCCCCACTTCCACAATAGGCCCTGAACCTTTCGTGGCTGTGAGACATTTGTATACTGCTTTGTTGTTATTGCATGGTATTCTAATAAAGAGCTTTGTTTAAAAATGCTTTCATGACGTTTCTCTCAAGAAACGTCATGAAAGCGATTCTCAAGAAAAAAAAATTAAAAATTACACTTGCATTAAATATTCAACTTGGATCAGCATTTTTTTTTTTTTTCACATCAGAAACCATAGGTATCGCTTTCTCACAAATCATTTCAGCTGTTTCTTGAAGCAACAAGCTGAAGTTGTTTACTTCCTTTGCTTTAACCACTTTTTTATTGAGCCTCGTGCACGTTTTCCCATTCTCACGGTCCTTGCTGTGATCGCAGTTCACCGTGTGAAATCGCTGTGCGATGTCAGCCACTCGTTAATCTCTTTCAGCTTGTTTCGTGTATTCCATTTCATTTTCGTAAACTTTTTTTTAAGTTCGTTATTTTGTTTTTGATTGAAACACATTCACTGGGTTTTCGAAGGCATCAGAACTTTATAATGCCCTGCGAAAAATCTGACAAATCACAATTCAAAAAATTATGCTGAATCGCTGAAGCTCATTTTAAGATTAAAAATTATTCAAATGTTTCAAAATCCCAAAACAAACACGCGAGTCCGTTTGTTTTCTCGGTGTAATCTCTTTAATTAAGAGATTAATTGAAGTTAAATCTCATAACTGAAGTTAATGATTAACTGAAGGAAATGTTTTTATTCCCTTCTCCTGCGCCAATTCTGCCGAAACATCTGTTTCTTTTTCACGCCTATCTGCAAACTATTTCAGCAGTTTCTTTCTTTCTTTTTTTTATTTATAAGAATAGAAATAATCTCCCACCTAGCTTAACCACTTTTCCGGAGCTTTTACATCGAACAGTCTTTATGATAATGTCTTTCACAGTTCTCTGTGATGCACGCCTACTTTACTTTGACTGCAACCTCCTCTTGGAATGCCACGTGCAACACCTGACCATAAAGTGTTTCGTCGCTTCTCTTTTTCGCTTTGGTGCTATCCGCGTGACGTACTTATAAAACAAATATCTCGCATCTAAACAGGCAAAAAGTTGCTCGAAATTTGATAGGCCAGAAAAAAATACGTTGAGCGCACGTTTTTTAGTTAATATTTATTTTAAGGCGCGACTTCATTGCTTTACTCCCAATTGCATGCTTTGCAGGAATAGACCGTACGAAACTGTACTCGTTTACACTGGATCAGAGGGGGGGGGGATATGTCCCCGGAAATCATCGTCTAGCGGATTTAATGTTTTAATGTTTTCCGAAAGAAAACTTACGTTAATCGGACACCCAATTATACTGCATTTTCTCATATTTTCCCAAATTCTTCCATTTTGAAAGGTCAAGGTTGCTCTTTTATAGTTGATTTTTAGCGGATAAAATCATCACTGAATGTTGAGTGAACAAGTCAGAGCTCCGTTCCTCACTACAATTATAAAACCAATCTTCTGGGATAGGATTTAGAACTTCATGGAATGAATATGGAAACATATCCTTGCCTCTAGGCAAGGATATGCTTCCACTGCCCATCAGAACTACTATATCACGATAATAGTGTATTGCAGTTAAGTACGTAATCAGGCTACAAGTATGACTTGTACTATTATATGCCTGTTGTTGAGCAAAAATAGTCGATACCGCAGTTAGTCTGGTTAATTATTTTTTATTTCTATGGGGCAAAGACATCAAAAGTCATACTGCACCTGGACGCAGCAATACATATGGTAAACGGTTAGCAGGACAATCGCAAACATCCATGCCCCTAGCGTCATTCGGACCCGCAGTCGTTTGGTTGGAGAGCGGATACGTTAAACACTCGGCCAACCTTTGGTCTGCTCGCTTAAGGGATGATGGTCGTCAACCATTTGGAATATATTTCCCGAACACGCAGCCTGGAACGAATGTTGAGATACATAAACGAAGCCCTTTGGTCGGAAAGATCTGGGTTCGATTCCCGTCAGTGACGTGAGGAACCTTTATCTGGTCTCTTTCGACGAAAGGCAAGTTAGCCGGTCTCATACCATTTTTTTTTTCTCACCCTTAAACTCGGGTTTTTCGTCCCCCAGAACAGGCAAACCGGCACCGTGAACACACGCATCTCCAGACATAGGACACACCGGGCGACACAGAGCTTTAACTACCTTACCCTCGAGTTGCGGTTGCAAGTTCAAGAATAACCTCGCCACCATAAAGTTAGAAGAGGAGGATTAAGAAAGAAGGAAAATAATATGCTAAAAATGGTTATAAGATTTATAATAACGCTTCATTCTTAAAATTTTCGCATTTAAAAAACATGTATTCGGATATTAACATAATCATAGAAGATTTTTTGAATTATGTATATCGTAGGAATTCCTTAAAAAACTTAAGATTATGGAAGCTGCGAAGATGAGTTTCTTGCGAAATTGGAACGAGGTTGTTATATGAGTATTTAAACGTAACTTGCAGTTATGCTTTGATCGAGTTGGCATCCATTCTGTTATTGTTCCCTGAAATATCAGCCCATATTTTGTCATCCGTCTGCACTTGAAGGTGGCGAACAGAAGTCGAAGTAGCGAATTTTCATTGTGTAAAGTGTTAACATATGGTATTTCTTTGAATATGGCAAAATTGTTTCCATGTCAAGCCTGATTCTTGTTTATATTTTGTTTCAAATACAAACATGTAATTTCTTTTCCTTTTTATTTCTTCGTTGGTCAGCTGCTTTGTCTCGAAGTTCAGGATTTCATCCGTGATCCTGATTGAAGATCAGTTCCGGGACTGTCCCTTTCAGTCCTAAACGGATGGCACGCCTAATCTGGATGCAGAATTTCTCGCCCATGCGCTATACCGGCGTTTCCCAAACTATGTTTCTGCGGAAAGTGAATAAGTGTTCTGTGAAAACTTATAAAAATTAATGAGCCTGGAATGGATTTAAATGCTGCGACAAGTTCAAACATGTTTGAAAATCAGGCGCTCCTCACTTTGCCGTGTGGATTGTGCTGTTAAGGCCAGCGCGCGCTGGCCTTGACTCAACCGCCCGCGATTGTCGATACCTCCGAGGGCGAGTGGAGTACGGAGGTATTTATTCTAGGAAGCGTGCGGTCACAAGCAAGGTCAGTGCGATACGCTGCTGCCCGACGTGCTTGTAGTGTGTGCTGTAGCATTTTTGCGATGCGATACAGTCTGCTGCGGTGATAGTATGCGCTCAGCTTTACATTGAATACGAGACCGATGATACTCGACCCTAACCAAGGTGGTCTGTTAAAATTTCAGGTTTTGTGAAGTGTTCCGTCGTAGGAAAAGTTTGAGAAACCTAGCGCTATACTGTCAGCTGCATCAGGTTTTCAGCTCCCTTAGAGAATTCAGAGGCTAAAGCTCTTATAGTGTGACAGTTTCGATGATTGGTAGAATATCCTGCCACTGCGCCCTTCTATGACGAGTGCCATTGCCAGCTCTCCCAGTGCTAAAGCGTTCCTACCACTGCCTATCAGAAGTACTACCAGGATAAGAGGGTATTGCAGTAAACTACCTAATTGGGCTGCAAGTGTGGCAGAGAAAATCACCCAGTGTGGAATCTTTTTATAATCCAAGAGTGTACTAAAGAGGAATATATCAAACTAAGAATGTACCAAAGTATTTTGCGACTGGCTTTTTCATGTCTTATTTATTCTCAGACTGCAAAAATTAGATGTTTCTGACCTGCTGCTGTAATTTTTGTAAAACAAAGAATTAGGGATGCTTAAAGGAAAAAAAGCGGTTTAACCAACTATTTTGCGCCCTGCATTAAGCCCCCTTGTGGCAGCGAAATGTTTTCTAAGACGTCAAAATGAGTCCTATCTTTTGATAAATCGCAGAAATCGGTGAAAATGTAACTGCCAATTATTTTCAACCGAATTAATTTTCAAGCTCAAGTGATTTTAACAGGTGGTCAAATGAAATCTGACTTCTCGAAAACCGTTTGGCTGTTGACATTAATGAAAGAGATGGAAATTACTTAACTGTAAAATAACGACACGAAAGATGTTTTCAGTGTCGTTATTTTGTTCTGGCCTGCAGGAAACTATGAAGCCATCGCCAAAAATAAATTGGCAGTATTACGTAACATTTGATCTGCGAGGGTGCGTTCTCGATAATGAATTTTCAAAAAATTCAAATATTGTTTCCTGGTGACAGATGAACACTTACCATGCTTTAAAACGGGATGCCCTATGTTGACACCAGTTTAAAAGCTAATATACGTAGATTAGTTAGGGCCATCCAACCTCAAAATCTCTGTAAAACTTTAATGAATTTTTTAATATAAATTATGAAAACTATAGTTTGGTTTTTAATATCTGATATTCGCTATATTTTTCTTGAAATTTGTTAAATGTCTTATACTATCTTAAAATCAATTTTAAATATTATCCATTTCACTTCTAAAATTTTAGAAGCTTAAAGAATACTTAATAATTAATGTACTTTCAGTTGCAGTTGTATCTATTCTCTCTTTGATTAGTAAATTAATCAAAATAACACGATAGAAAGTCGTTCTTCTCCATTTTGAATAGAGTAATTTCGTAAGTATGAAAAGGTTGCGACATTTAGCTAATGCATAAGCATCGTTTCCTGTTGTGGTTCTTTTGCAATTACAGCCGAAGCGACTAAGGCAGGAATTACTAAATTTGTTAATTTGCGCGTGTTGTTCTCGTTAATTTGCTTGTTTTTCGCGATAACAAATTCTGCCACACTCTTCATAAGACTGGCTAGCCTTCAAAATGAATGAACCTTAATAAAGGTTTTTCGAGTCCTGTGCGGTCCTACGGAGGCACATACAAACAAGAATTATGCTTATTTCCACTGAAATATCTCTAACGAAATAAAAACCTCTTAGAAAATGAAAGGTATGTTTAAACACAGAAATGTTATATAGTGTTATATAGAAATGAGAATATTGAATTCAATATTTTTCATTGAATTACGCTATATTCAAAACAGAGTAGAATTATTTCGTACAATACATTGCAGGGTGTTTTTGTAGCTCTTTTAGCATTTCCATATCTGATAGATGATCAGAAGAAAGTATTGTAGGTTCGATCCTAATTGCCAACTAGACGAACTTTTCCCCAAGTTTTTTTTTTTTTTTTTTCGTTCTTTTGACTTAGTCCATCGTTGGCTCAACCATGTAGGATTTTCCCTCGCTGAAAATTGTTTTTAATCGCTCAGAAAAATCGACCGTAGAACCTGCGCTGTTTTAAAAAACTGCATGAATTTGAGTCACAAATGGTGTCAGTTGTCTACCGTAATATCGACTGCAAACCATTTGTTATCAACGATTTGCGACACTCAGCTACCGATAATGACTGATGTTGGAGACCTACCATTAGTTTTCATATGAGAAATCGGTAGGCAGTTATCTTGTTTTCGATGCCGAAAACTTACGTAACGATTAAGAAATGGACTATCTCTAAGGCGAATATAAACTAGACAAAAAAACAGTAATGTAACATATCTAGTAAATGCACGTAATTAAAAAAAACAACTCAATTCTGTAAGCTGACCGTTTCTTATAAGAATAAATGACTTGTAACATCTTAAACAGGATTCCCAGATTGTGTGATGTATTTGCCCACTTAAAGTGCCATTTACGATCTTTCCTGTTGGGATTCAGAAATGCTACAAATGATTCAATTCTCTCTTAAAACTAAATAGCATGAACAGAAGAAGGTAGATGACGTCATAAACTTGGAGCATTTAGTGACGCAACAGATGTTCGGTTCCAGACTTCTTCCAGAGGATGATTTTTTGTTATTAACTAACTCAACAGAGAATTGTTTGTTGTTTATATACGTGTAGAAACTCATTTCCAAAGGCACTACTTTGGATTAGTTTTAGAAATTTTAAAATTAAAGCGTGTAAACTTAAAGATACAATATCTTTTGATGTAGCCAAGTACAGGGAAGCCTGTGGAGTTCCTACTTTTGCTTTCTGCAACTCAGATTCTCTTTTCTTCCTACCTGCATTCCCGGCCTTCTACATCGCTACTGATCGGCACTGCTACAGATTTGGAAAGCCAATTTCATGAGGTGTCTGAGAAAATGATGTTTCAATTTACTTTTATCCACTTTGACATCGATAAACTCTACTCAGGTTATTTCTTTAGTCAATCGTACTGTGTAGTGTTGCGCACTGCTTGAGGGGGTAGGAGTTAGTGTTGCCAAATGAAAATTATTAAAAACAGCTAAATCTTAAAAAAAAAGAGCTAAAAAAGAGTTAAAAATAAAAATTTGAACCTAAAATTTTAAAAGTAGTAGCTGATACTTTTAAGTTACTTACTTTATTCAAGTTGAAGTGATACTTGCATATAAGTGACTAAATACATCTTCCATGGTCTTCCTGCGCTAATTCATCCATGTCTTCACTTAGATTTTCAGCTTTATTATATGTGGCCATCGTTCCAATATCACTTAGTGTACATGCTGGTAAATGAGTCTGTACAGCACTTGTTACGCCTGAGGCCATACTTGACTGACAAATTAGCTGTCAGCATTGGCAATTCCATCTTGTTTCTTCATTTACTTTTAACCATATTCATGGAACTAAAATTTCGTTCAATTTTCGCATTAGAATTTGGAAGTATTAATAAATTTATTGCACATTGAGCAATTTCTTTAAATGGATTCATTCCAGATGCATCTTTATATTCTCGTACTTCAGTCCAGAATAGCTTAGTGTTTTCTATATTTGTCCATTTATTTAAGTGGATATTATTGTACTGATATTCAGCAGCAATATCTTTTTCTGTTTTCAGCATTATTTCTTAGATGGGAGTAACAGGTTCTTTTATATGTTTTAAGGTATTGTCAAACAGAAAAAGAAGATATCATTCTTAAAATATTCAAGTTTTCAGGCAACCTTTGCTTAAGCTGTTTGAAGAGACCAAGAATAAACTGTCTTGCTCTAATTCTAAGATTTCGCTCATCATTTTGCGTTATTTTCTTTTGTATCATCAACTCTGAAATTTTTCTTTCAAATCTATAACCAAGATTTGGATTGGGATCCAAATAGTCATCAATCTCTGACTCTAGAGGGTCGAGTGTGGATGATGGTAGCACTAACATATTAGCAATAGAGCGAATCAAACGAGAAAGGTCTTCAAATAATCTCATCTTATCCGCTTTGTTAGATTCGAAAATTTTGTTAACTTGCTAAACTTGAACTAGAACAGGATGAAAAAATAAAATTTACAACAGCTTCCTTTCATCTTTGTACATTTCCCACAAACTTTAAGCTTTGTAACATTTCTCGGTCACACTCATTGAATTCTGCCTAATGCAGGTTCAGTGGAGAGCCACCTTGTTGCCCAATTGCTTAAAATTTCAGAGGAGCATCATTTTAGCTCTTTGTATGCTGTTTGTCTTGAAGAAGAATGTAACTTATACGTTTCAGCAACTAAAAATTCTAATTTTCTTGGAAGAGATTCTGCACAAGTGTGAGACACTGCCAGTTGTAATGAATGACATACACATCTAATTAAAATTAAAGAGGGAATATATGTCTTCACAAACGCCATTATTGACACCAGCCATAACATTGTCTGTACCAATTGCAATGAGATTTTTAATGACCAGTTTCTTGGTCAAGAGCTCTTTTTTCAGTGAAGCCACAATACCACTAGCGTCACACTTTTCTAGAACCATCATGCTCAGAAATGTATGCATAATTTTGTTGAATTTCTTGCTATGATAAATGATGGCCATTCCTAAAATCTTATTCACTGTGATATCATTCGATTCGTCTATTAGCAAGCTGAAATTTTCATCTCCAATGTCCGCAATTAGATCTTTTTCAAAATGCTTACTTAGAATATTCTTTACAATTGCAGAGCACTTAGTTCGGTGCATTTTTACCTTTGGCATAATTTGACTGTCTGGGATGATATTTTTGCAAAGATTACTAGATGATCGCAACTGTTGAATGATGAGTGACAATAAAGAAATAATGCTAACCTGCCTTCAAAGTTCGCGGTCTCATCAGACTTTTCACAAGCATATTTGTAATAGGAACAGCCTTATATGGAACTGCAGCAAGATGTTTCTTAGTTTCGCTATGCTTTACCAGCTGACAATATTTAGCAGCTATATCACATCTGCAAAACTTACAGTGGCCTTTTGTAGTATCACCAGGAACTTCACACAACCATTTACTAAACATTCCCATTTGCAATCACTCCCTCCTAAATTTTTGCTTGTAAGCTTTATTTTTCTCTTTGCTGATTTTTGAAGAATAGTATACAACTCTTTACTGCAACAAATTAAGATCAGTCTTTGAAAACTTCCCACTCACTATCATAACTACCAACCAGAACACTATGCAAAGACTGACTTGTAGTGGTGCTATCAACTTTAAAGCGACAAAATGGCAGACTTGAAAGTTTATTTTTCACTAGGTTAGACTATAATAAATTTAGTTTAATCCTTTATCCCAGTGAGAGCAAACAAAGTTTGCGCCTGAAAATATCTTCAGGACTAAATATAGTGTTGTACTATCTTACCTGGGTAAGTAGTGCAACACCAGGGCAACTCGTAGCAAAGGTGGAGCAGGCCAATCCCTTAATGCATAACAGTATACATATCCACAAGGAGATGTGTTTTGCATTATGGGAGATACTGGGATAGGAGTGTGGGTAGCTTGCTCCACCTTTGCTGCGAGTTGCCCTAGTGTTGCACTACTTACCCAGGTAAGATAGTACAACACTATATTCAGTCCTGAAGATATTTTCAGGCGCAAACTTTGCTCTCACTGGGATAAAGGATTAAACTAAATTTATTAAATGGCAGACTGTTGGCCAGGTAACTGACTGACGTCATCATGCGTATGAAACGTGTACGATGCTCGCACCAAACATGCAATACAATTCCTTATCAAATGCGAACATCTGGAAAACTTTTAAAACAATCCTTAACAGTAAGTTATAAAGACAACTAAAAAGAGCTGAAACTAGTTCTGAAGGAGACTAGATTTGGAGCTAGGTGCTAGATTAAAATTTTTGGAGCTAGGGAGGAAAAAAAAAAGAGCTAGATCTAGCTCCAAAAGAGCTAAATTGGCAACACTGGTAGGAGTGTGGGTTGAACGAGATAAATTTTAAATAAGTGAATAAACTCACGATTTCATATCATGCTTTTATTAAAACTTCATCGCACGAAACTAAGTAGACTGTTTTTAAGTACACTGGAGAAAAGCAGTTCAAAATTTAATAATAGAAGTAATTTTAGAAGCAAGTATTGTCTAAATTAAAAACGAATTTGAAGGATGGCATAATAATCTACATTTTTTCCACTCGTTTTTATTGAAGCACATTCCTCGTTAGTTATTCCTCCCACCCACACACACCTTAGTGATATACTTTGGAAATTCAATTCTTTTAAATTTTCCATGGGTCGAAGTAATACGAAGAGAATAATCTCAGGTTCCGTTCTTTTTTTTCTTCTTAATATTTGTATTTAATATAATACACCTTCGTGATATTTTCGAAGAGCAGATGTTAGTTGGGTTGATTTGAATCACCTTGGTTGGTTGCTTGTGCATCTCTGAAGAGGAAATTCCGTGTTAAATACTACGGAGTATTATAGGTAGGAAATTCCTGCTATAGGAGAACGGCTATTTTCATCTTCAGCTTTAAAATATGTATAATAGTTGTTGTAAGATCTGGTTTCAGATATTTCCACGGACCTGCTAAAATGTTTTATACATTTACCAGTGAAGGTTGAGTTAGCAGAGTACAAAGAAATTTTAATTCCTTAGTAAAAAAACACAATATTAATTGCCCCTGGTTCTACGGAGGGTTTGATTTATGTGCATTCATACCTAGGCTCAGGCTAGTCTTTCAGTCTACTTTTCATAATTGATCCGGAATTCAAGAAAATTATGAATCAGTTATGTTCATGAGGTTTCTCTTTAATTTCACGAAAACTTCTGAAAAATAAAAATACTTAGAGCTACTCTGGGAATTGCAGACAGAAATTTTCTGTTTATCAAATTATCATTCCTTTTTCTCTCCTTTACTAATTTATAGGCGAAAATGCTATTGATATATTAATGCAGTGTTTCTCAAAGTGTCGTACGCGAACCCCCGGGGATCCGCAAAAGGGTGGGTCCGTGGCAATTTTCGGCTATGCATCATTAATGCGTGGAATAAAATTTAAGTTTGAGATCGTAAAACGTTCCTATTGTATCACTGAATAAGGTACAGAGACATCTGCAGGCTGTGTAATATGTTTCTCAACAAACAGTGCAATTAGAGACAACCGGAATAAAAACGGAACTAATGAATTGCATGACCCCCCCCCCCCCCACATAAAATGCTGTATAGTAGACAATCAAAACCATATGGTGCGCCGGCAACTTATGGTTTTGTTTGAGTGAACGTGTTAAAACTAAGAAATATATAGTGAATGTGTTTCATATATTATATAAGGAATTCGGTTGAAGAGGATTAGCATTTCAACTGAACTGTCGGCTTGCCTTTGTCAATTAGTAGCGCGATCTTTTGTTAATACCGCACCAATCATATGAACCTCTTCATAGCTGCTTTATCTCTACTGGCCTACCATAGCTGTCTGTTTCGAGTTCTGCTTTCACTAGCCATTTGTTGAAGGACTGTTCGTTAAATACGGTAATTTTTTTTAGCTTCCAAATTCTTAAGTATGGATCACTGGTTAACACTTTCATTGCCAAGCTGAAAATTGGAATTTCGCGTGGTGGCCAAATTTTTTTTATTTAGTTAGCGACGTCCACGCGATAACGCGTGATCGGCGGTTTGGTGAGAACTCGCATCGCGTGATCTCGTTCATTGCCAAGCTGAAAATTGAAATTTCGTGTGGTGGCCAAATTTTTATTATTATTATTATTAATTTTTTTAGTCAGCGACGTCCACGCGATAGCGCGTGATCGGCCGTTTGGTGAGAACTCGTATCGCGTGATTGGCAATGAACGTGTTAAAGACTGGATTTTTAAAATGCGCAAAAAAGAGGAACATAGTAGATACAAATAGCTGTCAGCAACAAGAAAATGTTGATATTGTATCTGGATCAAGTGAAATTGATAAGTGTGTGTCGTCTGACATCTCTAAAGAACCAACTAGGAAGAAGATGAGAAAACTTCGCAAGTATGATATAAATGACTTGAAATGTGGATTTTCATGGACGGGAATGAAGAGGAACCTATTCCATTATGTGTAATTTGCGGTGAAACTTTAAAAAATGAAAGCATGAAACCATGTAATTTAAATCGCCATTTTAAATCGAAACATAATGAATGCAAGGACAAACCTGTCGAATTTTTTCAAAATAAATTAAAAAATTTAAAAGAATCTCAAAAAGTGATGTCGATCGTGTCAGGAGGTGAAAACATGAAGGCTTTAGAAGCTTCATATCGTATGTCGCTATTAATAGCAAAAAGTGGTGCAGCGGAAACAATTGGTGAAACTTTGGTCAAGCTTGCAGCAAACATAATAGCGGAAATTATGATCGGAGATAATACAATAAGATCTTTTGATCAGATTTGCCTTTCAAATACTACCGTTCATCGAAGAATCACTGAAATGGTTGAAAATATAAAACAAACATTGTTATCCGATATACGTAAGAGTCGTTATTATGCGTTGCAGGTAGATGAATCCACCGACATTACAAATTTTGCAAATCTTCTAGTGTTCGTTAGGTACGAAAAAAATCAAAAAAGTCAAGACGACCTTTTATATTGCCAACCCTTGCCAGAACATACAACAGGAGAAGAAATATTCAACAGTATAAATACCTTTATGCATCAAAAACAAGCTTGATTGGAAAAGTTGTGTTGGAATAAGCACGGACGGAGCGAAATCCATGGTCGGATCTAAAAAAGGGCTTGTTTCAAGGATTCAAGCTGTTGCACCAGATGCAAAGTCGACACACTACTGCATACACAGGGAGGCTTTGGCTACACATATGTCTACAGACCTAAGAAAAGTTCTTGATGAAGCAGGAAAAATCATAAAAATGCCAGACTTTTCTCTCAACTCTGCAAAGAAATGGGAAGCAACTATACACAACTTCTTTTCCATACCGATGTTCGTTGGCTTTCTCGTGGAAAAGTTCTTACTCGTTCATTTGAACTTCAGAATGAACTACAAGTTTTTCTTGATGAAAAGTTTGAATTGAAAAAGTATTTACATAATTGGAAATGGTCGGTCAATTAGCCTACCTGTCAGATATATTTATTGTATTAAATAGTCTTAATTTTCTTTACAAGGCAAGGAAATTTCTATATTTCATGTCCAAGATAAAGTGAACGCCACATTGGCAAAAATGAAGCTATGACAAAAGCGGGTTGGTAATGGAGAATTTGACGCGTTTCCATCGCTTCATGAATTGCTCGCAAGTTCAAATGAACAAATTGATGATGATGATGTGAAAATTACTATCATGCAGCATTTATAAAGTTTACAAATGAATCTAGAAAAGTATTTCCCTGAATTGGGCATTAATATTGAGTGGATAAGATACCCTTTCAATAAAAACAAATTTATGCCAAAGGGTATAAATATCGTCAATAGAAGAACAACTTTTAGAACTAGCTTCTGATGGATTCCTAAAAAATAAATACAGCAAGAATACGTTATCATCAGAGAGCCTGTGTAGCTCAGTAGAAGTGGCGTTTGCACTCTACAGCGCTTGACCGCACGAAGAAAGGGTTTGGTGGTTCAAATCTAGTCGCCGACTAGAGGAAATTTTTCTAAGCCTTTTTTCGACCAGTTCCCGAGTTAGTCGATCTCTGGCACGGGCAAGCGGGTTTTTCCTCCCGGAAACTCGGGTTTTTTGTCCCGTAAACTCAAGAAAATCGACCGTAGAACCCACATTATTTTCAGACATTAAATATATTGTGTTAGGGTTAGGGACCACGAGATGGCGGCACATTTGAGCCGTCTCTCTTCACTGTGTACCGCTTAATTAGTGATAGCCTTGGGCCATCTATCTCCGATTGGTACCAGTGGAGATTGAACTGCCCACTCAGTCTCCAAAAGTTAGATAGGGCTAAATGGCCTCGCCTACTCCCGTATACGGGAATAAAAAGGCGTTAGCTGATTTTTTTTTTTTTTTTTTTTTTTTTTACGTTATCATCATTTTGGCTACAAATACAGAATGAATTTCCTAGATTAACAGATAAAGCTCTAAGGTTCATTTTTCTATTTCCAATTTCATATCTGTGCGAAGTTGGATTTTCGGCCCTTGTAGATATTAAGACGAAGAAGAGGAATCGCATTATAGATGTCGAACTGCATCTGAGATTGAAATTAACAACTATAGAGCCAAATTTTGCCGAAATTTTATCTCACCATAAGCAATTTCACTCCTCTCATTGATGATAAATTACTATTAAGCTTTACTTACTTGAAATATCTTTATAAAGTTTGTTCTATTAAAAATAAATCATATTTTTTGTTTACATGAACATATAAATTCAAATAAAATAGATATTTAATTTTTGAATATTTTAAATTAATTTATTCGTTTTAATTAATTAGGGGGTACTTGGTAATAATGAAAATTTAAGAAGGGGTCCGCGGATATCTGAAGTTTTAGAAACATTGTATTAATGCATGAAAGAAATTCTTAACTTTTTAGTCTACTTGTCTCATTAGTGTTGTTCATCCGTAAGTGACCTAAATATTTTAGGAAGAGAAAAGGTTATAATTCTGTGACAATTTGGGGGTGAGAAAAAGTGAGAAAAAGTTCGCATTTTTAATACATTTTGTACATGAAAATAGTCTAAAAATGAATCGTGTTTTTTTTATCCCCTTTGTTTTTTGAATTCGTTTTTTTTTCTTTATGTTGAATTCTTGGATAAACGTTAGTGTATTAAAAATGTCCTCAAAAATCCTTGGCTAAAATTTAATTTATCACGAATGAGTACAAAGAGAAACGAGTACTCACATGGAAATAGATCCTTACACCTTCAGTAAAGAATACAAAATATGGGAAATGTTTAACTTAGCATGTACTGCTTTCAAGCCAAGTGGATTTAATCCAAATTAATCCACAACAAGTGAAAAATAAATCTTTCACCCACCGCTGCTAAAAGATAAATTATGGTAATTTGTTTTCACGAACAAAAACTGTGATGACGAACAATCGTGTGACGCCAACATGAACTTAATAGTTGGAGCTTGATAACTGTTCAGTATACTCATTGTACGGCTATTTAAATGTTCTTTGGATAATAAGGTAGAATGAAGAGATATTAAAATAAACTGCTATATTAACTGTAATAATATTAAAATGGTAAAATTCCCAACCATTCCAATTAAGTACGTTATTATACTAAATTTTCACTAACAAATAGGTACGAAGGTGGTCTGAAAAGTTCTCGGCCTCGACCATAGATGGCAACACTATCAGCAAGGTTTTTTTTTTTTTTTTTTCCCGAAGTTGGTACTTTTCTAAGCTGGTAAGTTGATCAAACTAGGCGAAAAAATCCGTGAGAAAAGACACGATTTGTAGAAGAAAAAAAATCATATTTCATGAAGACAATGCACCTGCCCAAAAAGGTGTTTTGGCAATGGAAAACTTAAGGGATCTGCACTATGAATTGTTGGAACATCCACCCTATTCCCCAGATTTGGCTCCATCTGACTTTTATCTCTTCCCAAAACTAAAACTCTTCCTCGCTGCTGAGCGTTTTTCTTCGAATCAAGAGGCAATTGCAGCTGTAGAGGGGTATTTGGCAGATCTACTGAAAACTAGACAGGGACGGGATAATGGCGCTGGAGCATCGCTGGAATAAATGTATTAGTCTTAAGGGGAATTATGTTGAAAAATAAAAATTTTTCAACATAAATTCGTTTTTTCATTGTTAAGCCGTGAACTTTTCAGACCACCCTCGTATATTAGCCCTGGAGGAAACAAATAAATCATGCCCTTTCAATAACTCTTATGAAATTAAAAAAAAAAAAAAAAAAAAAAAAAAAAACAGTCGCGTGTTAAACACGGTCATTCAAATAATCTCAAAGTAAACATTGGAGACCGTAATTTAGACTTCATCAAATGCGCAACAATTTGGATCACGCGGTCTTCCTGTCCAGAAACTAACAAGTAGCAGAGAGCTTATTGCATATAATTTAATTATAAACTTTATTAATTTCATGAAATAATTTCATGAAATGTTGTAATATAGATTATCCAAAGGTCACATTCAGGAGTTAAATGTCTGATGGTCAAACATTTTATATTTGATTCTTTGTACGTGGATTAAACACTGCAGTTGTGTTAAGTGTAATCATTTCAAATAAATAAATTAAAACGCAAGCATTGTGCTATTTAAGTTCATTTCAATCAAACATGAAATTATCTGCCAAGTCCTGTAAGAAGCCAACCAGGATCGTACACGGGCTTAGACTGACTTTGCCAAAATCTGATCGGCTTCCTTGATCGAACAAAAATCTTCGATACGCCGTCGTCCCAATCGCCAGCTTCCCTGTTTCCATTGAACATGTCATTTTCAAGATCATCACGCGTTCCTGAATTCACCCTGTCGGTCAAGTCTGGCGACTTAATTTCGTTTTTCAGTTCATCAAAGAATTTACTGAGATTACTCAGTGATAATATGCTGATGTAAGGATTGTAGTCGTCCATCGTGCGGACTTTAACATCTCTCCGTTCCATCTCGGTGAGACGTATCCCACGTTGGACGGGCGATATCTCTCTTTTGCCCAACCCGATGAATTTCCATCCTGGATTATATTTGGGACGTTGTCTGTCTCGTTTATAAACTTCACTTGCTTGCTGTTGAGAACGACTTCCTTTAGTTCCGATCAGTGACTCCAACTCCAAAGAAGGATCATATTCATACATTGCAGGTGCTTGGTCATCACGCTGTTCGGCATCCATCAAACTAAGAAGAGGGTATGTTTCATAACTGGAACTCCTCTTATCTCGTTTACCCAGTTTATCCATTTCTAACTTTGAATCATGATTTGCACGTCTTCGAGGATCTTGTTCTCTTTCCATCACAGCTGCAGAAGACTCATTTAAATTGGAATCAGATCTGTCTTCCAGTTCTGCTATCTGATGTTCATAAAGAACGTTTCTTTTATTTCTTTTCCCTAAGCCAATGAGATTCAGAGCAGGGTTATACCGATATCTTCCATTTGGTTTGTCCTTTTTTTCAAATTCCATTTGATCAATAATCCCATATTTGGAGTGATCGTCCCCAGCGTCTCTTTTGCCTAATCCCATTAGACGTAGAGCCGGATCATACCTGTACCTCTGCTTCTGCTTGTTCCTTTTCCCTAATCCCATGAGGCGCAGAGCAGGATCATATCTGTATCTTTGGTTCTGCTTATTTCTTTTACCTAATCCCATTAGACCCAGAGCGGGATCATATCGATACTTTGGCTTTTGGTTATTCCTTTTCCCTAAACCTATAAGGTTGAAAGCGGGATTGTGAGTGTGCTTTCGTCGATATTTGTCTCTCTTTGTTTCTACTCCCAGGAGATCCTGATCAGGATCGTAAATGTATTTTGGAATCTGCTCGTTTCTTTTGCCCAGCCCCATGAGACCAATTGCAGGATCATAACGATATCTTCGACCTTTCATTCGACTTCTGTGTTCTGAGAGTTTCTTAAACATCGTTGGATTCTTTCGCGTGTTTTCCTGATCTCTTTTCTGCAAATCGGAATCGGACATAAATGTATTAACTCCTCCAGCAAAAGGTCCGTCATCGTCCGTCACAGTGTCATCCTGCATCTTTACGTAGTTTTCTATTTCTGAGTTCGTGCCTTCCTGGATGTCAAAAAGAGAATTCTTCGGTAAAATTTCATCCATGTCGTTTCTTTGGAAAAGCAATGAAGATTGGTTTTCTGAAAAGAGAAAAGAAAGAAGATCAGAATTATTCATGTCACAGTATGGAACTAAATAAATAAATATTTTTTAAAAAATGCGAATCTTTGATTACAGTTTTTTTTTTTTTTTTTTTGTACCAGTTTCCCATTCCATCTTTTAAAATATCGTTTAAGGTTTTAAAAACATTTCTAATATGTTTTTGGAAATGTTACATTAATACAAGAATAAAATATTGTAATAAGTGGAGAATAATGACTGATATTACAACAACACGGACTTAATTTGCAGGCTAAAGATATGCCAAGAAATGAAGTGTGATGCCTTTAATATTTTTTTTCCTTGAAGACTTGATCTTATCGCTATTTGCTTTAGAATATTTGAAACCATCGCAACATTTGACACAGTAAGAGCACGTCGACGACAAATTAAGTTAAGCTCTTTTCTAAGTCAGTTTTTTTTTTGGGGGGGGGAGGGGTTAAGTAAAACTTATTTTCAAATTAATTCGAGTTATTTTTCAACTTTTGCAGAATTCTATAGTTTGATAAATACGAATATTTACTTTATTGTGATTAAAAATGATCACTTCCCATGAGAAAAAACGTCACTAGCACTGCTCACTTTCCAAAATGGAAGTATCTGCCTTTCCATCTCCGCCGCTACCAACTGAATCTACCAGAAGCGACTCGAATATCTTTGGAGCATCTTCTCCCAATACCACTCTGTCGCATTGCAGAGAAGTATCTCTTCGACAGACCGAATGGCGAGCAACGTACGAGAAGGAGAAAAATTAACTGAGGCAATTCGCACCTTCTGGCTACGTCTTGTGAGGTTTACGCATTTTATGCAGCAGAGGTGTTAAGTATAAATGGCTCGTTTACAATCCACATTATACGAGTACGTGTAGGGCTTCTTTATTTTAACTTTTATTTTATTCTGGCTTTATATTATTTGTTGGTATGTCTTAACAGCATCAGCGGTCAAATTGGGAGGAAATAACGAATTATTCAACCAGAATCGTGTTGAAGCGTATGGAGACCACTGATAAACCCTCTCTTTATTGTTGTTCCCTTCCCCTTTGCGGAGCACTTCTTAGACGTGAATTGTAAGAGCTCATGAATTCTTTCAGATTTGTGATCAAAATTCATATGCAAAATGTTGCTTTTCTGCATTCGGTAATTTTCGAATTTTCCTCTGACGGCTGTTATCATTGCCACTGGCAGACATGATTCGTTCAGAATGTCTTCCACTGTTATATAGTTTGGCATAAGCGATTTGTCAGTCATGATCAAACTTCTGCACTGGAAACTCAGCGGATGGTTGTATGAATTACTATCCAGTACATGCACTGCCTGGTATAATAGGGGAACAGTAATCCGCCGGTAGGTGGAGTTGGCCTAGATTTCACTGCGCCACAGCTCGAGCTTTGTAACGTCACTTGGACTTCTATTAATTTCCATTTACCTTACCTGCAGAAGAACGAAATTAGTTATGATAGCCATCTTACAAGAAATTATAGCACACAAAATGCACAATAGTGGAAAAAAAAGCTTGTATAAAGCTATAAGAAATTTAATCAGAAAGGATTTATATAGGAGGAAGGAGAGGCTGGTCTCATTATTCAACATTTGTTTACATCGCGTAGTTCCGGCGTGTACATTACCTTTACACTGAAGCATATCACTGTCCAAGGAAATTGACTGCAGGGTGGAGTTTCTGAATAAACAGAAGTTGTCATTCAGTGAATTAATCCCCCCGCCCCACCCATCCCCATGTGCGATACTTGTTCCGCTCAGAAATAACCGAACTTAATAAGATGGTTTCTGGATTCAAAAGAAATTTCTAGGAGTTATTTTAAGCAGCTAGTTTCGGAAATTTTATTTAAAGATTTTTGACTTAATATATTATGCTTATGTAAAGATTTCTTGGGTAGGACAGGAAATATTTCAATAGCAGTGAATTCATCACTAACATTTAAATTTAGATCTAAATGAATTCTAAGGGATGTTTTTGTATTTTCAGGACTCTTTCAGTCCGAGTTTTAACAGCATTCCCCTTAACCCCCCCCAAAAGAAATAACCACATCTTATGATACTTTTGGCTACGGTAAAAGTTTGGTTTCAACATTTTTAGTAACAGGCTTCTAATTCTGTGTAATAGAACAAGTTTTGTGTAGTATTTCATGTCATGTCAGCTGAGCATCAATATTTTACTTTGTACAAGAAGTCATGATATTTATGCATTAGTGAGTCAATGTGTATGTTTTTTTTTTTTTGGTTACCTATATAGCACTATTTTGATAAGTTTAGGAGAGTTTTATTGTTGATAGTTCAATAACCGATCGCGTTTGGATTCTTCATGAGATTGCAGGCAGAAGCAGCGTTATCAGCATAAATAACCAAATTTTAGCTCAGGAATAAATTAAATGTATCATTGATATATGTTACGTGACTCCCACCAACGAAAAATTGGGAGCTTACAGCACCATTGGTACGGTAAGTGACGTAATTAATTTTTATTTTACTTGTTAAATTTTTCATTTATTTTATTAAATATTTTATTTTTTACATAATCCTGCTCTGCTCAAAGACCAAACATGGGATTTTTTCAAGCCATTTCACGCTTTCAGTAAGAAAAGTGATGGCAATAAAAATTAATAAAATTTATATGCGGCAGATAAATTTTATCGAACCGTCGATAAAATTTATCTGCCGCATAAAGACGCTCTCAAACAGCTATTGCGTAGAGGGGGATTCGAATCCGCAGCTTGTTGGTTGAAGAGCTGGTATGCGTACCACTCGGCCATTCAGGATGGCAAATAAATGTAAAGAGGGTGTTCCTCGTGTATTATCCCCATATGAAGTAGCATGACTCAAATAAGCTATTTTCAGTTTTTATTTGCATCTCCATGTTGTTCAAATAGTACTTAAACCAGATGGAAGAAGCTTTTGAAGTCTTAATAAAAATATTAAGACAATAAAAAATAGAGTTACACATATTACATTGTGGTCACTATATACTCGCATTCACCGTCTCGGATTCAGTGGACCCAAAGACGTGCTTATTCCTATGGGGTGATTTAACGAAAACAAAAATGTCAATATAATTTATTAAGGCACGTGCCGGAGTATATTGATGAAGGCAAACTTTTTCTGTTTGGATCTCTGTTAATTTATAACTCATCCAGGATTTCAACAAACGCGGAGATAATGATGATTGATCTTGTAGGTCTGGGAATTATGATGACATTGTTTTATAGACAGGACGATAATTTCATTTTAAGATGTTATAAGGATTGCTCGGTTAAAGGAGGAGAAATATGATAAAAGCGGTGTCTATCACATCATCAATTATCGTTTGCTTTAATAATTTTGGAAGGGATTCCATGAAAGCCTCTTAGTATTATCTATTGTAAAAACGCAGAGGTATAATTCGCAGCCTCAACACTTACTGTTTGTCTTGTAATACGAAGCATTTGCTATTGCAATACAGATTGGGAGTTATCTACATCGGCGATTCGACTATGAACTTTATTTGAAATGCAGTTCAAAACCATAAGGAGCGGCTTATTGCTTGCTAAAGAAAACTAATGGTCCCATCCCGATGGGTTGGTTGGTTTCCTTCTGGTGCTGCTGGAAACGATGACTGTTCCAAATCTAAAACTTTGTATCTCTCACTGCCAAAATATCGCTTAATTTTTCTAAATGAGAAGACAATAGTTCATCGGAGAACTTTATACAAGCTTTTTTTTCACTTTTAAACGAAACAGCGTCGAGACCGACGCTGTTTCGTTTAAAAGACCAAAGGGTTCGAATCCTGTCTAGGATGTGAAGAGTGATTTTTTTTTTTTTTTTTTTTTTTTTTAATCTGAAGAAAAATTATCCTGTTTCCTAGGTTTTTCCCCCTCCCAGAAACTTCGATTTGTCATCCCTCATATCAGCAGGCAAACCGTTTTGCTAAAGTTTTCCTACACATATATAATGGTAGACGGTCTGTAACGTCTGTCATGAAATAAAGAGGAAGTTTCGTAGCACCGAACTAAAAAAAAAATATTACTAAAGAGAAGCATATCACAATGAATAGAAATTTATTTAATGTGGAAATCGGTGGAAGCTATACTGTAGACATAGTACTGTATCTATACCCTCACTGTAGGATTTGGTACTTGCAGTAATACTCATTACATTCAGAGGAGGCTATGAGGAAATCAATAGATTCAATATTGTGAGTGCATGCCTTCGTCATTTTCTTATTGCGGTGTCGTAATTATCTTCAGTAATTACAAAAAAAAAAACATTTTCTGCTTGACGACACTTGCTGGAGAACTGAAGTAGGAAAGCATGCAATATCTGAGTTAACTCTCATACAAAGTCCAAGACTGACGTCTTTCGCAAATATCATTCTTTGCTTCATTGTTTTCTAACGTTCATTTGTTCGAGTAGAGTAAGAACTTGCCACGCTATTCACGTAGCTGCAATTCAAGAGTTGTAATGGAATATAACAAAATAATCGTAGTTATTGGTTCTGTAACTTTATCTACTGAAAATACATAAAAATCAAAATGATGTTCTACTTCTGATCTTCATTTGTTTTGTTGTAAACTGTCAAGCATTAGAAACAACTCCTCAATTTATGGTCGTAAGAACCAGAAAGATACATCAATTCACAGAAGATTTAAATTACGAAGCGATCGCCATTTGGTTTTGAACAAGATAAAAGGGTATATCATATTGTGTGTGTTGGGGGGTGGGGGGAAGAGGTAAGTGTGTCAAAGTTAGAGATCAAACTGAAACAGAAGTGAACTCTGGACAAACACATGCAAATATCATCGGAGGAAAACAAGAAGCAGACCTTAGAGATACGATGACCAACTTGGAAAAACAGTAATTCAAACAGACAATCATGTGGTAAAATTGTCAGCAAGCATGGGAAAATCTGAATTGAATAACGTCTGTAATAAATTTAGTATGAGAATCAGCACTGAAAACTGGAGGGAGTTGAGCAGAGGCCATCAATGGTAGAATCACATGAAAGTGGACATATTGGGAAGGGACTTCACATATTTAAATGTCACCATTAGAGAATGTGAGCAACTAGAGCTAATCTAAGGTGATAAGTGGTCCGCTTAAACAGAATAGGAGAGGAAAGTTTAGCAAAACGTGTTCAGCGTCAGATAAATGAGGATGACCGAGATCTAAGTAAAACGATGCAGTTTACAGTGCTTTAGAAGACCGAGCGGTACGACTGAGAACAAGATTGGCAGAAGTAGAGATAAGCTGTATTCGCTTACATTCTTGAATGCTAACCGTTAAAAATATCAAGTCCCTTCCGAATATCTATCAGGGAAATCAGTGTTTTTTAGAAGAGAATATTGCAATTATTCAATCAGTTGCTCGAGAAATAGATTCACAGGGAATATTATTTGCTAATCTACATCGTATTTACTCTCTCAATGTAGCAACGAAGTTTTTATCTCCTCTCCACAAACAGATTTTTCTCCTCCTCACACACTTCAGTCTTCACTGGAGCTGCCTGAGATTTGGGAACCCCCTTTCCTAATAATTATTTCGTTTTGGCATTTTTCTTGTCCTATGTAAATTCCAGTAATCTCAAGCGGAAAGCCTAAGCATCTCTAACATGAATCTTGTGAAATACACACTAAGAATTGAGCCCCCTTGTGTGTAAAGGAAGTCAGAATCTGGTGAAAGAGAGGAGCACATTCAGCAGAGAAAACGAGAAAGATGCGCAAATTCATGGGTCACGAACTGGTTTTCATAAATTAAGGAACAAAGGGAGAAATCACGGTAACTCAAACTGTATGACGAATTTTAATGCAATTCGACGAAAAGAAGTCCGATTTGAGATGTGAAAGAAACGCCCACAGAACTGTAAATAAATAGTTTAATTCAAAAACAAATGTACCCATTTGTTACTAAATTGTTAATTTGTTTCGGCGCCTATAATATTATGAATTTGAAGGATGAGTTCTCTGGGACGAACGTTTATTTCGGGTTGCCATCTTTCAATCTCTTAATATTCAAAATTGTTGCATAGTACAAAATAAATAAGAAAACCAAGAAGCGATCGCATATAGTACGGCAAGGCTATAGCAGGCTACCTGACCTGCAATTCATTAGCATTTATGTTTATGGAGAGAGGGGTGAGGGAGCGGGAAGCATCCGACTGGATGTTATCAACTTGTCTTTTCCCTCTTCTCAACATCCATGAATATTGAACGTCTTTTACGGCTACGAACTTCGAAGTATGTTTGCGGATTTCGTTCCTTTCTTCTGTTTCCACGATTCCCTTCATAGATTCCGCAGAAATAGACAAATGAACTTTATGTGCCAAAGAAAATCGCAGTGGACAAGTCGTGAAGAAATGCAATTCCGAAGATCTTATACTGAGTTTGTCTCGTCACCTATTTCGCTCTCTCCTCTATTCTTCGGTGACGTTTGAAAGAACTAGTTAATTTACAATACGTAAAAGCAAACAAAAAAATGCTATATCTGAAACTCCTTTCTTAGCTCTCAATCCAGCTAAATATGCAACTGTGTTTAATTAAATATGACAACAGGAGTTTTTTTTTTTTTTTTTTTTTTTTGTAACAGCCAGTTTCACTTGATTTTAAACAATCTGGGACGTGTTGAATATTTGCCAAAAAAATATGGTGTTGAGATGACGTGACCGAAAGATTACATAACCGTAAGCCATCGATTTGGATGATTGATTAAAGCCGTTGTAAGCGTTATTTTGCAAACAAAGCATAGTAGTTTTTCGTTATGAAAAACCTACCTGATAATTATTAGCCAAACAGGGTGTTATATTGACGCAGTGTTTTGCTAATTATCAGGTCGATGACAAAATAATGAACTCTCATCGCTTTATTATCGATAAAGCGTCCTCAGTATACGAACAAGTTAAGACGTGTACGTACAACTGCAGGGCCAATTGCGATATTAAGATTTTATAAATAACCACATCTTACTTAATAATTTTACTGTGTGCATTCTTCGCGTCACTGGTGCAATAACCCCACGCTAAATGAAGGGGTTATTGTTTATCCACTTTTATCGAAAACTTACTCAAATAACTATTTCGTTAAATAATTATTTGATAAAACTCCGATGATAATACGTTATTATAATATGCCTCGGCACCTTTGCTTGGGAAGATATGGGTTCAAATCTTATCTCAGACGTGTAAAACCTTTTTTAGAATTCATCAGCTGAAGGTGAATTAACCAGTTTCATGCGCTAAAGGCAGTTTTTCCTTCCTGAAAATCGGTTTTTCATCCTGCAAGACTCACAAATCGCGAGAATGCGGACTTTTCAGAAGCCATTGCAAACTCTTAATCGCCGCTTAGTAGTAATTTGGCTTCATAGAAACCTAATTAATACGTAAGGGGAAGCGAAGATTATAGCAGCAGAAATTTTTTAAGTTATTCTTTACGTTTCACTTCCTAGCAGATTATATATATGTACGTGTATTTATTCCTCTTCAGTTCTCATCATGATTTTGATGACGCATTGGAAAACGATTATTTTCCACCTTAACTCCATAAGTGTTTTATTCCAGCGACATTCAAACACAAGCCCAATGTTTGGCATCACGGATTCTCTACACCCGGCCACTACTACTGAAAGTGAACTGTTTTTCATCAGTGATTTGTCGCTTGCAATTAGAAGAGCTTCTTTGTCTAATAAATATCAAAATACCGTAAATTCCAAAACACACAAAAGAATCAGTTTAGTTTCTCTTGCAGAAAACTGACATCGAGTATAGTGTGGTGACTAAAATACAACATGAGAAAAAAAGGGGGAAAGGGAATGAGAACACAGACGGTAGGAAAGGGAGTAGAACTGCATAATTTTGAATTTTTTTTTTGTAGTTTTGATTTGCTCCGATTACCAAATTTAACTTTATTTTCTATAACCATTAGGTGGAAAGAATATTTTGCACGTGAATGGATCTCAATAGAACGTTGCAGTTCTCGTTTTGTGTGTAATTTTATTCATTAATTATTAATTCATTAATTTATTCATTAACCCGAATAATTAGAAATGTCTTTGTTTTAATTATGCGCTGAAATCGTTTAATAAAATCGTGTATACAAAATTCTGTACCGTTTTTGAATTATCGAAATTGGGACTAAGCAGGTCATCCACGGAAAGGGTATGACCATTCATTCGAAAGCAGATGATGAGAGAAATAAGTTTTCTCTGAAATTCTTTAAAATGCGCACAAAAAAGCATAAAATCTCATTTTTTCATAATCAAGATTGTGACCTAAAGCTTAGCTTACACCGTCTCTTTAGTTGTTTAATTTGGAAATGCTGTCCCTCAGCTTCACCTTTTGCACACTGCCGCTTACCGACTTGGGGATCTGTTGGTGATGCATGTTGTGACCACATAATGAACCCGTGGCCATCCACGTAAATGTCACCGGATACAGTCAGTCAGTCCTATTACCATTCGTACTAAATCCTACCAACCGATTAATACTTACAACAAATTGCCTTAAAGGCAAATCATTTAAGAAATAATAAATACTATTTAATATATTTAACTAAATAAATATTTATTGTGTAAGAAATAACTTCAATTTTTAATCCATTAGCGTTGCAAAGGTTTGCTTTACTTATTTCTTCAGACACAATATAATTTTAAGCTATTATTGCAAGGCGAAAATTTCGAAAAATCTTTATTAAGGGCTTTCTACTGAAGGTGAGTTTAGCAAGTCACGTGGACTCGGTGTGTGGTTTTGTCTCTGGGAAATCGGGGTATTTAATCCGGCAGAACAGGAAAACTGGCCAGAAGAAGCAAAATTAACGGACGTACTGCATGACTTCCTAGTCCGAAGTGCAGCTTCAAACAATCCAGTTGTTCCAAGGTATATTTAAAAATTGTCACCTTCAGAATTTCACTCCAACTTAGAGATATGCAGATAACTATTAAAGTAAATTATTTTTTTAGAGTGGATTCTCACTTTGCTTTCGAAGATAGATATCGTCGTTCCATAGTGCAAGTAGGTTTCCTTCTTAGGCAAGTTTACCTTTTATGCAAGTTTCAAGCATTGTGCAATTATTGCCAGCTGTTATAAAACAATCTACATTATTATTTTATACTTTATTCTGTAAGGTTATTATAGTTACATATAGTTTATTATATATATGATTGTAACGTTTTTCTGACGAACCACGGATGCATGCCTGATCCATGAAAATGGACTGCTTTGGCATACTTAAGTGGGAATTATGAAAGTAGTAGGGAATGAAAATATTCATTCAAACTTGGTTGTTTCGGCCCCCTGTAGTGTAAAGGAACAAAAGGTCGAGAAGGGCTGAAGAAGCAACTTTTACATGATTATGGGTCTGAGTTACCGAAGAAAAGCATATATATTTGCTGTGAGTGAGTTTTCTGTCCGCGTACGGAACAATATTCAAAGATAAAATTATTTTACTAAGTCTCATAATTGTCTAAGTTTTACTGTCTCTTATTTTACATAAGTCTTAGATACAGAGAGGCAACTGGTCAGAGGTTATAAGGAATCGGTATAAAAAGTAATAGTAGAGACAATTGTGACCCTGAAATAAATGACTTGCAAACATTTTTATGTTCGCGTCGTTTGAAATGCGCATTTTTTTAACGGATTTTTCACTAAAACATTGGCTTCCGATGGTTATTTTAACACACAACGAACCTTCTGCTGTCTAGTTAATTTTTAAGTATAAAAGGTTTAGGTTTTCGAGTATGAATATTGGAGACCGGCGATGTATAAACTGAAAATATAATTTTTACGCCATTAGATACCCAATAAAACGCTTGTTATAATTAAAATTGGCATTAAAATCTTTGCATATTCATAAGTGGATTCGTGATTATTTTGTCATCAGTAAACTATAATGAATATGGGAATTTGACCACAAATGGCGTGCAAAGAGAAGCTGTTATGGAAATAAAAATGTGTACTGCCACAACGCATATCCTTATTTTTAAAATAAAATAAATTATTTATTCACTGGATAGCACACCCGCTCTCCATCCAATCGGCTGCTGGTTCGAATCCCTCCGTGAGCATGGATGTTTGTAAAAGTCTGCTCTAAGCTCATTGAGTTTATATCCTTAAAAAAAATAAGACGCTTCAAAATCTTATTTTTGCGCTTTATAGATTAATATGCGTGGCATTATTACATCTTCAAGTATAACAACCTTATGTCATACAGTTCCTAGCCTACAACAGCTTTAACAGAATCGATAAGAAACGAGGTATGATTAACTTAGAAAAAGATTCTCGTCTGTAATTACGATTGAAAGAACTTTGTTACGTCTTAAGAGAATATATTCCACCAAATTCCATATAATTTTAGTTCTGCTTTTCTATATAATGAAAACCTGTGCGTCGATCTACTTCGATTTCTGTTTTGAAAAATTTGAATATCCGTGCTAACACAAGGAAACAAAATATTATCAATATTATTTCCTTATGTATGAAACGTGAACATTCAGAGGGCATACACACGTAGCGATAGAGAATTCCAAGATGATTTGCTGAGAGGAGTCTTTTACTGCGTATCGAGTAATATGATATCCTAATCGGACGCAGCTTTCTTCGGAATTGTCTTCCCTGGTTGTTCGCTTTAGCAGAAGTCGGCGGGCTGATCTGTATTTCAAAATTGCCTGCTATCTCGTTTCATGGTATACGAAACTTTTCTAACCACTTCAAAAGAGATTGGAATTTAATAACAATTTATCCGTACAGTAGTAACGGTAATCTGTTGTTCGGGCCCACTGCGTTAGGAAGAAAATGATACGGATGGCAGTGACAGCTGTCTTCATAGTCAGAAGCGAACAATCCACCAGCACAGGAGGCAGATGTTGCTCCATCCCGATAACAAAACCCAGAAGACAGCAAAATATACAGGATTATTATACAAACCAGTCTGCTTGAGCGCTGAAGGCGTTTCTAACCTCCCCTCAGCCAAATCAACAATAAATATTTCATGATCTTAGCTCGTACCCAATGTATCTGCCTCCCTGTTTTTCAGATCTCTTGCTTGATTCTTCTTATAAGCGCCAGTTGCTCTAAAAGTTTGTAAAAGGATTTCCGCTGTCCATTTATAGCCACATTTGGGAAAGAAAAACAATGCATCCTCTTCTGTTTATATTTCGTCTGTTGGATGGTACATGCGGTATAACTCGCATGAAAAGGCGGTGTAATTACGGATTTTTTTTTTATGATATCCCTATTGATAAAGAAACTCTTTCGTCACTTGCTCTATCTTACGCTGGCTCCCCCCCCCCCTTTGGCAACAAAACAATAGCAGTCCTCTTGTATCATTATTCTCAGGATACACAAAGCCTATACAGAATTGATGCTCGGATTGCATCAGTAGCCGTCATAGATGAATCATCCTATTTGTGCGCACGCACAGATAACAAAGAGGGATCTACCTCAAGTTTTCTTTTGCATTCGGAAAGAAGGTGTATTATTTATTACTACGTTTTTCTTTTTTTTTTTTTTCATGATCGGCCTCTTCACTGTATTTTGTGTATACTGGAAATAATGGTTTGCATAATTTAACAAAAGAATACACCGATACCGTAAAAACAAAGATTTTTTGTTTGTTTTCTTAGTCAATGTGCCTAACCATTCCTGTTTCTTATGCTCAGTCATTTTTTATTATTATTTTGAAATAACAAAGAAGCGTTTTCACTCTTCTATTAACTTTTCATAGCTCTTTGCTTCAATGTCATCCTTCAGAAACTTCCCTCCCCAGTTCTGTGTTTATCTCCCCCATACCTTATTTCCTAGATTACATCCCTGAATTAAGATTCTTCATTGATTTGCCCACAGCAGTTTTCTATTCGTCGCGTGTAGCGAATTAATTCTCTCCGTCATAGAACAATAGTAAAAAATATTTGTAACCGAAAAATCCTCTTAGAAGTCTCGCTAGAGTAACTGATAATTCTCGGAAAATATTCGACGACAGCGCATACGGAAGAAAAAAACCCTTCAATATATCTTTCGTACATAACTTTCTATTTGATAATATTCACCCACATCCAGTGAGCAGCGGGAGCTTCCCGATTGTTTCGAGACGTATTGTTAGTGCTCCTGGTTCACGAAGACAAATGTCCTCTTAGGATATTTGTCTTCGTGAGCCATTCCGTCTTGCCTGCCAATACTTTTATCTGTCTTAATAGATTATGCTTGTATTTCAAGTTGACTAATCTCGCAGTCTTTTGCTTAGGATATCTAAAAACGTTGCTTCTCTGGCCTAGTGTTGGCCGAACAGTCAGCGTATCCGCTCTCCATAAGCCATGCGTTCGAAAAACCAACCGTAGGGCCTGGATGTCATTAGGTGGCGAGATGATTTTCATCGCCAAGTGTAAGACTGCTACTCTGTTTATTGGAGGCCTGAACTGTCTCACGGTTCATGTTAATCTTGAGAGGAAGATTTTCGGATTAATTCAGCCTATATCCACGGTTCTACACGGACGTACTATAATTTCACAAACTTTCTGCTCTGATTCACATAAAAGAAGAAGAAGAACCGCAACTTTGCATTGGCTACAAAGGGAGTCTTAAAGCTAACATATAAGAATTTTTATTTCCAGCATCGCCTCCGTAGCACAATCACGAGGACTTCTTGTCACTTATCATTCGATTGATCGACTTCGGTTCGATTCCTGTCTAGGACGGATTTAGAATTCAGGTTGAACCAATTATTTTTCCTTAAAAAAAAAAAAAAAAAAAAAATCGGATTTTTTTCGGAAAACCCGCTGGAGAGCACAAGCTGTTAATAGACACGATATGCTGACCGGATAGTATTAGTCCTTTCAGTAGTAACTCAAATTGAATTTCCTAAATTAAAAGGATTGCTGACTAAATTCCAAACCTGTGGGGAAGAAAACTGGTAGAATCAAAACAATCAATAAATATAAAATGCACTACACTAAGGATTCTGGTAAACTAGCGTGGTCTCCGAATATTAGGAATGATTTAGTAGACGATTAAAAAGCGCAGGTGAGGAAGATTACTGTTGAACTTATCACACCACGAGAGGATGTTTGGGATCTAGTCAAAATTCCTTGAATGTGATGGGATTTTTTTTATGTTGTTAATGATTATTACTTGCGTTCTTGTGTGATTTCACGGTTTATACTTCCTGAAAAATAGCTGTTCTCAGGTTAAAGTGGAATTGACCTGTTTTCTTTGTCTAAGCACACATCGAAGCAATGAATCGGGAAGAGACTGCTTTATTTCTCCTCTCTTCACCCAAACGGCTTAGGAGGACAAAAAGACGGATTATCCACGAATTGATGACCCCTCTAAACGCTGTATTGCACTCCCAGAGAGACTTTTTGGGGGCAAATGGAACATCACGTTTCTGCGTCATAACGTGACTCGGTAGCGAAATGTGATATTCCGACACCTAAAGGCTTATTCGCTTTCGATCTGGGCATTAAATTTACGTCCAAGGTCACGCCGAGGTTGTATATTCCCTTGCAATGCCCATGGCAATTTAGTTGGAGAGCTACGTGTAACGGTGTCGTTGTTGGAAAGTTGTCTTCATTCATGGTGAGAGATTGGCTCAAAAGATGTTCTTACGACAGGCAGCTGATTGCCGTGTTGTTAACAAAAAGTCGCCATACATAAACCGCTGTTCTTGAGGTGTGAATAAACTTTTATACACACTGAAGAGAAAACGACGGTCTAGTGAACAAAGAAAAAAAAATCTCATCATAACCATTGGGCCTGTAATGAGATTAGACTATTAACCTCATGACTTGATAAAACAGGTACATCATGCAAGGTCATAAGAAAGAAATTCGTGTGATGTGCTTTTGCGTTATTTCCTTTTGCAAAATTATTCTGTCATTTGCTCGAACAAATGAAGGTCAAGCAAATATACTGGTTATATAGTATCAAACGAATGGACGAACTCTGACTCATCAGTGGTGTTATTTTTATCCAAGAACACGTGCTTTTCTGCATTTCCATGCTTCTACTTTCGAAGTGGTTTGTTCCCTTGTGACTTCATATAACATTTAAACTTATTTACCAAAGGTCATTTTATTTATTTTTTTTTTTTTGAATCGCGGTGCCACCATATATTTTTCCCTTCATTGACAAAGCGGAGTTAACGGAAGCATCACAGCCTTGCGTCAACATTTCACGCCATCGAAATGAAATTCCCAACCGATTATCAATCTTGGGTTTAACGATGTGTCCGTTTTCGTGGACACATCGTTATGCACACCGTTTAGCACATCGATGACTGCACCCATTTTTGACGTCATTCAAAAACGCCACTCTACTTTTGAACTTAGAAAAACTATTCAAATGCTTAAATTCTATTCGTTGTTTTTCTCTCGAATCAACGTCTTGATGGTGTCTGTGGTAGATTTAGATTTTCCTAATGTGAAGCAAAACTTGATTTGCACGCGCAGTTCTTTGCGAACTTCCATTTTTTAATGGAGCGGAAATCACAAAGGACGGAGTCACACTTTAAAATTTAAAGTGAGTGGTTGGATTACTTGGAATAACTGCTATGAGGCCAGTATATTTTGTCTGTTAATCGCATGTGTTCTTTTGGCTTGTTTGACTGTTTTGCGGGATGAAAAATCCTGTTGTCCCCTATGAGACTGGCTAACTCACCTTCAGGCCTAAAGTGAATGATACAAGCTGCAGCTTGATCAGCAAATGACCCGACAGGTTCTACTGTATTACGTCTAACAGACGCGCATTGTATTAATTACAATGTCAGTAATTAAGTTTTGCATGTTCCAATACCAAATGAATAAGTATATAGTTGAAAATAATTATATACAGGTAACCCTCGTATAACGCGGATGTTAGGTTCCATAGAAATGCGGCGTTATATAAATCGCGTTAGGCGAGACTCGGATCGTATAGAAGAAGTAGGGTTATGTTCCGAAATCGTTTGTTGTTTATATAATTTAAAAAAAAAATGACATATCCAACAAAAAATATTTTTATTTAATTCATGTAAGTTAAGAAAACATAAACTATGAAACAAATACATAGTATAAACTTATAAAAATATAAATTGCACGTAAACGTCATTGCCCATAATGCAGAAACGTTTTAGGCAAAATAAAATAACTGCATAATTTAATCGTCATCACTGTCTTCAAAACTAAATGAATATAGATGTTCCTTATTTAGAGTGGCCGGACGTCGTCATCACTTGAAATCTCTTGGACATCATTAGTATAATTCTCATTGCATACTTCGGCTCGTTTAGTTATCAAGAAGTCAGTAATAAGACCTTGCTTACCACTATGCTGCAATTTCTTATTAAGCTCATAATACGGAGCTAAACAAATATCCAATTGAGGGATCATTTTCCGTAAAATAACTTCCTAAATTTCTTGCCAAGTCCAATCCTTCTGCTAATTTCTTTAAACTGAATTATTTAACGGATAATGATCCGATCATCACAATCAAAATCTTCGGCAGAACTTTCCCCGGCCATTTGGTTTGACGTCATCTATTAATCGTATCAGTTCCGCCTAATTTAAATCTATTTCCCCATCAATTAATTCACTAATTTCGTTTTTAACGATATCGCAAAAGCCCTCTGTGGCCATTACTATAAAAATAAATTTTTTACATAAGAAAAGCATTACATATTAATTATGTAACTCACCAGAAAATAAAGTGCTCAGCTTGAGATAACACACTTATGATTTTTAATGTGCTTTCCTAGCAGAAAACGAAAACAATTTTCAACAATAAACACTTTATAGGTAACCAATTGACATACATGCGTGCTTGCTAAGAGGGTATTTCCCTTAATATAAATTCGCTACTTATAACTACATGCGCGATACGGGCAGACGCAAATTTAACGAAGATAAAATTTGATTTTTAAGTCGCGCGTTGAAAGATATATGAAAAGATAAAGGATTACTACAATTTGTAGACAGTGTTTTTATCGGAACCGCGTTGTATAAGTACCACGTTGAACAAGGGTTACTACAATCTGTAGACCGCGTTGTATAAGAACCGCGTTATACGAGGGTTACCTGTACTTGATTTACCTCTTTACACCAATCAGTTATTTTATTTCGAGAGAGAGAGAGAGAAAAAAGGCATGAATTCAAGTTAAAGTGATCTTTCAAGCGGCAAAACTTTCACAGTATGAGTATTCGAAATTATAATCCCTTATTCTTGAGGGTTTTGTGTAGTGTCATTCTCAAGAGTGTCGGTAACTACATTAAACGTATTATTTGTTTTCAAGTAAACCGACTGACCAGATCCATGATATAAAAAGAAGTCTCTTAGAAACTCCTTTTATTATATGTTTACTCTTCTCCTCGTTGATTATTCCTAAAATGACTTCTTTTGAAGACAAATTACATAACTCTAAAAGTGAATGTTGACAATTACTTTCTCATTTCTTTCACGTTTCTTATGAGTGCTGACATCAGCGACCTCCTGTGAAGTGTTGTCTTTCACAAGTTGGGAGGAACACTCCCATCGAGGATTTTTGAACATTGGTAGTTTTTATTATTATGTACGACATGTTCCGTGTTTGCTCTTGCTTTTATCCGAGCACACAATCGATGAAATATAACAACTTATATACTCTGCGACTTGCCATCCGCGAAAGCCAAGTACTTAACACCGATCTCTTACAAGTGTGTACATTTGGATTTGTCAATGGGAGAATAAAAAAAAACTTCTCGATGAGGTTTTTAAGTGAAGTCCCCAAGTATATTTTAGCAGAAACCATTTGAACAAACACATAGCGTAAAAGCTACGCAGAGTGGAGTGGTGGTACAACACTTTAGTCGATGCATCTACGATATCTCTTTAATGCGCCTGACATCAATTTTACCGGAAATTTAAGGACCAAATACACATAACTAAGAGGATTGAAGGTTCACACCTTAATCCATTATGATCATGTATTTCCATCCGAACATTTCCTGAGATACCAAAATGGCAGCAAGTGGCTACCCCTTTCCGTTCCATACACCTGTTTACTCTGCCAGTGTAACTAGCTGAAGAAGAAAGAGTTTTAAAGAAAATGCGCGAATAGTCGCTGGTGGTTTTCAGCTAGTATAGATAGTTGACAATTATTCCGTCATGTTTTTTATACCGCTTAACCCCACTTCGTCAGAGTCATATTCATTCCAGAGGATGTGTAAAGGTTAGAAGATGTGCTGAAAGAATTGTGTATGCATACTTCAGAGCAATAACATCCCGGCTACGCAACCCAAGTGAGTTTGAATATGGTGCGATAGTCGATGTACGACATAGACTATCGCACATATTACAGGGTCCTCTGAACCCCTTTGGGCTTAATTCCAAGGAATGGCTACAAAAAATTATACGCCTCTTTCAATCAGCGAAATAACAGCGCAATGCAATAGCGGTCTGCAAAGCAGCACATTGGAATGCACAATCCTTGTAACGGGTGAGTTACTGCGTTGATTTGCTGGGTTGGTTGGAGGAGTAAACAGCTTTCCGCTAACAGACCATCGTTTGGAATCCCTCTGTGGAGTGTTGAGCCGAGAGATGATTTTTCATCTCGCCAGCGTGTGAAAAATCTCCCATGTTTGATAAAGTTCCATGTTTTATCTGTAGAGCAGGGATTCTTAGTTGCCGCATTACTAATGCAATGTACCAAAGGTGTATGTACTTTCGAGTGTAATTCGCATCTTTTGATGTGAATTACACTCGAGGAAAAAACTAGAGAAAAACTAGTTTTTCTCTACTTTTTTTTTTTTCCTCGAGTTCCCGATCTAGGGAACGTAGGATTATTTAAGAGATTTTTTGAACTAAAGGAGAATTAATCGGTCTCATACGGCAGTAGCAAGTTTTATTTCTTTCTTCAAGACTGGCAAACAGATAGCCGAACAACACACGCAGTTAACAGATATGATACACTGTCTTGATAGCCTTACTTTCGCATTAAGTTATTCCAATCAAACAAAACCTTGTAAGATAAAGATTCCCATTTTATCGTTATCTATTTCACAATTTGGATCAATTTCCCCTACATCCCTGTTTCTTAGCATGAAAAAGAGACCTTATTAATCAGAAGCTAGTATTGCATAAAATTAATCAGGTCACTCTTTCCAATACATGTTCTATTTCGTCTCATAAAAAATTCTTTGGTTGTCATTTCGGTCTTTTAGATTTTCGGCATTACTCATGTATATGGCTAGAGAACTGCAATCATCAGACTGTGGAACACAAGTAGTGCATCACATTAATAAATAAAGAAACTCCTAACGAACTGAAGACAAATGAAAGATATCTCCAACGATAATACTACTCGTGTATGTACCCGAGTATGTAATGTCGGTGATTGGCGTGGACAACAAATGCTCCTCCAAGTTGTTCTAAGGTGAATAAATCCTCATTATCTTAAATAATACCGTATAATAAGTAGAATTTTACAATAAAAAATAATAATAGATATACTTCTAAGGTTAACTTCCTGAATCACGAGTCGTTCCGTTTCGTCATGAAATCGGATGAGAATGTGGCTCGCAAACGCAGTTATCAACCGTTGATTCGGAGCATTATAAAAGCTTATGAAATCTGTTTCTTGCTGTCTTGGATGTTGAAGTATTTGCTTAAACGTGTAATGTCGTACACTCTTATGTTGAGGATTTTGTAAAGTAATCTTGACAAAATTAGAAGCTGCGCACAAGAAGCTCTTCTAGTTCTGATGAGACTTTGCAAGATTTGTGCACTGCCATGCTGTATCTCGATACTGATTTACTAGAGGCTCAGTTACATTGAAATAAATAAGGCCAGGAAAGTAATAGATTATAATGTGATGTAAATAATAAGACTCAAAGGAACAACGTAATGAATTATGACCGAATGAATCAATATACAGGAATAAATTAACTATTTTGAGATTTTGGCAGCGTAGGTGATCACTTCCCAGAGTTTGGATGAGTTCAGAAGAGTTCAGTCCAACTTAAAGGAGTTTTTCTAGAAGAATTTTGTTTTATTTTAACACATTCTTTGGGAAATGTAGTGTATGCCCTGAAAGACCCGATTTGTCATATTGAAGGAACGCCAGATAATCCTGGCATTATATGTGGTTATGCCTGTTTAGCGGAAATAACACATGATTTCTTTCAATAGTCGTCATGACTTCAAAGAAACTATAAAATTCCAAGAAATTGTCCAATATATCGAAACTATAGAAAGAGATCTTCCTGTTCTAATTTTATATAACTGTTTCCTATGTTAATTCATTGAAGTTCAATCGATACTAATAAATTTTAGACCACGGCAATCCTACGCATTTCAAGCGCTGTTTGCTCTTCAGATGGAAAGATCGAGGCTCTTTTGCTGTTTCAGTACGAAGGGAAGATTTATAAAAACTTTTCAAAGAAGGTGAATTAGCTAGTCTCATATGGAGGAAGCAGTAATTGTTTCCTCAAGAACATTGAGATGCTAAAGCTTTGATAACGCACTGACTGCAACAGAAATTGAAAATAAGGCAAAAACGTGTTCCAAAAAAGACAGCGGCCTTGATATTAACACTGTATCCTATGCGTTTCGATCAGTGAATATAACTGATCACTCAGAGGATATAAGATGATATCTAGTGCGAAATATCATGATTATTATAGTTAAGAACTTTTGAATTCTTTATCATATCCATATATTATGTTAATCAGAAGACGAACAGAATTGTTGTGTTTTGAGCAACACATTGCCGAAGTCTGAATATCGTCAATCTATGGTGATATTTTGCTGTCAGAACAGGTGGTGTTTTTGCTCTAGCTTGGGATTTTGCCCACTCCTGTTAATTAGGTGACTAGGAATTCGCAGATCGCGTATATGTTCCTCTTATTCACATGAGGCGTGGTTTTTCCTGTCATAATTGGTCAACAAGTAATAGAATGTGTTATTTACAGAAGTATGAGCATTGCGAATTAATGTACTCTGCAGTGTTTTCGATATGCACATATCTTCAAGCAGTTCGGCACAAGCAGCCGTTTTCTGTTCAAATGTTCTGTTCACCATACAATTTGATAAAACTTTAGATTCAGCTATTAAACTGAATCAGAGGGGAAAAGAAATGGCTTTCTTTTTTACGTGGATAACACTTCCGTCTTTTTTTTATATATATAAAATTCCTGTAATTAATGCAGTTGATGTGATTAGTCAGGTGTGATTAGCCGTATTATACACAAGAAATATCGTTGGTCTTTGTTTATTAGGACGATGGCAGTCTTATGTTGGCTGTTTCTTCTTTTAAAATGCTTTTCTATCAAACGAAGCTAAAAAAAAGCATGCGTTTTCCTTTTTCTTCTTCTTTTTTTTTGTGAGGCATTGAAAGGAATTACTGCTCTGGGTTTGAATGCCAGTAAGCTTATGTTATGTCAAGCAGAAAGTCAGACATACACATACGATCAATACTAAATTTGGTCGGCGAAGTGTTCAGTTTTGATTTTCATATATTATGGACATAGTTTGAGAATAAAATCATTTTTATATTTCATTATTCTCGTTGCGTGCCTTTTGAAAATTTAATTTGTTTTAGAATAAACAATTCATCGCATCAAAATAACAAAAGGCGTCTCTTCTCATTAATGGCAAGTCAAATATTCGCCGAAGGTTATCAAGAAGCGAAAGAAGTCATAAGATTAATTTTTGCCTTACACTTCCTCCATGAATAACGATAGAATTCTGCGCACGTGAGTCCCTAAAAATCAAATTGACTTCGATGTCTTAGTCATTCGTTAAAATATAAGATTATTATTCTATTTATTACCTGGCACTTACGTGGTCTGATGTTTGCCATCTGTCACTTGCCTGGGACGAAATTGAAATTCGTTTACAGGAGCAATAAGGCTCCTTAAAGTTATTCCTGTTCCTACATAAATTCTAAAATAGTTGACAGTTTGTTGGAAAGTGAAGTCATTGTTTACTCAGTCAACTAGGCGAGAAAATAGATTAAATAATGTAGTCTCGCCTTTTTAATTAAAGAAATATTCATCATTTGCAACTTAGACAACCCAACGGAAAACACACACGAAAAATCCTCACGAGGATTTTCTTCTTGACTTGGTAGGAAAGAGAGCAGCTAAACGTAGTTTTTTTTTTTTTTTTTTTTTTTTTTTTAATTCTGTCCCGTGTCAGGTTAATAAGCCTATAGGACATTAGTATTTAATAATCCTGTGAAATAAAATTTAAATGATCTCGGAACTCTGCTGCAGAGACATCACGAACTTGTAGAAACCACTGTAGGCTTCTGCTAAACACTGCAGTGATGGTGGCAGTCTCACACACCAAGAGGAAAATCATGAACCGCACATTGAACTTATCTGAAACGATTTTCGGGCAGTACCAACCTTTTTCATCAAGTGGCATTCTGGTTGCAACTCATTTTGTAGGTCGAAGAAAAAATAAAAATTTCGTATGCAAATAGAATAGTTAACGAACTTTAAAAAAACTGGAGAAATGGGAACTCCTATTCAACTGTACGTTTAAGATGATAGGGTGATTAAATATTTCCAATATAGTTTATGACATTAATTAACCAATCCAAAAACCAGTGAAGGTACCTGTTTATCGGTAATGACTGGTATTAACTGGATATTAATAGTGTATGGGGGTTTCTGTGCGTCAGAAGTAACAGATTGAAGTTGTCAATTTGCATGAACACGATTCCGATAACCAGTTGAGATTTCTATTTACAAATAGGTTTCAAGAGAATGTCCCTTTTGTTGGGTAACAATTTACACTGCTTTTATCGGGACAGTGGTCATGGTACCCAACGGTACAGCGTATGCGGTACATTTCGCAATTTGTAATATTCAATCATTTTTACACGTTCACCTACTATGCAAATATGCTTATTTGATGAAAAGTTTCACTGCGTCTATTGTTAAGGTAAGAACTTTAAATGACGTTCATGTTTATGTTATTGACACGTTCACGCCAGGCTGTCTCGAGCGAGTTACGCCTCAAGCAGGACTGTATTTTAGTGTTAAAATATACAGTTCTAAAAAGATTACTTTGTTTGGTTTGCGACTATGGCAGCATGGTGTTCATTCTAATTGGCGTTTCTAATTGGACTAAATACAGTATACATCGTGTTGTTTTTAGTCCTATATTAAAACTACTTTGTTCTGCTTACATCTGTACACTATGCTTGGAGGGGGGGGGGGTGTTTTTTGGTATACAGGAAAACCTCGCTTAAAGCGGATTCGATATGCGCGAAGTGAAATGATACTATTTCCCACTTTAAGCAAGTGATTAATCAGTTAATGTGATTTTTTGACGTTACGCGAAATTTTTTGTCTCCAAACTGCAACGAGCGGAAAAGCTGGAAGTCATTACAAGACATGAAAGTGGTGCTAGTAATTCAATGATTGTGCGAGACCTGGGATACAGCGAGTCTATAGTTTGGACCATATGAACTAAGAGCAAAGAATAAAGAACAAGGAAAAATTATTACTGCTTCTGTAAGCATGCAGATCACCCGAAATAAAAGCCATTTTATGATCGAGATGGAGCGTCTTCTATCACTCTGCATTGAGGATTATAACCAAAAAAGAATACTTCTTAGTACAGGAAATATTCAGGGAAAAACTCTCAATATTTTTACCTCATTGAAAGAAACCAAATTTCAAGAGGAATATGAAAGCTTTGCTGCGAGTTTAGGATGGTTTGACCTTTTTAGAAATCGAACTGGACTGCATAATAAGAATAACTGGGGAATCTTGAAAATTTGTTTATCACTAGGTTAGACTATAATAGATTTAGTTTAATCCTTTTTTCAGGCGCAAACTTTGTTTGCTCTCACTGGGATAAAGGATTAAACTAAATCTATTATAGTCTAACCTAGTGATAAACAAATTTTCAACATCCTTCTCTAAATCCAGAGTAATTTTTAAAAAAGGTGATAAACCTTTTGGCAACTCCCATAGGCACAGATGACTTGCTACTGCTTCTGCCTGGTATCTCCAGCTCTGGGCCTGGCTCCCACTGAAGAGACCTCAATAAAGGTCGAAACTAGTCTGGGTAGATGGCCAATCCCTTTAATGCATAACAGTATACATATCCACATAGGAAATGTGTTTTGCATTATGGGAGATACTGGGTTAGAAGTGCCTGGTAGCTTGCTCCACCTTTGCCACGAGTTGCCTTGGTGTTGCACTACTTACTGGATAAGATAGTACAACACTATATTTAGTCCTGAAGATATTTTCAGGCGCAAACTTTGTTTGCTCTCACTGGGATAAAGGATTAAACTAAATCTATTATAACTGGGGAATCTGCTCGTGCTGATAAAGATTCTGCGACCAAGTTTCCTAAAGAATAATTCAGGAGGGTGATTATGATGATCAGCAAATATTCAAGTCGACGAAATTGGTCTCTTTTGGATGCGTATGTCAACAAAAACTTTCCTAGCTAAAACCGAAGCATCTCGCCCAGGAAATAAAGTATCTAAAGATCGTCTTTCGCTTTTATTAGGAAGCAATGCAGAAGGCGATTTTAAACTCAAGCCTATGTTCGTTTATCTTGCGCAGAATCCAAGATCTAACATTATTGAAGAAATCAACACAATTGGAAAAGAACGTGGATTTAATAAACTGGATAATGAAGATGTGAGAAACTTGCTCGATTCCCATTTAGAACAGTTAAGCGAGAATGATCTCCTTCAACTAAAAGAACAGCGTTCATATGAAGAAGATAAGGAGTGCGAACAACAAGAGAATGTTACGACTAAGAAGCTAACTGCAAAAGAACTTGAGCTAGTTTTCAATCACTTTGAGTATGTTAAGGAAATTTTGTTTGATGCTGATCCTGATATGGAAAGAAGCTTCGAAGTCCTCCGAAATCTTGAATAAAGCGATCGCCAACTATCCCAGATTGCATGACAAGATGAAAAAGTCGAGCAGGATTCAAACATCTTTACTTAATTTTTTTGTAAAAAAAAAAGCAGCTCAATCATATATTTAGACATTAAATAAAGATTTAAGCAACTGATTTTTATTGGCTTTGATGATTTAATCCTCTAATATAGCTTATACTGTAATTTTTTTCCAAATTTACGCTGATGGATGAATTATAATTATTCCTATTGTTTATTGTATTCGCTTAGCGCGCATTAATTGACGGATTAATTATTCGCGTTAAGCAAGGTCCTGTATAAAGGTCGTTTTCATTCTAGTACTAAATGATCAATATATACCAGATATGCTAACAGCATGCACCCGACAAATTCTTGTGTCCTGCCTCAAGATCAAGTACAGCACGAGACGATGTGTCGCTTCCCTCTCGGACGTGTTTAATCGTTCCACTAGGTTTTATTCGACTTTCTCAGATGTTTTGTCTACCTAAGTAGTAATACAAAAATTGTTTTGAACCATAAAAAGTGAAAAGAATTACTAGTTTCTTTACTCTTTCCAGAGTTAAGAAATTAAAAACAAATGAGTGAAGAGTTTTAACTAAAAGGGCTGTTTTGTTCATGATGGTTTCCCTGTCAAACTTAAGTGACTGGCCAAGTTGTTTGGTTAAAAAAAAAAAAAAAAAAAAAAAACCTCTGCGAAGTATAAATGGCTGAATTAGCGGCTCACAAATTTCTAATACTTGCACCACCAAAACAATAAGTGAAAAATTCAAAATGATTTAATTGTGTGACACTTGAGCTTGCTTGACAGTAATTGATTTCTTTATATCCGTTTTTTTTTTTTTAATTTTGATTTAAAACCTTTACGAATCCTCAACGTTGCACAGTAACGGACTAAAGCAATAATGCGTACGGACAGCAACACTGCCGTTTAAAATTTTCCAGGAAGGAAGGAATAGAAAACAACGCAAAATAAGACTAACTCGCGATTTAAGCTTTCCAAGAAGTACGAGTGTATTGCTATCCGCTAGGAGGTTGAACGAACAAAACGTTTGAAAACAATACATGTTTTGTCAACTCCTGTTCTATTAAAAAAAAATCGATTAAAGCATGTAATTATTTAACTTTAGAGTGGGTAGGAAGGAATTTTAATATCTTATTTTTCATAAATTTTAATAATTCAACCATCCGTTATTCATGTACCACCTGATCTCTTTCTATGTACCACCGGTTGAAAAATGATGGGCTAAATTATCAAAATAAGAGGGATGTTATGTATAAACGAACTGGAATCCTTGTAGTGGGAAAGAAGAAGGGTATGGAGATTTCTAAGGAATGAGCAAACAATGAACTGCTAATTTTGACGAAAGTAGACAGCAACAGCTACTCTCTTTAAGAAAGAAAACTTGAGCGTAATGTATTCAACCATATCGTTCCAAAAAATGCGACGGATTTCCATTGAAAAGTTTTTCCTCAAGAAATTAATGCGAAGTCCCAAGATATATTGTATACCATCACAGACTGTCATTAACTGAAATCTGATTCTACTGTAATTGTTAAGCTCAAAAAAAAAAAATAATAAATAAAAATAGCGAATAATAAACTCAAATTACCGAAACGGCGAATATGTCGCAAATCAATTCATTGTCATTACAGTGGTACCTTGGATTGCGAGTAACTTGGTCTGCGAGTGTTTTGCAAGACTAGCAAACATTTTTAATAAATTTTAACTTGATAAACGAGCGAGGTCTTGCAATACGAGTATTACCTATATGCTTTGTCTGCCGAGCATCACGTGATGACAAGCCGCTCGTGATTATGGGTAATCGTCTCGCATGCTCGGTCTCAGTCGATGATTTCCTTAACTTCTAAGTTAAGAAGGAAATCATCGGGAAGCACGAACAAGGTATGCAAGTGGCCGTCATCGCAAGATTTTATAAGAAGTCTATGTCAACGATTCGCACAGTATTAAAGAACTAAGGGACTAGATGTAGCAAAAGGAGTGACGAGAGTATGAAAGCAACGGCCACGTATTCTGGAAGATGTAGAAAAGTTGCTTTTGGTGTGGATAAACGAGAAGCAACTAGCAGGTGATACTGTGACCGAGAACGTGATCTGTGAGAAGGCAATGGCCTTGTACGCCGACCTCGTAAGTAAACAGCCAGGTACGTCTACAGAAAACGAAGAAGGCTTCAAGGCGAGCAAGGGATGGTTTGATAACTTTAAGAGGAGAAGTGGCATCTATAGTGTTGTGAGGCACGGAGTGGCTGCGAGTTCAAACGCAAAGGTAGCAGGCATTCGTTGCCGAGTTCCAGAAACTCGTGGTTTCCGAGTGTTACATGCCGCATTTTTTGGAAAAAGATGCCAAAGAGAACCTACATTACAACAGAAGAGAATGCAATGCTCGGTCACGAGCCCATGAAAGACCATCTCACCCTCTCGTTGTGTGCTAATGCACATGTGATTTCAAAGTCAAGCCCCTGCTCGTGTATCATTCTGAGAATCCATGAGCCTTCAAGAAATGCAAGGTGCAGAAGAGCCAGTTAAACGTTATGTGGAGGTCCAACAGCAAGGCTTGGGTCACTCGCATCTTGTTCGTTGAGTGGATTAACGAGGTCTTGCAGTGATGAAATACCTTTTAGAAAAAAAAATTGCCACTCAAAGTCTTACTGGTTATGGATAATGCTCCTGCTCATCCTCCAGGCCTTGAGGACGACTTACTGAAAGAATTAGAGTTCATTAAGGTCAAGTTCCTTCCTCCCAACACTACTCCATTACTCCAGCCCATTGATCAGCAGGTCATTTCGAACTTTAAAAAGCTTTACACCAAGGCACTCTTTCAGCGATTCACCGAAGGAACTAACCTTGCCCTCCGAGAGTTTTGGAAAAATCATTTCCACATCGTAAACTGCGTCAAGATCATCGATAAAGCCTGGGATGGGATCACCAAGAGAACCCTTAATTCTGCTTGGAGAAAACTGGTCTGATTGCGTTGAGGGGTTTGCTCATGAACAGGAGCTGCCAGTTGTCGATGAAATTGTGTCCTTGGGGAAGACCATGGGACTGAAGGTGAATGAGGACGACATTCAAGAGCTGGTGGCCAGGAGTTTACCACCGACGAACTGATGGATCTGCATCGCGAGCAACAGCAAGAGGTTATGGAGAAGATTTCGTCTGAGGAGGAGGAGAAAAAGACAGCGACTTTTCAAATGCGATTAAGGAGGTGTGTAAAATGTGGGAAACAGTGCAAAATTTTGTTAGAAAAGCACCACCCAAGTAAGGCTGGGGCAGTGCGAGCGATGAATCTGTTTAACCACAATACAATGTTATATTTCCGTGAAATCCTCAAAAGGAGGCAAAAGCAAGTGTCATTGGATAGGTTCCTTGTTCAAGTCGCACAAAAAGAAAAAAAGAGTCAACAGATAGCAGTGATTCCGTTAGTGACAATGAAAGTCGTCCTAATACAATTACTGTAATATGTAATTAATAAATTCGATTACTTTATGTATATTACATTTAAATAATAAAAATATAAAAAAAGGTATGCATATACAGGGTGTTCGGGATAAATTTGACAGTTTCGTAAGGAAAAAGAAAATCTTCTTTGTATCTATTAAATTTAATGAATTGACAAAAAAACATTACAGGCAGAGTTAATTACAATACTGTCAACAAGATTTACTCAAAATAACCACCATTAGCATCGATCACAGCTTCAATTCTGCTTCGGAACCTCGAACAAGCTGATGCTACAGTCTCCCTGGGAAGGGCCGCAAAAACTGTTTTAATTTTATCCATTAACTGGGTTTTTGTATTACTGGAAGTGCGATTGGTGTCTTTTTCAACTGCGCCCCATACAAAATAATCCATGGGGTTAAGGTCTGGGGAGTTTGGAGGCCAAACATTTGGACTGGTGAAGTCGTAGAAATTTTCAGACAACCATTTTTGACTTTTCCCAGAGGTGTGGCAAGGGGCCGAATCCTGCTGCCATACATACGGCCTCCATTGCCTACCCTTGTTATCCAGGGCTTGACTACAGTTAGCAACTCCACGAACAAAGCCCGAATTCCAATGCCAGGGTTCTTCAACACCTGTTCCTGCAGATTTGCGAGGAATTCTGCTGTACGAACGCAATCAGATCGTCTGCTAGGGATCTTTCTTCTTGCTACATCCTCGTAGTCACCATTGCAAGTCTCTAGTTCATGCCTGATTGTTTTTACTGTATTCAGGGAGCATTGGGCAGCAGTCGTAATATCCTTATTTTGATGGCGGGCACGAATCATCATGATACAAGTTATTCTCTTCCATGATTCAGGTGGGTTCCAGCTATCCATCCTTTCTGACATCTTGTATATGAATGAAGAAGGGTCCAAACTTTTAAATGAAGAGAAGTGTGTGTTAATACATGTAACTTACGGAAAAATATAATTAATTATAAATATGTCAAATTTATCCCGAACACCCTGTATATGTATTTTGTATTAATCATTTTTGTATGAATATTTTTGAGTTTTGGAACGAATCATCTGAGTTTCCATTATTTCTTATGGGGAAATTCGCTTTAATATACGAGTGCTTTGGATTACAAGCACGTTTCCGGAACGAATTATGCTCGCAAACCAAGGTACCATTGTATTTTCCTTTTTATTTATTATTTTTTTTTTTTTTACAGTGAATGTTGTAGTTTGCTTTTCGTAATCTAAAGACTGTTTAGAGAAAAAGACAGTTGTAGCTGCATGAAACTGCATTTGGTTTCCCGCCTTTGATTTAATGTTTTTTTTTTTTAATTTAATTAGGAATCGGATTTTGGCTCATAGTGTATTTTCCAATTTAAAATGCTTTTCCCTTCTATTCCCCTTTACTTCTAAATTATATTATGAAAAGTTAGAGCAGTTATGAGCTCCGAATTCATATTTCAAGAGTCAAATAACCAAAGGGACACAATGATTCTTTCCTGGCTACTAAACACCTCGATTAACATCTGAAAAAAACTTGCAGCGTGGATCAAAGAGCACTCATAGCTTCTTTTAGTATGAAAAGGGCTGAAAAATTCGTTAATATGACAATCTCCCCCAAAAGCCAGCTATTATCGGTATCTGATAACTACGTTCGGTCAATGTTTGAAAACAAAACTGGCACAATAATTAGAACAGCCTTTGTAAGAGTGTCATTCACGCTTCAAAAATATCTCCAAACAGATCATTCATCAAACGTGAGTGATTAGAGATGACGTTTGCGAAGGAAAGATATTGTGTAACGTCGGCCGTCGTACAGTACTTGGAGCCTTCCAGTTAAGTGGACGGTATTGCTTTCACGGACAGAATCTTTGAACAACATGATGGATGAATAGTGGTCAAGGAGATGATCCCAGTCCAGAATTCGAGACTGCATCGTTACAGTTAAATTGCTTAGTTACACTTACTTAGTTTTTAATTGCCTGCGATGTAACATGTTTTCAGTGAAGAACCGCTTTTAGTTTCTAAGACAGCACGCGGACCATTAAAGACAATCGTGCGTATGCATTGCATCAGTAAGTGCTAGAAAATAGTGAGGAATGGAAAGTTCGCTGGCTTCATACCTTCGTGAATAAATAGATAATCTGTATTCTTTCGTCCCTAAAAGCTATTTGGTAGGTTCATCTATATATATATATATATACATATAATACGAGAGAGAGAAAGGAAATAAATAGGCTTAATATAGACATACTGGAAATATGTGAAACAAGATGGTAAAAATCAAGGTGATTTCTGGAGCGACGACTACAGGATAATATTCGCAAGAAGAGAGAGAGAGAGAGAGGAAAATGGGTAGCAATAATACTCAAGAAACACTTAGGCAATAAAGTAACCACAACAATCAAACATAAAATCATGGCAATTAGCATCCAGTCTGAACCAGTAAACCTGAACATTATAATGGTCTGTATGCCTACAACTGGACACAAAGATGAAGAAGTAGCTGAAATGTATGAGTAAATTGAAGATATATATGGAACATATTCAAACAAAGAGACAGCACAATAATAATGGGAGATTGGAACGCAATCGTAGGAGAAGGAAAGGAGGATAATACTGTAGGAAAATTTGGCTTAGGACAGAGAAACGACAGAGGACAACATCTAGTAGATTTCTGCAAACAAAAGGAATTAATCATCACAAACACAATATTCCAAACACACAAAAGAAGAAGTTACACATGAAAGGCACCCGTTGACACAAATAGATACCAAATTGATTATATAATGGCTAAAGCAAGATTTAAAAACCAAGTCAAATTTAATAAATCCTTCCTAGGATTATGTTGATACTGACCACAACCTTGTATTAATGAAAACACCACTGAAATTAAAAAAAAAAAAAAACTCCACACAAAGATCAACATATTGAAACTAAAAAATTAAAACATCAAAAGACAATTTCAGGAAACCACCAAAAAACTAACACAAGAAAATGCAAAGAAAAATACAAACAATAACGATAAGTGGAATAAAATAAAAGACAATATCCTAAAAGTTAGTGACAAAATACTAGGAAGAGAAAAGCAAAATATAAGAAAACCATGGATAACTGAAGAAATATTAGATTTAATGGAGGAAAGGAGGCTACACAAGAATACAGAAAAAAGTAGAACACAAAGCAAATACACGAAATTAAAAAATCTGATAAGAAAATGTAAGCAAGCAAAAGAAAAATACCTCTATGGAGAATGTAAGAAGACAGAAGAACTGTTTAATAAAGGAAATCTAGAAACGGCTTATAACAAAAATCAGCAACAAACTGAAAAAGGTCACACATAATAATGCTTTAATAGATGAGAATGGTAAACTAATTATTTATTCTGAATAAATATTACAAAAATGGAAAAAATATCTTGAACACCTGTATCAAGAACGAGGAAGAAAATGACAGAAGCTGAAGACAATAGTGGACCATCAATAATAAAAGAAGAGTTTGAAAAAGCACTTAAAGACTTAAGCCAGAAGAAAAGGCCGGGAATCGATAACATTCCAAGTGAATCCCTTCAAAATCTGGATGAAGAAACAAAAAATGATATATTAGAACTAATAACTGAAATATATGAAAATTGAGATCTTCCAGAAGAATTCACAAGATCCCTGATAATACAAATCTCCAAGAAAGCAAATGTTCTCCAATGTAACCAACACAGAACAATAGCCCCAATTACAATTACACACGTTAGCAAAATCCTATTAAAAATAATACAAAACCGAATATATAAAAAGAATGGATTCACAACTAGAGGAAGACCAATATGGATTCACAACTAGAGGAAGACCAATATGGATTCAGAAAAGGAACAAGAGAAGCAATACTAAGCGTGAGAACTATAACCAAAAAAAAAAAAAAAAAAAAGGAGCTAAACCACACACACACACACACACACATATATATATATATATATACACACACACACACACACACACACACACACAGGGTGTCTCAAAATTCACGCAAAAGTAATTTTGATAGAAAACACAGGTTTTTAATTAAAAATTGTAATTTCTTATTGATTCATAAAGTATACAGTATAAGGTTATGCATGGAATAGCATATCGGGTAAATGGCCTCCACGGCTTTGCTGGCACATACTCACTCTTTTGTCGAAATTTTCCATAACCGTTTTGCATAAATGTGGCTGAATTTTGTTGATACAGCGCTCAATTTCCTCCTTCAAGGCGTGGGATTGTTGACATAAACCTTAGACTTCAAAAAACCCCAAAGAACAAAGTCCAACGGCGTTAAGTCACATGATCCGGGCGGCCAATTCTGATCATCAAAACAGGAAATTACACGACCAGCAAATGACTCGTGCAGTAATTGAATTGTTTCTCGGGCTGTATGGCACGTGGCACCGTCTTGTTGAAACCACATGTCCACATCCATATCTTGCAATTTAGGCAAAAAAAACTGGATTATCATGTCGCGATAGCGAGCACCATTAACTATTATTGCCTTACCAGCCGCATTTTCGAAGAAGAATGGACCGATGATGCCTCCAGCCCAAACTCCGCACCAAACAGTGACACGTTGTGGATGCATTTGTTTCTCAACAGTCACTCGTGGATTTTCTGAACCCCAAATGCGACAATTTTGTCGATTAACGAAGCCATCAAGATGAAAATGAGCCTCATCGCTGAAGATGATTTTGTTCGAAAAATAAGCAATCACTTATTGTTGTTCCATAATCCATTCAACGAACTCTCTTCGCTGTGTGTGTGTGGTCAGTATGCTTCAGTTCTTGAGTCAATTGAACTTTGTAAGCATAAAGATGCAAATCTTTCGTGAGAATACGCTGCAGAGAGCTTCTCGAAATGCCAATATGGAGTTCGAACTATCAGCTGGTAGGGTGGGAAGTGAATCAGACCAGAAAACCACTTCGTTAATACAAATTCTTGATGATTCAACTCTTCTTCCATTTAGTTTTCCACAATGCAGAATTTCGTTTGTGGTCTGTCGCTTTTCTACTTGAATGCGTTATATATTAAAGTGTAGTAAAGTTGAGTATTTTTTAAGAACATTTTTCAAGTTTTTCAAACTTCAACGCGGATATTTTGTGTAAGGTATGTAACTTCCCGTTTGACTTTGGGAAGACCAGAGGTGCTTTGTACTAAAATGTTTGCCGACAATCCCGTTTAAATATGCTGGTTTATTAAATATGTTTGATTTATATCGAGAGCAAATCCCATACTTAGAGAGAGTTTCTTTCCTTTTATTCTTTTCCTATTGATGTTTGTATTTTCGATCGATCAAAGCGAAAAGCTGAAAAGAAAATGTCTCTACATGTGAATAGCATTTATTCTCAAAATCTTCTTCTGATAATATAATATATATAATTTAACAAGTTTCATTAAACATTGAGTACCTTTCACTAACGTAGTCACTGAATGAAAAATTCTGAAGACAAAAGGTAATTATAATCATCTCTTGTGATCAAAGTTTAGCATTCTTCAAAAATCGACATTCGAGGCCTACATCTAGTTAAGAAATTATTAAACTAACATCTCATCTCAATTATTGCAAACGATATTTCATTTTTCTTCCTGTGGAAAGCTGTGACTTAACATTAGTTTTTGGCTCCCGGCCAACAAGTTTTCGATTGAATTTTTTGTTTGATGTCTTCAGAGCACAGGCTCCATCCCGCAGTGCGAGATTTCACAGTAGGATAGCTACACCTCTGCCTCACAAGTGATGTAAAAGAAAAGTTTAATAATGTTAAGGAGGACTCAAAATATTGACTTCAAAGTTTCTCTTGTAGTATTATACACCGTGTGAAAGTGAGTATTGGGACTCTCCTGTTTCAGAATGAAATATATTGCGGTTGTCCCACGTCACCTGTGTTGTGTAGTGCAACACATACACATTAAGCACGTCGGCAACAAAATAAATAGAAATAAAATTACAAACTTCGAAAGAAGTCTTCCATTGGATATCGTCTGTGGCCCATCCGTGACATTAACTGTAGGCAACGTTATCAGCCAATATCAGGGTAACGGTGTCACCATAACTAACATACACATAGGATGACCCATAGGGCCACAAATTGCTTTATACGCTTTTCTGACTGGATGGGAGAGTGAGTATGGTATAAGGCTGGGAATACCTTATGGCCGAATGCATCATATCTAATGTGAAACTTAGAAGAGGAAATACAATGGTCTAGACAGGTTTCTCATTTGTGGCCTTTGGTTGTACTACTTTGAAGGGCGAACACCCATGAATATGCAGCACTTGTGGATAATGCAACTTCCTATATTGCATTCCATTTACAGAAGAAACCGTGTATCTTTGAATAGGAAAGTGCGCAGTATCGTACTACATATTTTATAGCGACGTGATTTTGGTGAAATCGTGAAGAAACTCGACTAGACTGAACAGATGCACGATCCAACAGAGTTTGGAACGAATCGAATATCAGAGGTGAAAGGATGAGACCAAAGAATGTTCCAGTGATGCAAGTTAGGCTTGTCCAGAAATTATTGATACCCGCACTTATTTATGCGTTATGCATAATTGGTTCCAATGAAATGAATCAATGCAACTTACGTCTCTTCACCAGGAAGCCCAAATTAAGTGGATACAATAAGCTCTTGTGAATGATGTTTCATTTGCGGTCAGATATAACGCATGCTGTGCCTTTCCTTTATATGAAAAAACAGAATATTGAGATATTTCATTATAACATTTGCACTAATTTTCAGATGTAGTAAAAAAAAATAAAAAAAAACACTAATTACCAAACACAATTTTACACTTTCCTAAGAGTCGAGACGATTGTTCATTTTTTTTGCTTCGTTTAAACGCTTGCTCTGCTGAGCAACAAGCGTTAAACGAAGCATAAAGCCAAATATTGTTTAAAAATAAAAATAATTTATATTCATGATTTTCTTCTTTTGAATTGCTTTATGCTATATTTTGCATACAATTGCGAATTTAGCATTAAAAAAAAAAACGTTTCTCCACGAGAAACAAGTCCTGTCAAACTGGTAGAAGGTTGGAATGATTAATTCCTCAAGGGTAAACCAAATTATTTAGTCAAACTTAGAATAACTTTAATAACAAAAGGTCAAGTATCCCATTATGTAACTGCTCCTTGTGTGGATAACTGTTTGCTTGCCACTTAACGAAATCCTCCGGTAGCAATCTTCACCTAATTTGTCCTCGCTGTCTTCCCGGACTCATCAGGTTGGCAAATGCCTAACAGTGATCCTTCTAATTACGAAGGAACTAACAACGGCAAACAGACGTCTCCGAAAACAGCAAACCACGTACTTCGATGAGGAGGAAATAGTCTCCTCTTCGTTTAATTATTTTTTCCCCCTGCTTCATAACCCTTCGAATAGCAGGTGCATAGAGGGGGCCAATTAACACGTCAACGGCTTACGCTCTTTAGATAACAAAATTGCGCCAGTCTTCCTTAGAAATTTAATTACCTTAAGAGAAACTTAAGATGTGCGTGCTCCAGAAAGGTCACTAATTAACACACCTGTTAGAAATCTCAAGAGACCTTCACTGTCAAAACAAATGTCCTCTTCAACAGCTTCTAAACGGAAATGTCTGCCTGTTATGGTATCGGATTGCTCCGTTAGTTGTATACAACAGTTAGACGCTGTAACCCTTCCAGAGTGTGCACAGAAGATATATATATCGCTGCAAATACATCAACTGGTTCATTGCTGTCATCATAAGGATGCATAACTACAAATTTTAGACACGGTTGTCCCCACGTATAGAAGTATCGAGTGGATTTGAGAGAGAGAGAGAGAGACAACGCAAAGAAAGTGATGCACATGAATAGATTGAAGCTTTTGATGGATTACATGTGTTACCTGAAGTCATAATTTTCTCTTGAAATCCAAGTGCGTTCACTTATAAATGGAGTGCTAGCGAATAAAGAAATTGAAATATAACCTTGTGCTGTCATTTTATTGACACATTGATCGATTAAGATTGATTTGACTGAATAAATAACTTCGTGTTAAACAACTGATAGATTACACTGAGACACCCAGACCACCACTACGTCATCGTTAGTTGAATGCATAATAATCTCAGCCTATTTATATGGACAGGCTTTTCTTCGTTCGTATCTGCATGTTAAATGTAAAAACTTTTGAAAGAATGTCTGGTATCAATTCAGTTTAGGGGTAAGTTTTATTCAAAACAAAAATCGCACGTGCAAAACAAGCGAGGCCCTCCACGTTCAGGAAATCGATGACATCACATGAATGAAATGAGGGGAGGGGAGGGGGGGGAATCAATAGCATGACCTCACGATCTATTGGTTGTGAATTTGCAAATACTGTATTTCCTTTTCTCTTCATCTGCCTGTGGAAGGTTATCATGATAGGGAATAATACAATGCGCTCAAGAATCCTTAGTAGTATCGTAAAGCTAATTTCAGACGTCCATAAGGTAACACTGAATCATTCTTTTATGAGCTCTCAGATATAATACTTTCACCACCAATCGATTAATGAATCGCTTAAGTAAATATCAACAATAACATTATCATTGTCTAAAAATTTGTTTTTGTATGAAAACGAAAGAACAAATATTTAGTCCTTTCATGAAAATATTGGGCTATGTGTTGATTAGGTTCATTACAATTAATAAAGCCGCTACAATACTATAGTTAATTCTTCTAACAGAAAGAAAACGGTTCTTCTACCTCACGTAGCAAGATGTTTCATTATTCCACGAAAAAAAAAAAAAAAAACGTGTTACCTTGAATCTGAGCATCAAAGATTCCCAGGTGATGTGATACCCTGCTTTGCCATTCGAAAAGGAGTTTGTCTGCTGCACACTTAAAAAACGTTAAAAAAAAGATTAATTGCCTTCACGTCTCAACACATCCTAATAGAAGCTCATATTCCATAAGTTGATTTTCATTCTTTAAATTCTTCAGTGTCATTGAGAAATGTAACGAATTCGGAAAACAGATTGAAATACTACACTGGTTGGAAAGAAGGCAACGGACCACTACCCCACACACACGGGCGAGATGTATCGTGCCGTGTAATGATATACTCGTTTGTAGCCGGTATAAACTGGAGGAATACGATGCTCCCAAGTCAATGCATCCGTCTCCGAGAAGGGAACTGACCGAGTTTGAAAGAGACGTTGTGAGTGCCATGTTGCAGGCCTATCTGTTTGGCAAATTGTTGAAAAAATTGGGCCATCCCAGGTCAGCAATCGCGATACCATGCTGAGATGGAAGCAGAGGGAGTCGCCAGTGCCTGCTGCAGTGGACGATCTACCACACTCACGAACGTGACTGTAGAGTGCTATGAAGGATAACATGGAGGAAAACCGTCATTATTTGACCTACACTTCAAATGCAGAGTTCCGAGCATCGACTGGAACATGAATCTGCACAAAATCATTCAGAACAGAGGCTCACAACATGGGTTTCAATGGTAGGACCGCAATATGCAAGCCTCGCATTACCTGCACCAACATGCAGCTTCGCGTTCGATGGCGCAAAGAGCATGTAGAGTGGGACGTGGAAGCCTGGAAAGCTGTTTTATGGAGCGACAAATCACGCTTTCACACCCCCCTACCAAGCAGATGAATGGTTGTGGGTGTAGCGGATGTCCTGTCAACTTCCCTTATCAGAGTGTGTAATCCCAACACGAAATTCGGAAGTGGCGGAGTGATTGGTACGGTCCTGTTTTTCCTGGTTTAGCCTCGGACCTCTGTGGTACCACGAACATTGTATCTGAACATTGTGGACAATGCATTGCTTCCTACTTTGTGGCTTTTCTAAGGAAATGACCCTCGTCTCTTTCAGCAAGAAATGCATTGTGTTATAAGGCTGCTGTATGTAACTGCGTGGTTTGTGGACGTTACCACACTTGACTGGCCTCCACAGAACCCTGATTTCAACGCTTTCAACGCACTGCTGCTGTGGCATGAACTGAAGAGTCGGGTGAGGTCAAGGGACGTCCACACCACAACAATCCAGGACTTCATTGCATGCTTACAGGAAGAAAAAATGTCCAAATCCCATTGATCGCTATCGTACGCTTGTGGAAAGTATGCCCCGTATTAAGGTAGGCGCCATGGCTGTTTGTTCCTTACAAGTATAGTGCCTGTTGACTTCTTTTCAAGTAGTGTACATTTTTATATTCAATGCATAAAACAAAGGAAAACGAGATTGAAATGAATCAAAGAGCAAAAGAAATTGATGAATATTAACATATATTTTGAGGGAAGATGGAGGAGAGATGAGGATGTGGAGACCATCTGATATAAGAGAACATCAGCCAATGGTGTAAGCGCTACGTTATTCGCCAGACAATTTGCAATAATTGAGTTCCATACCAAATTCGAGCAAGGTGTTCTCTGAGCACAAGATTTGAATCTATAAAGAGATGTCACGAACGTTTTAGGCTTTTTCAACTGAAACCAGAAACGAATAGAATCCACTTGGTTTTAGATGCTTCTTCCCCAAAGCAAATTAATAAAACATGAATTAATTCGTTCCCCATCAGACACTGTAATTTTTTTTCCTTCTTAGAAAATATTTAAACTTGAATAACTGCTGTCGGTCTTTACTTTCATGTTAAATTTTACATGCAGCCATTGCTGTTTAAGAACTGATTCGGGTGAGAATACCCATTTGTGTACATGCAGTACAAAACGAATAAATAAATATACACATACTCGTGTGTGTGTGTGTGTGTGTGTGTGAGAATATATATATATATGAGAATTATTAAACATATATGAAATAGCTCCATAATTTTGAATAAATCCATCTTGGAATTAACTAGAATAATAATAATAAAATAAAAAAAAATCAGCTAACTCCTAAAAAAAAAAAAATTTAAAAAATCCAGTGTAGGGAGTAGGCGAGGCGCCGTTTTAGCCCTATCTAACTTTTGGAGACTGAGTGGGCAGTTCAGTTTCCAATGGTACCCAATCAGAGATAGCTGGCCCAAGGCTATCACCAATGAAGCAGCCCGCAGTGAAGATACAGCTCAACAAGTGCCGCCATCTCGTGGTCCCTAACTGTCACGCAATATTTTTAATGTCTGAAATAGTTTGGGTTCTACGGTCGATTTTCTTGAGTTTACGGGACGAAAAACCATACCAGAGATCGACTAACTGAGAACCGGTCGAAAAAAGGTTAAGTATAGTTCGCCCACCATTTCTAGATCCCTTCTTGGCTTTGTGCCAAGAATAGTCGATTCATGCTGAAGGGGAGAAAGAAATGAAGGATGTACGAATTGGTCGCCAACATGCGAAATCACGTGCTTTCTTGTCTGTCGCTGTACTAGTACTAGCTTGATTTTTGTTGTTCTCTTTTTGCATTATTTTTTTATTATTAATTTGTATGATGGATCCAGTACAGTCAACAAGTTCTATTGTTACACGTTTCAGTAGCTCTTGCAAAAGAATATTGAATAATGTGCTGACATTCTGCGAAAAAGAATCATCAGAAGGCCGTCTTCTTGTTCCCCTTTCTCAAGTCATAAAACGTGCAAGTGCAATTGCGGGCGTATCGGGGTCGACTGTTAAAAGAATTCGTAGGGAATCAAAAGGTGAAGGTAAGCCAAAATTTACATCTCCTAAAAAAAAAAAAAAAAAAAAAAAAAAAAAAAGCGCCAGAGTAAAGAAAACCATCGAAACCGTAGCTTTGAATGATTTTGATGTAGACGTTATAAGAAGAGCTATTCACGAATTTTACGTATTCGAGAAAAGAGTGCCAACTGTTCCGAAATTGATTCCTGTGCTTAAAGAAAAAATTAATTTTCCTTGGAAAAGATAAACTTTAAGGAAAATACTTAATGAAATCGGATTTTGTTTTAAAAAGTCCCAGAATAAAAGGAAACTTATCATGGAGCGAAGTGACATTGTTTTATGTAGAACGCAGTATTTGCACCTATTAACACTCTACGTACATTTTTCCAACTGTTATACAAGCAAAATAGTTACACTTTAAAAACAGCAATGTTCGTAAAAGAAAAGCTAAATTTTCGGATCTGTAATAATAAACAAACTCAGTTTGTTTATTATTACAGGTCGTAGTAGTAAGATGTAATAATAAACAAACTCAGTTTGTTTATTATTACATCTTTTTTTATTACATTATTACATTTTTATTACATCATTATTATATTTATTATTACATCCCAGAAGACAGACTGATTACCCTATTATCGGAATGGATTCTCCTTTTTCTGACATGCGCAGTAGTTTCGAGGGACCTCAGATCGGTGGGGGAACTATAAAAGTTCCTCGGTGACTAGACTTGAACTCAAAGCCTATCTTCGGGCGGTTAAGTGCTGAGGAGTGCAAACACCACTTCCACTGAGCTATACAGGCTCTTCCAGAAAAATAGTAATAATCGAAAATTAAATATTCAAGAACAAAAAGAGGAGTAAGAACCGAATCCATCTTTTTAAATCGTTAACACAGCTACTCTGCCTCAGTTTTTACACCACCACAGTGATTATATTAAGATTTCTATTTCGACGAGGTGGAGCACATCTAAACTGTTCGGCAGCATAACGTTCTTTTCATGACCCATAATAATTTGAGGGAGAAAGGAAGGAAGAATCAAGTGCTTTGTCGATATGCGCTTGTCAAGTTGCAAGTATTTGAATCTCATTGACTACTGGACTTACCTTTGCTACCCTTTTATTAAGAAAACTATACCTATGTTTCAAATGCAGTTATCTTATGTTTACTATTATTATTGTAATCTTTCAATGACGTCACACACGCATTCCAATAGCACTCCCATCTAAACACTGCTTTGATATATGTTCGGAAACGGTGCTTGGTACAAGAAATATTCGGCAATTGCATGCTGTAATATATTTTTTAAATTCTTTCTGACGTCGTTAATTACTCAGGTTAAGATTTGAGTTGCAATGATCAGTTATTATTCATAGCTTTTATTATCTAGTTCTACAAGGAATTCGCTCATGTATTTGAGATAAATTTTTCTTATTCAGAGCAAGATTTTTTGTGAGAATCTCTTCGCTGATCTATCAAAACCAAATGCAGAGTGAAATAGTTGGACTAGAGTATTTAGCTACCTGGATTTGCCATGAATTCAGCTTCTTGTTCCTTTATCACCTCCTTAATCATCAACGATGGGTTTATTGCGTGTGAATTCCATCCATGAAAGGTTGAAACCTAACACGCATTTAATACCGTAGGTGGACTAAGGATTGGATAATCTACTGTCTCCATGCTCTAGAGCAGGAGTCTCCAAACTACGGCCCGCGGGTCAGATGCGGCCCGCGATATGATTTTATCCGGCCCGCCAATTGGACTAATTTTTCAATAAGAATCTGAAAAAAAAAAAAAACACGGGGTGTTGATAGATTTCAAATGCATTTATTAAAATTGTGTTCAAAATATATTCCTGAATAGCAAAAAGTAACCGTAATCCAAGTTACGGTCTTTCTGACTGTAAAAGGTTGATTAAAATGGACTAACGAAGAAAACAAATTTAAAAGAATTCAAAACGAAGTAAAAAAGTTATATCCGAATAAACTTTTTTATCAACAAAAAAATTTATGTCGCACGAAATAAGAACACTTAAAAAAAAGTCGGTAAAAACACGGTTAAAATGAACTAACGAGCAAAAAAACGAAATAAAAACAAAATTTCCCGATCTATATTCATTGACAAAAAACTCGGAGTTATACGAAATTTTAAAAAAAATTACATGTAAATTGTCGGTGTCTATTCGGTTGAAAAACTAACGACTAGCAAAAATTTGCTGATAGTGTTCGTTGTCGGTAATTTAATCTCACATACTCTGTAATCAGTTTTTATCTGCTTTCAATAAAACTCAGATATCTAGTTCTAGAGTTTTTTATTACTACGGCCCGCTGAATAGTGCTGAAGTACCCAATGTGGTCCCCACGGCGAAAAGTTTGGAGACCACTGCTCTAGAGCAGTGATGAGTAACCCACGGGCCGCATGTGGCCCTCCCCCTGCTGACTTGCGGCCCGCGGAAACGTTGCACTTCATTTAGCTGAGGTGTAAAAATTTTAACAAAAGGTACAATGTGTTATGAATATGAAGCACGTATTACGAGTTCGCGTGAAAAATATTTGCTAGCGACGATAGTCTCCACGATTGTGTCATTCGCCTTTGCATTTTCAGTCGCGCACGAGCAGTCGTACTTTAACTATATATGAAAGTTGAATTATTCTCGAATAAACTTATTGATAGAAATTCTTTCAAAACCTACGCAAATTGTAAATTTATAACGGTAATATAATTTTTTCTTTTAAAAAATTGCGTATTAAAAATTTTGTTCTTTTTTTTTTTACGAACAGAACCCTTTGTAAAAATGTTAAAAGGTACAATGTGCTATGAATTACGAAAATCGTCAGTTTAACGAAAGATGGACATGCGACTAGTTTTTTACTTGCATAAAAGACTATATACTGTTTACTTGCTATGTTGTGAAACGATATCTGTTCTCAAGGAATATAACATCAAGAGGCATTATTAATCTAAATATTCTTCAAATTTTGACAATTTGCAAGGACAGTTGTGTAAAGACAAAGTGAATCAACTGCAAAAAAATCTTAAACAACGGCAAAATGTATTTATATCTGCGATTAATGAATGCGGTTACGAGTTCGTGCAAGCTACATTTGTTAGTTAAATTTTGTCAAAAAGAATGAAATCATTTTGTGATGGAGAAATAGTAAAAAAGGAATGCTTACTACCGGTAGCAGATTTCGCTTTCCCTGATAAAAAAAAATAAAAATAAAATAAATAAATAAATAAATAATAATTTAATAATTTCGTAAATCAGCTTGTCGCGATTTACAATCACAAGAAGGATTGGCGATCTTTCGCAAAGTATCGAGGAAATTTTGCAGGGACATATTTCTAAGTTAGAATGAATTTCTTTGGCTGTGGGTGAAAGTTGTGATATTAGTACGGCACAACCTGCTGTCTTTTTGAGAGAAACAGATTCGAGGTTTAACATCACCGAAGAATTTGCATCTTTAATTCCGTTGAAAGGAACTACCGGAAAAGATACGAGTATATACAGGGAACTGAAAACTGTTCTTAATCAATTAAATATCCTAATAGAAATGATCGTCGGTATGACAACAGGTGGAGCTCGAGCCACGTCTAGTATGAATGTGGGTCTGTTGGGATTATTATCCAGAGACATAATTATTTCTCGTCCTTTTAATCTTTTTATTTCTCACTGCATTTTGCACCAAGAAAATTGGAGTGCAAAAGTTTTGAAAATGTCCAATGTTGTTCCACCGATCATTAAAACTGTAAATTTTATTAGATCTCGAGGACTGAATCATCGCGAATTTAAGGAATTTTTGAGAGATATGGAAAGAGAATATGGTGATATCCTTTTTAACACCGAGGTTCGATGGTTAAGTTGCGGCTTACGCGTGCGTACGATTTGAAGAGCGAAATTCAGTTATTCTTGGAGATGAAAGACACCTGTTTCCAGAATTTAATGACAAGGAATAGATGTGCGATTTTGCATTGACGTTACTCAACATCTGAACGAATTAAATCTTCAAGGACAAAACAAACTTATTAATGAAATGCTCGATAAAATAAACTAAAAAAAAAAAATTGAACTTCGTGGTTTAAAAACACGCGAAAATGAAACTAATTGTGATATTTTCTCATCACAAATTTAAAATATAGACATTGAAAGTGTTCCTGAAGAATTTCAAAGACAAACAATTGATTTGCGAAGCAACACTGAAGTAAGAAATAACATTTCAAAATGTTAGTCTTATTGACTTTTATAAGTTACTTTTCAACTGATAAATTTCCATTGCTGGCTACCCACTCCAGGCAAATGAGTTTATTTGGTAATACTTATCTGTGTGAACAACTCTTTTCGAAAATGAAAGTTGTAAAAAAAGATCGTCGAAATCGCCTTGATGACAAATTATAGTCGCAATTGCAAACCTACCTCCCAGTACTGAATAGCTTGTTGTTGAGAAATAGAGCCAAATATCCCACTAATTAAATTTCAGCAGCTATTTAATTTCTTTTGATTAAAACAATTATGTACGTATACCTGTGTATATATTGAAAGTATTACTAATAAAAAGTAAATCAAATTAAAAAAAAAACTTTTCACTGCAAATCTATGTCGAATATAACAAATTCCACCCTATAAATTAAAATGTTTTGATTAATATTTCAAGTATTTAATATTGTGCCACTGAAGAACAAAGGTTGCTTATCACTGCTCTAGAGGGCGAAAATGATATCTCTTCAAGTCACTATATGCAGCAAAACAAAATGGAAATAAAAATCGAACTACCAGAAAAAGTGGTGACTCATATCTAAGGTGACTATTCCACACGAGTATTTTGTTTTTGAAAATATAAAGCATAAGCAACTCTTTCTATAATATAATATGACAATGCAGCTCCAGGGATGTGTGTGTTTTGCATTATGAAATATCTCGGCAAACCCTACTGAAATCAACTGTTCGCATTATACAAGTGCTGAGACATTTCATCCTCAAAGTTTTCTTTTTGCTTTCACTCTAGTGGAGACGAAAACAGGATTAGAATTAAGAAAGTATGTTCTTATTTACTTGTAAAGGGTAAAAAAATTATCTAGTGTTTTCTAGTAAATCCGCAATTTACTTCTAAGAAATAAATTATGTTCCAACGTTTAATTTTATAATGTAGATTCCATCAAATGAACGGTTGGAAGTCTACAACGATAAATTGCTGTATACCTTCAATCTTGAATCAAGAAACCAAAAAGAGAATTCATGTTCCGCGTTTATTGTGGTGGCCGATTATTTCATTAAGCAGAAACGCTGTCAACTTCTCCACTCATTAGTGAGCATTTTTTGTGAGACTGTTGGACTGGATTGTTTAATATAAACGTGTGCGTGTAGCGGGTGGACTAGAGTGCCCTCTTGCGATGAGTCGTTGGACTCCTTGGAGGTGTCACGTAATAATAATAATAGTACATGTACCCAATGAAAAGATATAAAGAGAATGTATTGTGACTGTCATTCCCGTGTGTTTACAGGGCTAGTTTCCGTTTGTGAGTGGCGAAATCCCTGTCATCTGTCTGATAAGTTGCAACTCAAAAGACCTCCTTGAGGAATTCAAACCGAAATAATTTCAACCATACTATTAATCCGAAGGCTTTTTTTCGACGTCAGTTCAGAAGAAATTTGCGACAACGAAGTAATTTTCAAGAAAATCCGCACTTAAGATGTTTCCATAAGTTGCATCCTATCAGGTATCAGACAGATTGCATCATCATCAACAACAATCCTTTCTAATAATACCCGATGTAAAATCACGAGGTAATATTAGACTTTACTTACTTTATTTGATCCTCCCTCTTCTACCTTTTACGGTTTCGAGGTGTTTTCCAACTAAGCGCAACCGTAACTCGAGGATTAAGTGGTTCTCCCTGTGTGCCCTTTGTCTGTAGAGGCGTGGTTAACGGGCCGGTTTGCATGTTATGGGGGAAGAAAATCCCGAGTGTCCAGTTGGAAAAAAAAAAAAAAAAAAACCTTACCTCCGTATGAGATTAGCTAACTGACCTTTAGTCGAAAGAGACCAGATAAAGGTTCCTCACGTCACTGACAGGAATCGAATCCAGGTCTTTCCGACCAAAGGGCTTCGTCTATATCGACTGAGCTACGGAGGCGCGGTAATATTAGAACGAAGAATAAATATCTCAACTCCAGATTATTGCTGTGAAGTGACTATTTGTTATTCGATCATTAAATCATCGAAATGTAATTTTAACAGTCCTTCGATTAACAATCGATTTGTCCTCGTCCTCAATCTTAAACACATTAAATTTATATTAAATATAATTTGGTGTGTAATGTAATTTTAATCAAGCGTTCGTCGGTCACGTGTGCATTCAACTGATTACTTGTTACAATATTTCTTTCAGGTTACATTCTTATTTTAAACTTATCTTTGCTTGCGACGCGTGGATGTTCAGTTTATTTGCGCATTTGTGGTAAATAAGCATTATTGTTCATGTACTCTTAATTTAATTTATCCTAAACTGCTCGGGAATACCAGTTGAGATGTTTAATTGTCAGTATATAAAAGATGTATCTTAAAGGTGCGATCTGCTACAATCGGGCATCTTTATCGGAGTAATTTAAGTTTATTGCTGTTTGAAATCCCCCTCATTTCTCATTTATTAGCATCCGCACTATTCTGAAACGCTCGTCAAGCAAAGAATCGCAATTATTTTATGCAATCATTTTTATAGTGCTTCATGATGCTTTAATGTGATCACTTAAAGATAAAGTATTTTACGAGCTTTTTAATAGTATTAATTTGTCGACTCGACAAAAATTGCTTCGGAACTTCAAACTGTTGTCATTTTAAATCCATACTCATGCATTTATTTCTTTAAAATGTTTACAATCAGCGGCATACGCAGAGTGGATGTTTGTTTTTATATAACACGAAAATCTGATTTTATCTCTGCAGTTTCATGAATTAAAAGAGGAAATTCTAATTTTTTTGACAACTCAACAATCTGAGTTATCAGATTTTCTTAGGGACGAGCTTTGGTGCAGTAAGGTTGCATTTCTTGCTGATTTATTTCAATCTTTAAATTGTTATATTCCATCGAGTCATTTTCGACTCCTCGTGATTCTATGAACATACATTCTCCATTCAGATCTATCCCTGGCCATTTCTTTCAGAATTTCCAAGCGCATTCCAGTTGCTTCTTTAACTCCATCCACCCATCTAATTCTTAGTCTTCCTCTTCTCCTGCTTCCATCAACTTTAGCAAGCATCATTATCTTCTCCAGACTGTCATTTGCTCGCATAATATGTCCGAAGTATGACAATTTTTGCTTGATGATCATGGCTTCGAGGGAGCAATCTGGCTTTATTCTGTCTATCACTGATTTATTGGTTTGCTTTGCAGTCCATGGTATTATTAGTAAGCGTCTCCAAACTCATAATTCAAATGCATCTATCTTCCTCCTTTCACTCTTTCTCAGGGTCCAACTTTCACATCCATACAGTACCTGTGGTACTGTATGGATATCTAATATCTTTATCTTTAAAGATCTTGCTTAAATTTGTCATTGCTTTCTTTCCGAGTAATAATCTAACTTATTCAGTACAATAACCATCTTTAACAATTTGGGATCCTAGGAGCACAAAATTGTTAACTGCTTCCATTTTCTCTCCATCTACTTCAAAATCATTAAGTTCATATGTTGCCATAACTTTTATCTTTTCGAGGTTAAGTTTAAGACCATATTTCGCACTTTCTTCTTTAACTTTCATAATAAGTTCCTCCAAATCTTCTTTGCATTCTGCTAGCAAGGTAGTATCATCTGCATACCTCAAATTATTAATATTTCTTCCACCAATTTAATTCCAACTATAGACTCCTCCAGCCCAGCCATTCTTAAAATGTATTCGCTGTACAAGTTAAACAGGTACGGAGATAAAATACATCCTTGTCGCACCCCTTTACCTATTGTAAAATACTCAGTTTCTCCAAGATCTGTTCGGACAGTAGCTTCCTGTTCATAATAAAGATTTCTCAGATGGATAATGAAATGCTCTGGTATTCCCATTGTTCTTAACACATTCCACAGTTTCACATGATCTACAGAGTCGAAAGTCTTACTATAGTCAAGGAAACAAAAGTAGACATTCTTTTGATTTTTCTGTTATTTTTTCTATTATTCTTCTATTATTCTTTCTATTATCCATCTCACATTGGCGATTTGATCTATTGTTCCTCTACCTTTTTGAAATCCTGCCTGTTAATCTGGCCTTTCCCTCTTCATGAATGGTTCCAGTCTTTTCCGAATGATCTTAAGTAAGACTTTACTTGCATGAGAAATCAGTGCTATAGTTCTGTAATTTTCGCACTCTCTTACATCCCCTTTCTTCAATAAAGGTATATAGACTGATTTTTTCCATTCCGTAGGCCATGTAGCTGTGATCCAAATTCGCTGACATAGAACTGTTAAAATTTTAACTGCCTCTTCTCCCAGGGCTTTGAGCAGCTCAATAGGTATTCCATCTCCTCCTGGTGCTTTCTTACTGGACAGCTGTTGCAGTGCTCACCTCACTTCACTCTCCAGTTTTACTGGCGCCTATATATAATCCTGCTCTTCAAATTTCTCAGTAATTTTGGAATCCTTTCTGTAAAGGGCTTCTGTATACTCTTTCCATCTTTCTTTGATGTCTGCAGCTTCTGTAAGATATTTTTTGTTTTTACTTTTCAATATTGTCACCTTGGCAGTAAAATTCCCTGTTAGTTCTCTGATCTTTTTGAAAAGATTTCTTGTTTTGGTCTTCTCTTTGTTGGCATTCCTGGGTAAAGTATTTTCCCTTGTCTCTTCTGGTTTGTCGTTGAAACTCTGCATTCAAATGCCGTACTTACTGCAAATTTCCTGTGGCTTTCATTTGCCTCCTTTCCTGAGCAGTTTTGATGGCATCTTCTGACAGCCGTTTAAACTTCTGACAAACTGTTGGAATAGTCTTCTTTGCTTCTGTTTTAATTATATCTTTAATCTCTTCCCATAGTTCATCTGGTTCTCTTTCACACAAATCGAGTGTGTTGAATCTGTTCCATATGCTAATATTGTATTCAGCTGGAAAACAACAAATGTCGATCATATCTGATCGACATTTGTTGTTTTCAGTTTCCGTAATTTCACATGTATCGTAGCCACTAATAACTCATGGTCTGTTCCACAGTCTGCACCTGGAAAAGTCTTGACAGACTGAACTGCACTTCTCCATCTTCTTTGTCCAAGTATATAGTCAATTTGATTTCTGTATTGTCCATTAGGTGATATCCATGTGTACAGTCTTTCTGCTGTTCAAAGCAGATGTTAGCAACAAACATCTCTGTGCAGAGAGAGAATTCTCTGCACAAAACTCAACTAGTCTCTTCCCTGCAGCGTTATGATTACCTAAACCAAAACGACCTGTTATTCCTTGTTCCTTAGTCACTCCCACTTTTGCAGATTTCGGAGATTGGAATGCAAAAGTGGGAGAATCTTTAAATACACTTAATAAAAATATGCAGGGAGACTGTGAAAATATTCTTGCTTCCACTGACAAAATTAACGCATTCAAGGAAAAACTACTGCTTTGGGAATAAAGAATCAGTAACGAAGTAACATCACTAACGAAAAGTGCAAACTGAATGAAAATCTAATAGATCTAATTTTACAAACCTTAAGATTACTAAATACAAATATTGAAAAATATTTTCCCTCACTTGACATATCATCCTTCAATAAAAGATCCCTTTGTCTTAAGCGCGTGTAAATTGGGAAATTTAAAGATTACAGAAGAGGATTAACACATATAAGAAATGACAGAGGTTTAAAACAAAAACATACAACAATAGATACTACTTCGTTTTGGTTATCTCTGAGAAGTGAATTTCCCAATATTACCAAAAAAGCAATAGAAGTACTTCTTCCATTCTCCACGCCATATTTGTGCGAATCAAGCTTTTCCGCAATGAATATTATTAAGAACAAAAATAGATTGCGGCTGAAAGCCTTGGAAGATGATTTAAGAGTGCCTATCTAAAATTCTACTTCGCACAAAAGACATTCTGTAAAAACATTAAGCTCAGATATCTCATTATATTACAAAATGATATTATATTTTTAATAAAAATATAATATCAATGAAAATATAGTTTAAATTTTTTGGAGCAAAAAGATAAGTAATTACTATTAATATCTTGTGTGCGTAAATCAATCAAAATTATGCTTATTTTTTGCCAGATCGTCAAAAAAATTAAAAGAATATATGTTGAAAGTTTATTTTTCACTTGTTAGACTATAATAAAATTAGTTTAATCCTTTATCCAAGTGTGAGCAAACAAAGTTTGCGCCTGAAAGTATCTTCAGGACTGAGGTAAGGTGGTACAACACCGGGAAACTCGTTGCAAAGGTGGAGCAAGATACCGACACTCCTATCTCGGTATCTCCCATAATGCAAAGCACATCTCCTTGCGGATATGTATAATGTTATGCATTAAGGGAAGGGCCACTACCCAGACTAGTTTCGACCTTTATTGAGGTCTCTTCAGTGGGAGCCAGGCCCAGATGTGGAGATACCAGGCAGAAGCAATAGCAAGGTCATCTCTACCTCTACCAAGGTCATCTCTACCTTTGTTTGCTCACACTTGGATAAAGGATTAAACTAAATTTATTAAAATCCAACCAACATATTTTTCTAAATCCACAGTAATTTAATAAAAAAAGGTGGCACACCTTTTGGCAACTCCTATAGGTAGAGATGACCTTGCTAATGCTTCTGCCTGGTATCTCCAACTCTGGACCTGGCTCCCACAGAAGAGACCTCAATAAAGGTCGAAACTATTCTGGGTAGTGGCCAATCCCTTAATGCATAATATTATACATGTCCGCAAGGAGGTGTGTTTTGCTTTATGGGAGATACTGAGATAGGAGTGTTGGTAGCTTGCTCTACCTTTGCAACGAGTTTCCCGGTGTTGTACCACCTTACCCCAGTCCTGAAGATACGTTCCGGCTCACACTTGGATAAAGGATTAAACTAAATTTAATAAAAGAATATATTTTTTGTGTGCTGCAGAATTTTAATAATCTAGGTGTGCATATTATGAAAAAGGTTGAAAATCACTGCGATAGGTGGCTGCATACGTTTTATACTGCTGTCATTTTCTTGTGTTGACTATATTTGTTTAGGTTAGTTTTTTGCACTTCTCGTGTTTAGGTTGCTTATGGGCACGTTTGTGCTTGGGTCTGACCTTGATGGCTAAATAAAGGTCGTCTTCACTTTGCAACCAAGAAACTGCTTTTGAATGCCACTTTGTCAGAGGGCTTTTTATTCAGCAAAATAAGCGCCGCAACCAGACGTTGACAGCAGTTTACAGCATGACATATCCAAATATGATCTTTTCCCCTACACGCTATGAACATTTTAGGCTACACTGGTCAGCATAAGTGAATAAGAAATATTGCTTTTAAGGAAATCTGGAGAAGGGAGAGCCAGGTTTCTTCTTTTTTTATTAGGTTTATTTTGAGATGGGGATTTGCAACTAAATCTGCCTTCCGCCTTCTAAACTAAAACTTACCTAAAAAAATTCTTGAAAATATAACTTTAAAATTAATAAGTTGCTTAATGTATTAAAAAAAACTGAAATAAACTTTTATGCATAGTTACGTAAAGCTATGTTTCAAAGAGTTTTAAACCTTTAATATTTCTCGTAAAGTTTCCAAATAAATTCGGCAGAGTAGCTTTGATAACTATTTATTTCCAATAAATAAATTATTGGCACATTTTTATTGGCATACAGTTCATTAGCGTATACGAAGATGATGCCAAAATTTGATCTCAAAACATTCAGAAATTTTTTCCACTAGGAACGATCATTCGGAAACGATGAATTAAGCTTTGTTTTCGAATTTCTGCCATGAATTTAGGTAGTCTCGGGCTGTGGTTTTGGTGATTGATTTTCCTCTGGTGCTATAGCTACCTTCAAGAGCATAAAACTATTCTCGAGCACATTTTGCAGAGTTTATATTAATGTGCGGTAGGAACTTGATAATTCGTAGAGTTCGTACAGTTGTCTTCCAAGCAGTAGACTGGATAATGCTTAAAATTTCATGGCTCGGCAACTTATGAAAAATCCTACTCGCCAAAAAATGTTCTCGCTCACCCCATTTTTGTGTGTCACTAAGCTCAAGTATGTTGCGTCTGTGTTTTTTAAAGTTCAAAACGGAATTTTAGAAAGTTATTTTTTTATGAAATAAAAAAAATTTTATTGTGTCCAGTTGGCAAGTATTCGTCTAGCCAAATTACTTGATTTGTGTAGTACTGCATTAAATTTGAAATATAACTAAAGAATTCATATAAAAATAATTTTATTGAATCAAGCTTGACTTGTTAAATTGTTTCCTTAAAATTCACTTTTGAAGCTTTGGTTTTTGATATTATTATTACTGCAGATCACTGCGATCCTTGTAATGTGGAATAGAAGAAAGTATCAAGAGTTGTAATATTGCGAGAAAGGAAAATTTATTCCTTTTGTCGATTTGGTTATTTGTCGATATGATAATTACTCCTTTGTACTTAACATAGAAACTGAAAGCAAACTAAACTGTCGACCTGGTTGGCAGAACGAATAGCGTTTCTGCTTTCTTTTTAGTAATGTAAATTCCGCCCACGTAAGGCGATTGGCTTAGAGTACATTAGCACGGTACGTTGGGTAAGCTAAGAATTAGATAATCCAGCAATCCTGCTCCAGAAACCTTTATATGGAGGTTTCTGGAGCAGGATTATATGGAGCTTTTTCAAGCCACCTCCAATAAGCAGCGTGTGGTCCTCACATCGGGCGACGAAATTCATCCCTCACCTAAAGCCATTCACCAAAAGTACGTTTCAAATAAAATACTTTATTTGATTGATCTCATCCATCCCTTTAGGACGGGTGGAGTTCCATGAGGGGACTCTACTGAGGGGTTCACGACGAAATTAATGCGGCCGGTTCGTCAGTCCTTGCTGCATCACCATGCCTGCTTGCGGGATGAAAAACCCCAGGATAAACTGGAGAAAAACCCTACTGTCCACACCCAAGACCGGCTAACTTGGCTATGGCTGAGGAAGATCCTTAAGCTCCTCACGTCGGCGGCGGCGGGAATCGAACCTAGGACATTATTTTTCCAGGCATATGGTTGCGAAGTGCATAGCCACTCGATTAACCGAGTGGACTTTTATTTATTCCTCATTTTTTCCAGCATTTATATCTCCACTTAAATTCGCAATTCTATAAGAAATCAGCTCAGTAACATTTTATAATCAGTGCAATGCAAAAGCTGATGAGAAGTACTCTGAAAATTGTTATTAACAAAGATCTCCAGGAATTAAGGACTCATTGAGGGAGGCCATACATTACCCCCCACCAGCAGTTATACTCTCTCTCTTAAACTTATTTACACAGATGCACTCGCCACTTCAACAGGCAAACTCTGTTCCACTCATTTACTTCTGTGTGTGTGAGAGAGAAAAATGCAGCTCTCATCCCTTTCTTAACAGCACACAACTCTATCCTACACCCGACCTGCTTTCTTGTCCTTCTCAAAATCATTTATGTATACACTGAACAGGAGTCCAAGGAGCAACGCTCCCTCTATGTTTTTTTTTTTTTTTTTTTTTTCCCCCCCTAAGCTGCGCGGACCTGATGCTGCTCTGTGCGGAAAATTTTACACTGCCTGAGGACTACGCTGCGCTTTAAAACTTTTTTGCAATATATATAAAAAATAAATGATTAAGTCCGCTGGCCGTAGCGCGCGATCATTTCAGTTACTGCGAGGCCAAGCATCTGCGCAACTTAACGGGAATATTGCCAATGATTGATCCCCGGTCATCTTAAAGTTGGGAGACCTGCACCCCCCCTCCTTCCATATACCATTTTCTGATACGTGTTCGCCAGCTACCCTCGTATTCACAATACTTTATAATCCAATCCTATATTCTCTTAATTTATGCAACAGCCTTTGATTCTCAAAATGCCCTGTACAACTTAGCCATTAGAAAATATGAGCAAATTTCTCAAATATGATTTTTCCTAATGCGAGTTTTTACTAATTTTTCTAAAATCTTCACTACCGCTCCAGAGAAGGAGGGAGACATACTGCTTCATGAGTGGTACGTCAAAGTAGGTTTGAATTATGATTTTTTGTGATAACTGAATTTTTTTTTTTTTTTTTGAGATGCTCTATTTTTATGTGTACACATTGCATTTATATACTAAATTAATAAAATTTCTTTAAATTAATTTCATTTTAATTTGCAAATTCTATTTTATGGGGTCGCTGAAATATAACTTTGAACAAAAGGTGGCTCTTATCCACGGGGCGACACTACATTTCGTATTCTTCCTAATTGGAACATCCATATACTTTTATTATCCAAATTTTACTTCTCAGGCGGGTACGGCATGTTCACTCTCAATCAACAGGCGGGAAAACCAGGCACATCCTTCACCGAAACCCCTTCTGACACTCATTGACCTTGTGCTTCACGTGATAGTTCATATGACAAACTGTTTCCTAGAACTCAGGAATTTCAAATGAGATTATTTTCCATATTATCTTCATTGGTATAATCAAAATCGATGACGAGTGGGGCAAAGATACTCGTCACCGGCATCAACATTATTTGCCTTTGCCGACGCTGCTCTCTCGTTCTGAAAGATTTTTGCCGTCAATTTTACATCTACACGCCTACTTAAGTCATCAATGTATCAAGAAATTATTCGTAAATATACAAAATACAATAAATACACGCTGCTATATTAAAAATACATTGATATCTGAAAGCATTCAATAATGAATAAAATCGAAATAACATCGCGTATCTTAGAGGAGAGTTAAACACTCCTTTAGTCAATGCCTCCGCTCCATTCCCAGTAAGACAAAATATTAGATGACCGATCATTTCCGACTTTCTCGGCCTTACGACGTTTGTTCTTTTCAGGAGACAAGGCTGTGGTGGTCCTGACAGTTTCGAATAAGATGAACATTTTTTTTTTCTCCGACTTAAAGACGATGTGCTATGAATTTCTAACAACGAATTCCTCAAAATTGTCTTCCGGTAGGCAAGATATGGAGGTTTCCTGTTAAATCTACCTTCTTACATAGTTTTAATTACTAGTAATAATTCAACACGGAACAAAATAGAAGTTATGCCATATAATAGCCATATAAAAAGTTTGTACGAGTTCTAACAGATTGCACAAATAAAAAAAACAAAACAAAAAAAAAACATCCTCTGTGTATGTTACATATTCACAGTTGGTAAACAAATGCTACTTCATCATACTTGCCCTCAAAGATGAGAATAATAACATCGTTTCTATGACAACCGTCAGGGTATTTGGTTGCAGAAAAAACTGACTTATATAACGTTCTCATACGTTCTAATTTATGGAACTTTGAAAAGTGCTTGGAAAAATTGTGAAACATTACGATCCCAATTTCCAAAAATGTTAGCAAAATTCTGTTTTTTTTTATATAAAGTATTATTTCGTTCCTTGTCTTAATTATTAAGTCAAAGCCAAGGAATGACGATTTATGGTTAAGATATAATTTTGTTTATATATTCAAATTCATTTGTAAATACTAAATTCACAATATTACTTCACTGGCAGACAAAATAACAGTTTGAAAAATGATTTCGCATCCATTTCCCGTCTTCAATTTCCCGTAATTATAGTAATAATATAGTTAAAAAAAAAATAATATTTTCTTAGAGGAGTAACATGGAAATTTTCCCAAAGAAATAATACCTATAATATAGTTCATAGTTCGAACCTGAAATATTTAAATCGGTATCGGTAGTACCTTCAACTGCTTTTCGTAAATGGGTGTAAGTACTGTAATTGTTAAATTCGTTTCGCAGTCTGTTTAGTTACTCGCGCGTTTTGGCCAGCTGGAGTTTATTAAAATCGAATATTTCGAATTCTCATAAACAATTGGTCGAACCATCCTCATTTCCGCTTCACTTGAACATTTTGCAGTATTAAAACTTCGAAATTACATTTAGTACTAATTAGAAGTGCCTGTCATTTTTAAGTCTTGATTTCAATCTGGGTAAATGCAAGTTTTTTTTTTTTTTAATTCCCTCGCTATTATTGGACTATTTCAGCTGGCAAAACTATTCGACATGATAATATTCTCTGACTTGATGGAACTGTATCAATTTAAGATATTCATTACCAACGGATCTAGATTCAACTGTAGTGATAATGAACATTCACAAGTATGCAATAACGGTTGACGAATTCCACCTCCCCCCCGCTTTTGTGATGATTGTCTACAATCATTTCTGCACTTTATTACCACCTCAACTTTGCTGTCGAATCTTATTACAAGGAGTAATAATCATACGAAGGTGTTTTTAATAAACTTGAAACGTTTTATACCGAACATAAAGGAATTTATATAATCATGTCGATAGTAGCTAATTCCCCCCCCTCCGAAAACGACTGAATAAAATAAGCTGAATAAATTATCAATATTATGTAGCAATTCCAAACCGGAATTAGAATATTCAATAATTAAAATTATCAGATGAGCGCGTGCCACCAGAAATCTTTCTTGATGCACGGTGTATTTTCTTCAGCCTGACGCTCGTTTCGTAAAGCATGTTCATTGTATCGTGTTTTACGTCATGTGTGCACGTTCTAATTTCGCGATTTGACTATGTAACAAAACTACACACAACCGAATAACACCTGAAATTAAATGACTTTCCTCCCCCTTTTAAACGAAATAAGAAACACTTATGCAATTCAAAAACATCTACTAAAAGCTTCTTGGAAGATAATAATGTTGCAATCCACAACGTACACTGAACTATTTGGGATTAACAGCAACGTAGTTTGGATTATGAGCAGTGGTGAGCTATAACGGGCTCGCGCGAGCTCTTTGTTAAATTTTTCTCAAATTTGCAAGTCCCTTGTTCTTCTTGTTTGATAATCTTGTAGAACTAGAAAATACCACCGTGGAATGTATACATGCTACTATAATTACTACTTTAAATTCATATGGTTTTTTGATAACTATTTAAAAAATCATCTCATTTCATTTTGTTCTGATGAAGCTAGTGTAATGTTAGGAAACAAATCAGTATTGTAAGGGCTAGTTAGCTTTTTTTTGTTCGACGATGCGAGCCCTTTGTTAAAATTTCCATAGCTCACCACTGATTATGAGGCCAGTATACGAGTCTATCAACTGGATGGTTCGTCAGTCCGTTTGTGTTTTGCGGGGGAAAAACTCTCCATTTACTCTGAGAATATGTTGTGTGGAGATGGGGTTAAGTAGTGCAGACGGTGGGTTGTGAAGAATGGAGAACGCCCTCCCTGAATGAATCCTTGCACTCCTTGGAGGTGTCGTAATAATAATAAATGTCAAGGGGAGGTGCTCTTCTGACTCACGAAATTTCTTACATCAAAAGGAGTGCATTTTGATGTAAAAAAAGTGGCATTTATAGGAAAAAGTTCGACACTATTATTAGTGCGTCTTATACACGTTTATAAACTGGCGCTGCCCTGCAAAATTTGTTTTAATGTTCTCGTCCCTCTGTTCATTTTTTATGCAATTTATCACGAAAAATATTTCAGTTATAAAGTTAATAAAATAACTTTATTAAATTATGAATTACTTTAATAGTTAATTTAATAATAAAAATTAAAGACTGTGTTTAGCGTAGCTTACGGTAACGCATCCATAACGCCAGAAAAAAAAAGTCGTGCAATTCTAATCGCCGCCTTCACGAACCTTATCTGAGCATTCTTTCAGCAATTTCGGAGTTAGTCGAACTCGTGCGTGGCCAGTAAATTTACCTTTCCAGGAAGCTCGAGATTTTAACCAGATCAGAAAAATAGACCGTAGAACTCTCATTATTTCTGACAAGGACAATGACTCATATTGGTGGTGGAGATTATCGTCACAATCTTCTCCCGTAGTATTTGAATAAATCGTCAGTGACCTTATCGGCGACGTCTAAAGATGAAGAACGGCTTACTACAGTTCTGCCTATGTCTTTGGGGAACAAACGGCGTTCGCGAACATAATGGGAACAACGTGTATTCTCTGGCTGTTTTTTAATAGATGAAAAAACCGAATTTCCGGGAGGGAAGATTCCTTTTACCTCCATACGATACTAACTCACCTTCACTAGAAAAGCCGTTTTAAAGTTTTCTCGTGACGAATTCGAACCCTAATCTTTCCAATTGAGCGAAAGTATAGCGTTGTCTTTAGGGACAGCGTTTTGTGGTGGCAATCACTTAATAGTGTTTTTTTTTTTTTTTTTTTACTTCTTGTCTACACTTCAAAATGAACAGCAAAGTATTCTGTTGTCTATAGAGCGAGGAAGAAAGTTCCTAAAGTTCCTAAGCAGTTGTTTTCCCTTGAAAGTGGTATTTATAAAATGGATGCAACTGAAGAAAACATTTTAAGTGCCAAACAAAACGAACACCCATCAGTTCGTTTTGTTCATACACAAATCCTCTGATTGAATGGATTTTATTAAAATTTCGTATTTAGAATCTTTACCAATACTTGCCTCGTCGTTTCAGTTTTGTTAATTGGACTGTTTTTAATGGCAAAATGATTCGAAACAAATGCCAGTAATTCAAATGTTCACAACATAACCCAGCAACGGTTCGGTTGCCGTGATGAAGATGTCACTAGAGAAGAGAATACTATTGAGAAATGCACATTATTATGCTTTTCTGGGATCATTTCTTTTTATATTCTTTTCAGTACATCTTCAAATTAATAAATTAACGTAAAAAAGTACTTACCTTTGAACTACACGTGCGTTGTTCCAGTTGTACACGCAATTATGAATATTATCTGATGAGAGCCGTTTGCGCAATCTCATCCCAGAGAACACTGACAATAGCAAATACACTTCAATGCTTTGTTTCGTTTTGTACAAAATTATTTTGCTTGTTTTAACCAATGATTTAAAATAAAACTTTTTATATTAAAACGGCGAACATTTGATTCGATATTATTAACAAAGAAATAATTAAAATTTGCATGTCAGCACAGTTTCGCAATTTTCTCTGAATGTTTTCGTCGTCGTAAGTTGTTTTAATTGACAGACATAATGGTGAACTTCCTCACTCTGATCCATGTTGCACGCTGTTAGGATTTGTGAATAAATCTTGGCGTCGTCGAAGGACTTGCAACCAAGCGAAGCCTGCGATGTTTGTCGAAGGCGCAAACTGTGAAAGAACTTTTGCAAACATTTCGGAAATGTGAAATGTCTAGAAGGAGAAGAGAACTAATTTTAATTCAAACTTTCTAAAGTTAAACGAAATCAGATGATTTCATCGCACTGATACTAATATCGAAGTGTCAAAGGCTGTTGCTCGTTCAAAATCTAAAGAAAACTAAACTTTCAAATACAGTGATATCTCGCTAATCCAAACCCTCCAGTAATCCGGACTCCGGTTTGAAAGAAAAAGTTTTATTACGTATTATTATTTTGTGTACTATTATTTTATTTTATTAAATAATTATTATTTTAACTATTACTATTTTTTATTATTATTACAGTACAGTATTTTTTTCATACTGTACGGTTATACTGTACTGTAGGCCTATTTTGATTTATTATGTGTTCACGTTTGCTTTTTTTATACTGTACAGTACGTACTGTATTGTCGGCATGAATCACCGCTGTTGTTAATGAACGATTACTCACTACTAATAATGTCTGTGATCCCTTCAACAACGATGACGTAGTCTAAAGCCTAGTTGTATATAACGCTCAGTTTTTCTTTGGGTTTTCTTAAGTTTTGTTTTGTGTTTTCGTAAGTTTTCAGTGAATGATTATCGATTGTGTTAGTTTTCTTTTTTTTCCCCAGTTTTTCATTAACGTCATTTTTTATTTTACTCTTTTTAACACTGAATTTTATTTCGTTAAAATGGCTCCAAGTCTTGTCGGATAAGTCTAAAATAATTCGGCGTCTAGAAAAGGGTGAAGTGGCTAACTTGCTACTGAATACAATGTCGGCAAATCTACAATCAGTGACATAAAAAAAAAAAAAAAAGACAGGATTTGAACTTATGTTTCAACCACAGAAGGAGCTTTGCTTGGTCCTTAAGAGACAAACTCTGAAAACAAGTGATTTTTCTTTACTTGTTCTAATTTCTGCTGTTTACACGTGGTTTCTTTAAGAAAGAAGTCGTCATACGCCCATCTCCAGAGACATTTTAAAGCAGAAAGCTAAGCATTTCCATTCGCAAATTTACCCGGATCAGAAATTCAAAGCAAGTGATGGTTGGCTAGAAAAATTTAAGACACGCCACGGTATTCCGTATCTATCAATATCAGGGGGGAAACTGTCTAGTGACGTTTCCGCCGTAGAACCATTCCAAAAAGCTTTTTTAGAAAAAATTCTTGAATTAAATTTAACAGATGATCAAATTCATCATGCGGACAAAAGTAGCTTTTGTTCGTGGTCGTGACCAGAGAAAACTATAGTTCACAGAAATGAAGCTTCACGCCCGATCGAAAAATGTCTGAAGAGCGTGTCACGATCATGCCTTGTGCATACGCCTCAAGAAAACATAAATTAAAGTTACTTATGACTGGAAAATAAAAAACCAAAAGGCAGCAGCATTTAAGAACTGCTGCCTTTTGGTTTTGTACTGAAGTCAACGTAAAGGATGGATGAATGTCGAACTTTTTTCAAACTGGTTTGGTTTCACAACGATTTCGTACCGTCTGTTAAAACTTATTTAAAATCCCAGAATTTAGAGCAGAAAGCACTTATTATTGGATAACTGTCGTGGACATCCTCCGGCAGATGAATTGATTAATGAGGACGGAAATTTTACGGCTATGTTTTTGCCTCCAAACTGTACTCCATTGTTGCAACCAATGGATCAGAACATAATACAATCCATTAAATTAAAAGATCGTAAAGACCTGCTTTTAAATGTAATTTCCCAAAATTATGACGTTACCACATCAATAAAAAATATAAATTTGAAGGCTGCTTGGGACGCCGTCGAACCTGAAGCAATTCGAGCGTCAGGGAAAACACTGTGGCCTTCTAGAATTTACCAAGATAACTACGGTGATACACAAAAAGCGGATATTCAAAACGGGCATAATTTGGTTAAAAATATAAATCCGGATGTTGAAATTTCACAAATGGATGTTATGAAATGGATTACAAATAGAACCGAAAGTGAATTCGAAATCAAATCAGATGCTGAGATTATAAATGTGATGCTACAGAATGAATTAGAAGACGATGATGACGATAAAGAACTAGAAGAAAAAAAAAGTAAAACGTGAAGAGGCAGTTGACAGTTTTAATATGTGTATAGAATGGGATAAGCAGAATGATACGCCATTCCAAAAAACATTTATTGCCAGTGTAGTCCGAGAGTCACTGATTTTCTTTTGCTTCCAATAAGCAAAAGAAAATCAGTGAATTTTCCAGAAAGAAATAAGAGAAACATTTTTTGGGTGTTATTTTGTGAAACTTTTTTTGTGTTGTGTACAAGGAAGTGATATTTTTTTACGCAAATTAAGTTATGTACTGAACTATGCAATTTATTAAATCAGAATCCTCCATAATACAAGCACATACAAACTAATTTTTTCACTAAAATAAACTTGTGTGCTGTATTATTTTTTAAGTTTTACATTACAGTACAGTAACTTTTTTTCTGTCAGTTACTTCATTTATTTACTGAATTAAATTTATGTACCATTAGAATCTGATTCTTTTTGTCTTAAAGGCAGTTACTGCTGTCTCTTGGGCGAAATTTCGCTAATCCGAACTTTTTGCTACTCCGAACGAGCACGGTTTTTATTTGTTCGGATTAGCGAGATACCACTGTAATTATTTAAAATATAGTTAAACGACTTTAGTCATTTTCAAAATTGGGGGGGGGGTGAGAGAAGATTGAGTAACAATAAATTTAATGATTACTTACGGACTTGAAAACAGTATTTCGCGACGTTTTCCCATTTATACAAACTGAAGTAGTTGCATAGAAACATAAGAGAAAAGCTTGAGTCATACGCTTGTTAATGTTTTGGTGACGTAGCGTACCCTTCGAAGTTATCTCGACCAGTGCGGTAAGTTGCATTGAATCCGAGGCTGCTTAAACTCTCACATTTTCATTCCGATTTTAAGCTTCATGGTTCTTAATCCTCGAAAACCCACTATTATCCCAAGGATCATCACTATATCACCTCGTCTGAAATGGAGCAAAACAGGTGAAACAATGGAGTAATACATACCTAGCACATTAAGGGAGGCACAGACGGTGTGTATGTATATATATATATATATATATGTTTTTTTTTAAAAAACATAGATTTAATGACTTAAAAAGCCGAGATAACTTATAAAGATTTTAATGAGAATAATACAACTAGTTTCGGCTTATAACAGCCTTCCTCAGGTATTCATAAAGGAAAAGAATAGTAATAAACATTGAAGTATCTTAAAAAAATATTAAAAAAAAAACAACTCGAAATTAGGTAAAAATTGCCACACATAATTGATACATAAAAATTTTGTATATTTTTACAAGTTGTTCTAACAGGCGTGCCATTGTTTATTGCAAGTGTGCGTGCAGGCTCACCTGAACGCCAATATTGAATAACTGCAGCATGGCTATCTGGAATGTTATAACTCAAATTGTTGTTTAAGTGGACAGGATTCAGCAGGATTTCCCTTGATTCTACAATTTTTCTCTCAAACTCATCATCACAGCGAAAAATATTTTCTGATCTATCCCAGCAAACGGAATGGCTTTGTTGATCATCATTAGGATTATTTGAAAAAAGAACATGACTGGATAACGCAGTTGCATTAGATCTTTTGTAAGAGATGTCTCTCTTATGCTCTTCTATACGTTGTTCAATAGATTTGTTAGTTTGTCCAAAATAAGGGATATTGCAATCGCACCATAATTTATATACACCTGGATATTTTAGGTTGTGATGAGTAGGCTTTGGATGGCTGATTAGAGAACGGATTTTAGGAAGTGTGGTGAAGAACGTCTTGATATTATATTTTTTTAAGGACTTTAGCTAATTTTTTAGAGATTGTGCTAATGTATGGAATGGAGATGCTACCTTTAAAATTAATAGTTTCTGTTGTGCACTGCCTAGGAGGATCCAGAAGAAATTTCTTAATCGTTTTTTAGAGTATCCATTTTGTTTAAAGATAAGAGTGAGGTGATTTGTTTCTTTTTGTAGTTCATCTGGTTCATTCAAGAGAGAGCGTGCTCTGTGTCCTAAAGTAGATATAGTTCCAAGTGTTTGTGGTGGAAAATGATGAGAAAGATTATGCAGATATCTATTGGTATGCGTAGGTTTTCTGTATAAAGTTAAGGAGTTATTATTTTCTAGATCAGCAGTAAATTTTATATTAAGATGTTGGATGTTTAGATGATGAAGAAAATCTATGAGAGATGTGTGCCCGTGATTCCAAATAATAAAAATATCATCAACATATCGTTTCCAAACTTTTTGTTTAAATGAGAAGGAAGATATGGCTTTCGTTTCAAAATCTTCAAGGAAGATGTTAGCTAGAGCTGGGGACAAAGGATTGCCCATTGCTAGGCCTTGTTTTTGTTGGTAAACGGATTCCTGATATTTGAAGTAACCAGAATGAATGCAATGTTTTAATAAAGCAAACATTTTTTGGATAATTTGTCCTTTAGTAATGTAAGCACCTCGTCTGTAGGAACGTTAGTAAATAAAGATATAATGTCAAAATTTGCTAGAATGTCATTTTCATTGATGGGAATATCTTTTATATGAGAAACAAAATCTGTGGTGTTTTTGATGAAACATGAAGATTTATTGGAGAAACACTTCAGGTACTTTGCTAGATATTTGGAAAGTTTATACGTAGGTGAGTCAATTCCTTCCACAATTGGATGAAGAGGGATGTTTTCTTTATGTATTTTGGGAACTCCATAGATGCGTGGGATAAGAGGATGTAGAGAGCGTAAAGAGAGGCGAACATTATGAGGAAGTTCACTCATAGTCTTTAACAAGTTGTTTGTACGGTTTTGTAATTCTCTTGTAGGATCTTCCTGAAGAATTGAATATGTCGAATTATCTTCAAGTAATTGAAGCATTTTGTTGTGGTAATCTTCAGAATTGAGGATGACCGTGGAATTGCCTTTATCCGCAGGTAAAATAATAATATTACTGTTCTGTTTTAGATTTTTAGGGCTTGTCTTTCAGCCAGAGAAATATTATCTGTTGGAGTTTTAGCATGATTGATAATGAAAATCGATTCAATACGAAGAAGTTTTGCCAAATGATTAGGAATGAGTGAACTTGCCTTTTCTATTTTTGTAAGAAGAGATTCTTTAGGGATAAATTTTGGTGAGGAAATGAAATTGAGACCTTTGCTACGAATATCCGTTTTCGCATCCGTTAAGATATGAGAAGATTTGTTCACTACTACTTTTTCAGAATTAATACGGGCTTCACTATGACCAGATCTGTTTTGTATCCTTATCTTTAAACGAAATGGATACTGTAAAAAAAACGATTAAGAAATTTCTTCTGGATCCCCCTAGGCAGTGTACAACACAAACTATTAATTTTAAAAGGTAGCATCTCCATTCCATACATTAGCACAGTCTCTAAAAAATTAGCTAAAGTCCTTAAAAAAATATAATATCAAGACGTTCTTCACCACACTTCCTAAAATCCGTTCTCTAATCAGCCATCCAAAACCTCCTCATCACAACCTAAAATATCCAGGTGTATATAAATTATGGTGCGATTGCAATATCCCTTATTTTGGACAAACTAACAAATCTATTGAACAACGTATAGAAGAGCATAAGAGAGACATCTCTTACAAAAGATCTCATGCAACTGCGTTATCCAGTCATGTTCTTTTTTCAAATAATCCTAATGATGATTAACAAAGCCATTCCGTTTGCTGGGATAGATCAGAAAATATTTTTCGCTGTGATGATGAGTTTGAGAGAAAAATTGTAGAATCAAGGGAAATCCTGCTGAATCCTGTCCACTTAAACAACAATTTGAGTTATAACATTCCAGATAGCCATGCTGCAGTTATTCAATATTGGCGTTCAGGTGAGCCTGCACGGACACTTGCAATAAACAATGGCACGCCTGTTAGAACAACTTGAAAAAATATACAACATTTTTTATGTATCAATTATGTGTGGCAATTTTTACCTAATTTCGAGTTGTTTTTTTTAAATATTTTTTTAAGATAGTTTATTACTATTCTTTTCCTTTATGAATACCTGAGGAAGGCTGTTATAAGCCGAAACTAGTTGTATTATTCTCATTAAAATCTTTATAAGTTATCTCGGTTTTTTAAGTCATTAAATCTGTTTTAAAATGTATCACTACAACCTAGTAAAAGCCTATGATCACGTATATATAAAGGCTGCTGTAAAAGCCCAATCAAGAATAATACCGTCTTCAGATCAGAACTTGAAAACAATGGCTGGTTTAATTTTCAAAAGCGTCAGGCTTGAAGTCAGTTTCAAAGCCAGTCCATTTTAACGGGTTTTTTTTAAATTATTTTTTATCCCCCCCTCCCCCGACTGATTTCTTAAATACCAGTTACTGAGTACCACACGTCATTATTTTCCCCAATGTTATCTGTTCTTTTATAAGATATTCTAAGATGTTCTTTTATAAGTGCTATATGGATGAGACGACCAGTCACTGCGTTGCTTTCCATTTCACAGACATTAATTCTTTTGCTTGTTTGTTTCCTAATTAAATAAGCAAAAATTCGCAAATTAGCGGTTTACCATTTTCAATCTCGTATTTCTAACAAGGAATTGAAACCGTAAACCAAGGGTTATAGAATTCAAAGTAAGGCAATGACTTGCTTCATCTCTTCCAACTATTAAGACATCAAACTAAAGTGTAAATACCACTGAGAAAAATAATGACAACTGGTGGTACTCAGTAGTAAGAATCAGGGAAATAGAATAATAAAGAAAAAACTGCCATTAAAGTAGTTTGGGTTTAAAGCTGACTCAAGTCGGTTCCAGAGGTTTTTAAAGATTCAGGATTCAGCATCGTTTTCAGACACGCCATTTAGTAATGCAGTGCTGCATAATAACGAAGTAACTCAAGCATTGCTTCTTGATGATTTTTGTGAATCTATAGACAATAAAGGTTATGCTACATTAAATATTGTGATTAAGCGAAGGATAAGATAATCCATAAACCATATTCTAGAGATTAAATACAGAACTTTTTCAAGCCATTTCAGGTTCAAGTCTTGAAATCAGCAGGAAATGGGTTCCCACCGGGCGATAATATCATTTACAAAAGACATTCATAATCATCCATCTGCGGGCTTGTCTGGCAGAGTGGTTGGTTAACGTACTCGCTCTCTCGCCATGGATGTTTTGAAGTCTGTTTCTAGAATAGAAACAGACTTCAGTGATGTTAATCACTACAATGCTGCAAATTACACAAATTCATTATAAAATCCAATTTTTGCATCACGGGATGTAATAAATTGGGACAGCTGGTACACAATGACATTTAGTTGACTAACTTGCAGAGATTTAGCTTGACCATTAATTCTGTGTGTGCGTGTGTATGTGAAACGCTTATATTAGGGTTAGCTTATGGGATGACATTTTCTCCTCTTTTCTGTCCATATATGATGCAAATATGTTGTTTCTCTCCCCCTTGCCATGCACAAAAGGTATTCAGCCATTTTATATTGTGAATTAGTCTTTTGACCTGCCTAGATATTCTATTGAATAAGCATGTAGTTTATATTTAGATATCCGACAGATTATCCACAAATTATTCATTGCAGGATTTTGTTTTCGAGGCATGAAACTCAAATAAAATAAAATAAAATAAATAAATTAATAATAAATAAAAATTCACTGATTATGGTGTTCCATAATGAACCGCCATAGCTCAGTACTTATCGATAGTCCGCTTTAGTTTGAAGGACGCGAACCTCATAAGAATTTTCAAACTAAAACTAATTTACCCGGCATCATATGGAGGCGGATGGTTCTCCTCTTACCCCTCTGGAATTTATTTATTTTTTCTGAAAACGCAGACCACCAAAACAGCACACGCAATTAAGACATAATTACACAGCATATTCTTCGTTATTTCGGGCGTAATGATAATACAGCAATCCCTCGATTAGTGCGCGTAATGCGTTCTTCAAAACAGGCGCATTAATCGAAAACGCACTAATCGAATATAATAACCTACGGGAAAAAGTATAATTCGTTCCTCGAATTTCTTTTTTGAACCTTAATTTTTTTTATAAAAGAATTAGGGTATGTCTCAGGGCCTAGTTAAAGGGAAACCATGAAGCTGAAAGACAATAAAACATATACATACATCTTCAAGGCTCACCTTTCCTGTTTGTCAACAGCTGCAAGAGGAACTTCCAGTGGTCACGATCTTCTGCCACCAAGCTCAGGTGTTCTGGTGGGATTCCCAAACGTGTCACCCAAGGTTTTGGATATAATCTATCCAGCGAGTCCATGGCCTTCCACCCTCTGACTTGGCAAAGAGGACTTGCTGAGGGAGCCTCTCTTGTGGCATTCTGACCAGGTGCCCGTACCAACGTAACTGTGATCTCTCAACACGGAGAAGCAGCGGTCGAGTATTGAGGGTTTCCCGAATTGCAGAGCTTCTGACTCTGTCGAGTCTTGTCAGCCCCGCAATCCCTACCCATTAGATCCTAAACTGTTACTTTCGAATATGCCATTAATTTAGACGAAAATAAACAGCACACAATTTAAGAACATGAGTGTTTTCAAGGCAAAAACTATGCGAGGATCTGTTTATTAGCATTATTCAGTTGACATTTATTTATGCTAAAGAGGCAAAAGCAGCCAGTACATAACGCCTTTTGAAACTACTAATGATGATTCCAGCAGATCTTAAAGGAACCCTTTCTGACTTATAGAGAAAGAATCAATGAAAGTACCCTCTCCTGGTGAAAGTGAATGCCAACTTACTTCGCCATGTTGTGGTCATTGGACAAGAAAGATATTTTGGACAACAGATTTATTCCACTTAAATATAAAGAGCCAACCGGCTTCATTTCGACGATATAAACATTATTTAAATTAAGGGGATATTAAATCCCACATTGTTTTAAAACCGAATAAGAAACTCAACGATTGGAATCGGAGAGCTTCATGCCGAATATAGTATAATAAACTATAAAAGTATCGGCGACTACTAGCGTGAGCAAATGCACGTAGTCCTAGTACGTACTAGAAACTCGGGCAACTCGTAGCAAAGTTCTGATCGCTATTCTTGGTATTTTCCATAATGTAAAAACACATTTCCTAGGAAATGTATGCTGTTATTACGTTATGGTGGGAGGTCACTACCCAGACCGGTTTCGGCCTTTATTGAGGCTTCATCAGTGAGTAGCTAGACCAAATTAATACCAAAGGGTATAGCTTTATATTTAAGTAACTTAATGGGTGCACCTTTTTGACAACTCATATAGCAGAGTATAAGTTCTTTTCGCTATACCCTTTGGTATTAATTTGGTCTAGCTACTCAGTGATGAAGCCTCAATAAAGGCTGAAACCGGTCTGGGTAGTGACCTCCCACCATAACGTAATAACAGCATACATTTCCTAGGAAATGTGTTTTTACATTATGGAAAATACCAAGAATAGCGATCAGAACTTTGCTACGAGTTGCCCGAGTTTCTAGTACGTACTAGGACTACGTGCATTTGCTCACGCTAGTAGTCGCCGATACTTTTATAGTTTATTATACTATATTCGGCATGAAGCTCTCCGATTCCAATCTTTGAGTTTCTTATTCGGTTTTAAAACAATGTGGGATTTAATATCCCTTAATTTAAATAGAGATTTATTCCAGCCTATAGAGAGTTTGTAAATCATACAGAACTTCAGATTTCAAAGCCAGTAGACTTTTTTCTTTGCAGTCATGACTGGAAATGATAGTTATTGTCTGAATCTTAGCGAACCTGATTTTTGTCTTAAGATTTTTTTTCCCCCACTAATATAATCCATAGTTAATTTACTTCCTTTTAGAACCGGTCAGTTCTAAAAGGAGGTAAAGGCTACTAGACCGAATGCAGTATTCTCATTTGAAAATCGTATTCACATAAAATAATTTTAAGCTGCAGCCTGTTTGGGCAGTAATTTCCAAATATAGCAAAGTGTGAGCATATATTAAACGAAAAGTATTCTCTTTAGCTCTAAATCTATCACTTCTTTTGCAGGAAGTAAATTAACAAAAAAAAAATCACCCTGAACTGTAACAGATCTCTTCAAGTTATCGAGTCGCAGAAGTTTCTATCAACATCGAATGTATATTTGAATGTGTTTGTTCTTCTAAAACATAGAACGGTTTCTGGTTGAACACTACGTAGTGTTCAACCACAATAGTGACGGTATGTGTAGACGGGTTATTAAGTAGTGCAGACGGAGGTTGTGTAGAATGGAGTAATCTCTAGCGATGATTCCTTGGAGATGTCCCGTAATAAAGTAGAACAGCGCACCTTTGTGCAAAGTACGTAACCGGAGTGCATGCAGTCACAAAAATAAATAACGAAGCTGATAATACGTTTCACTTTTGTTTTTCAGGTAGTTCAGTGTCAAGAGATCTGGAATAATTTATTCCGGATCTCGACATTTATTCTAATAGCTTAATGTTATCCCTTCTGTGTCCGATTTACATTGCTTCCGTTGAATAACGATTAAAAAAAATAATAAATAACGCGAAAAGTTATCCAAAACAAGCCATTTGTTCATTACACGCTCTCTTTCTCTCCCTCCCCTTCTCCCTCTCTCTCCCTTTATTGTTTTCCATTTCGCGACATAATATTGTTTTTATTTTTACATTTTTCACTTTCTGGCCGATTCCCCCTTTCGGTCTTCTTGCTCTTCCGTTTCACCCCGCAACCAGTGGGCAAGTAAACTACGCAGGTGCACAAACCCGCTCGCCGTTCACGTGAAAGCAAATCGCATATGTGACATTAAGTCATTTATTCCGGATTCGGGCGCCCTCGCTCCTTTTTACGAAGAGTTCGGAGCGGTGGATCACCGTTGGGGTAAGTTAAATGGGTGTGATTATCAACCATTTAAGTCAACAGTAAACTTGAGGATACAAATCGACTCTTACCTTCTTTCGTTCCGCTGTCGAACTGAGCGGAAACAACAAGTGTCATCGCCATCACCGTAAGTAGCTGCAAGGAGTGGGAACGGAAAGCGGCCGACATGGTGAACGGGATCCACAAACTCCGTGTGTTCGCTTCTGTTCCGTCGTCCGTGGAGGAGAGTAACTTCATCCACCTTTTTAGTGACCCCCTGCGTTTAGTCTTGACAACAAAAACCAAGACGAAGTAAGTACGGGGAAAATTGCTTAAGGAGATGGAGAAGTCTCACGTGCGGGATGAGGCGGTAGTGTTTGAAAGTCTGGTGGTCATGTTTGGATATAAATAACACGCTTTTCTCAATGAGGAGCCTTGCAGTTGCAGGCCGTATTTATAATGGCACGTAAGCGCGCGCTTAAAGAATACCTTTGTGCTCACATGCGGCTACCTAAGGAATAAGATGTAAAGAGAGGGAGGGAAGGGAAGGGGAGTCAACTGTGAAGTACACAAAATCCACTGTGGGGAATATGACGTCACTGACTAACTCCCTCCCACTTGTCGGTGCGTCACCGAAATTCCTGAATTTAACTTGATCTTGTCCTCTCTCAGTGTTCCCGGGAACAGCGCGTGGGTTTGACAGATAGCAAACAATACTCGTCGCTGCGTTTAGTGCACATGTTTCGCCTCCTTTAGCAAATTTATCGGTAGTGCTAAGAAGTAAGAAATCGCGGAGTACGTTCGTTACAGTGCATGGTTATAAGGATCAGACAGTTTCCATCAGGCATCATTAGCACGCATGGAAAGCACATTCGAAGTTAGTAATTTCCTAGCCAAACACTTCTCCACAAACCACAATAGGAAAAATTGAATAAGACACTTCTTCCACACAGATGCCATTTTTGTTGTTGTTGAGGGAATTTGTGAGTCTTTTTTTTTTTTTTCACTTAAACAAACGCTCCTTTCCTTGACTTAGAAAAAACGCGTCAGTGAAAAGTTTGAAGAATTGGTAATAACATTTTTTTCCTTTCATTTCCTTGAAGTCTTTTGAAAGATGTTTAATTGTGAAATATAAGAACTTATCCTGGATATTATGGCAGTCCACTGCATTTTACGCAGTTCGCAGAAAGAAAGTTAATCATTCGCAATCCTGTTTTCCACATAATTTAAAATGCATAAAAGTGGCATTTTTAACAATATTTTTCACACACTTAATTTCGGATTAGTTTCTGAGTTCCTTTGTCTTAAAGAATTTAAGTTTTGCTTCAACGTGATTTAAGATACTAAAAAAGAAAATCCTTCTTGCACATACCGGGTATTTTCGAGGGGATTAATTATGCTTTTAGCATTCCCACACATAAGGACACGCAATCTTGGTTTAAAGTGCGTTCATTATACTTCTGCCAGAAAAAACGAATCGTGAAGTTCCCGAAAATACGAAATTGGCGCGACTGCTTACACGAGTGGCACTTTTATTTCTGACATTATCCTCCGTAATTTCATGGAGACTTTTTTGAAGTTTGTCCTTTTCAGAGACCTCTCGCTATCAAGAAATATTAGTTTGATGTAGCGAAGAAAAAAAAAAAAAATTACTAAGGGGAAAGAACATACTGGAATCAAATCTTCGGTGCCGTGAGCGGCATAAACTGAGTCAGAGCAAAATCTCGGCAACGAGACGCAGTTTGTTTGATAATCTGATTCGTTTCGTAATCTAATTAGAGTACTGTGTCCAGAAAAATGCTAATCCTTTATCAACTATTGTGGAGTCATCGAGAATTAATCTTCTTCCGTGCAGAACGGTGCTCTGCAAAATTTGTCCTTGACGGACTGACAACATTTATTGGACGACTGCTTATTTACTGCTAGGTGCTGATATTTCAGACATGCTGCTGTATGTATAAATAGTATTTAAAAATAAATAACTCCAATAAGCATTATGTACCACAGCAATGCAGGAATCAGTTTAAGACCGCACGAAGTTTCCTATATTTTTTTTTTTTAAGTTCAGTAATTGTTAATACATTCATCACTCCACAACTCTTTCCGAACTTGATTCAAATTTTGGACATCGTAATATGCTATACGGGGATAACAATAAATCAGATTCTCGAAGTCTGAACAGGAAACTGTAAGGTATTTCTATACTGTGCTATGGAGTGAATGCTCAAGTTCCCTTTTATTTACCGCAAAAGATTATGCTCAAATTTTGGTTGAGAATTTGGTTCATCTGATTTCTTAATTTGCTAAGCAGAACTTACGCGTGAGGAAACTATCACGAAATACCAACCAATTTCCATAACGTTTCTTTTGTTTTTGTGATCGATGTTGCAGAAATGCTTCTCCGGGTATTTCATTCGTGTTTTATTGCTTTAATTTACTGCCATCGCATTTCGCCACTGATCATTCTGTGTACAAACGGTGTGATTGCAGTCCTGGCAGAATGATCAGTGGAGAAGAGCGCCGGCAGTAAATGAAAGCGATAAAACACGATTATATACCCTCAGAAACCACTGAGTTGTATGTTGGCGAACCGTACATGAAATGAGGAGGAGAAGGGTGGGAATGAATGTGTATTTAATTTGTAATGATAAAAAAAAAATGTAATTACGAAAATATTCTCTGCAATATTTTTGCACAGCAAATTGAGCTTTAAAATCACTTTAAGTTGAAGGCAAGTTTTTTATTTATTCATTTATTTTTTGCATTAAATACTCAGAATGATAATCAGCATAACGTGGTGTCGTCAATATCTGAATTGTGCAAACGTTAAAAAACTAAAACAGATCTGAAGTATAACTAACTATTAATTAAAATACTTATGTTCGTAAACATTATTCATCAACGGCAATTATCCTTTCAAGATATACAGCAAGTTTCTAGTAATCACAATTGCCATTCGGAGACAAAATGGCGGAATAAATATGGGTGGGTTACTTCTCTTTGCTAGACTTTGTCTCAATTTAACATAATATGAAAATTTGAGTTCAGACCGTTAAATTCTCTTAATACTGAGGAAATAATTCAATCGTATAAAATAAAACATACGCTTACAATGTTTTTAGCACATCCCCTCCGATGATGCATATTAAATGACAGCAAATTTCTGCGCTGGTTAAGAATAGTCGTAATTTTCTTCGGTCAGTTCCTTATCGCAGAGAAAGTATTGGCAGCGCCAGATCGACGTCCACACAGAATATTTACTCTTCAGTTCCTGGAAATAAGTGTATAAATATTTTTGTCTGTCGGTTTGCGTCATTTTTAGAATGCACAAGTTTCGTACACTGTGATTTGTTAGCATTCAAATTCTCGTGCTGTCTATAAAATGACTCCTTATATTCTGGTTCTTGTATTTTTAGAAAGCATTCTGTCAAGATGGCCGTTTTTATTTTATTTTATTATTTTTTTTCCCTCGCGATATCATCGGTTGGAGCGAGAATGATAAATGGCCAAGTCAAAAATGAGTACTAGAAAAGGTCACGATCTAGAAGATTATTAATTCGATTATCTTAAGTGTACACCTTGTTTAAAAGCACATTTATTTATTGCGAAATATTTTTGTAATAATAGTAAATAAAAATTCAGTGAAAATATACTTTACAAAATGGGGAGCCTTTGTTATATATAGTTACATACTATAACACAGTTGTTTGTTATATATCGTTTAATTGATCAACTTAAATGAATGTCACTTTTTACTTTCTTTCATCGGTCTAGAGTCTAGACCATAGGTTCCCAAAGTGGGCGCTGAAGCCTTCGGGGGGGGGGGGATATAGTGGGATCATAAGCATTTGGGGGCGCTCAGGCGGTCGATGGCTCTTTATAGAAGAAATTAATAATATATATTTAAAAATTAATTATTTTCGTGATTTTGCGATTAGATAATCATTTAAAATTTGAATATTGCATTTTAATTCATCTTTTTTATGCCCGTCTTACACGATCAATTTTTTTATCAATTTTCTATTTCAATTATTTAATCATTTGAAAATTTACCATGTCAGATAGAAATAGATGTCAATTTTCTATGTCAATGAGAAAATTGAACGTGTCATACAGGATATTTTAACTTCTATTTTTTATATTTATATACTTAAAAAATTTATTCATTTTTTGCTATTGTAAAAATTGATCGTGCCATACAGGCTTTAGTCTATCCAGACGAGTCTTAACTAGTAGTATGTCGATCAACTATTACGTAGGTAATTCACTCAATTCGGCATGTTTTGACAGGAATATGGCTGCTTGCAGTGACTTGTTCAAAGCACGAGTACGATGGTATCGCAAACAAGTCAATGCATGCAAGTCGATTCGGGATAGATTTCAAACCTATAAATACCAGTGGTTTAGGAATAAGTTTCATTATTTTTTGTGTGCTTTGCCAACAATCATCAGTCGAAAGTGTGAGAGATAAGTGGAGTCATACAAAGTGTAAATTAAATCTTTTATTTTGTGAATATTTTTGCAAATTTTATTACTTCATTATGTCTGAATATAAGAAGAAATGTCGACAGTACAGTATTGAGTATTTGAAATATGGTTTTATTCAGTCTAATATTTGAAATATGGTTTTATTCAAACTGTTATAATAGGGGACGTGACAAAATTTATGTCTTGCAAAGTGGGCGGTGGCCCGAAAAAGTTTGGCACCCTATGGTCTAGACTTTCAACAGTCGAGTTTTCCCACGAAGCTACTTTCCTGGAGGTTTTAATAAGTGCAATCAACTGCTTTTGTTTTTCTTCCAGCGCAGCTGAAAGCGACGTCAAAGTATTTGATATAGCGACGATCTCGCTGAAACAGTAAAAGTGCACATTAGAATTTCCACTGAACTTATTCGTTATCTCAGCAATGTTGATCTTTTCCTGATCTGTAAACTTTCCACTGATTCTCTTAATGTCAACTTTCTCATACAAGAAAATGTTCTCGGTTGAATTTGAAATACCGGATCTTCTCTTCATCACTCTTTTCCCGTGCAGATCATTTGAAATCGAATAATCTTAACACCTGTTACTCGCCTGTCTTTTGTTGGATTTTTGTTTTTTTATTTTATTTTCCTGATCCAAACACTTGTCCTGACCAATTACCGATATTATCCCAACTGTCTCGAACATTAGTTGCTTACCTGGAGTGTTGCTGAGTTCTTGTTCATTTTTAAAGTCTCGATTTTCTAACAAATGCGCCAAGGCAGCTCGCGATAAAAATGAAGGCTAATCACAACTACTTAAACGCATTGGAAAAAGAAGGACGACACACTTTTCCGAGAACAAATACAATCGTTCCTTCTAAACCTTTGCTAAAACCATCCAGAAGCAGAGATAACCCTCTGACACATTACTTCTCAAATTCCTCCACCGGCGATCACAGAAAATCTGGTGCGTCGTATTCACCTTCCTTTCTAATCTATCACCACGGAGAGAGACTGTCCTGAGCAAACTGAATACTAAAAGCCCTCCTTGCCTTCGTAATTTGTTGAGTTATTCCAATTTTTTTTTTTTTTTAGTCTCCTCTTGTATTATTCACATTAAAAATTATTCTGTTTACAATCCTCCCCCGCAAAAAAAAAAAAAAAAAATCTCATTGAGTGACTTGAAATTAATTGCGTCACAGCCATTGGAGCATTAGCTGTCTAGTTCAGATTACACTTAGAAAACTGTTACAGATTTCTTTAATGTACTTTTCTATCATTAGCATTTCCAGTCCAATACATTTTGAGAAAATAGCGTTTAAGTGCGGGGGGGGGGAGATACTCTCTTAGCAGGTCTTCTCTTAGGTGTTCTTTCGAACTCATACGCTCATTGTGTAAACCTGAGTTTATGACTCACTTGAGCCGTGGGAATAATTATACGGACTTTTTACCAGAGGTAGAGTTATCGGGTCTCATACGAAGGTGGATGGTTTTTCCCTGCAGATTGAAAAACGCTTTCACTCTCACATAATGCACTCGCGTCATCGTCTGGTTTCTCTCGCGGTAATATTCATTGTCTTCAAGCGTGAAGTATATCAATCGAGAAATAAGATCGTAATAGTATATCCAGTCATGTGCTGAATCCTGATACCATTCGCTACACCAACGTATAATATGCCAATCTCAGTCAAACAAAATAAATTCTGTTTATAAGAGTAGCTACGGAGCCTTCGTTGCTTAGTTGATATAGACGAACCCTTTGGTTGGAAATATCCGGGTTCGAATCCAGTCTATAACGGGAGGAACCTTTAGCAAGTCTTTTCAATCAAATGGTGAGTTAGAGGAACTGACGTGTCGGCTGCATTGATTCGTCGTGACCTCTAATCAGGGAACTCTACTCATCCTAGGCGACGAATGGGTTGAAGAAGTGGCTGTGACTTCAGCTTTTCTCTTCGCAGAAGTGTTGGAGGTGTGATCACTTGAACCAGAAATATTATAACACTTTCCTTATATTTCTTAACCCCCACAAATAGCGGATCTGGCCTGCTATGCAGTATCGTTCCAATATTTCGTAACATGCTTCAAACATTTTTTAGAAATGATGAATTCTGTCCAGTGCAGACATCAGTTAACGTCCCTTCCTCCCCTCCCTCTCTAAATGACTGACTACATCCCTATTGCGTAATGGTAAATTTCTGCCTTGGGCTTTGTCTATAAATACTTCAGAGATTGAGCTGATAACAATAATTCCTCCTTTCTCTTATGAGCAGCAACAATCACCTCGTTTGCAGTGTAAAATCTTTTAATGCACCAATACATCCACTATACTTTCTCTTCTCTCTGTTACTATGGGAAATTTTTCTTCTTTGACGTTTTCTCAAATCAATTCAGCCATGTGAACCTATTTTTTTCCACCCTTCACGTCGACGTTTTGCTTGTACATGGTACTAGAATATTGAAGATATTTAGACTTTCTTGGTTGCAAACGCCGTAAAAAAATGTGATAATAAAATGAAACTTGGAATGCAAAAGCACTGTTTAGTTCTTTGGCTGAAAGAAATGACCATGCGTTAATTAAGCCCTGTTATCTTGGAAATAAATTTAGCGCATGAATAGACACTTCAGAGCAAAAGTATCCAAAATTATTTAAAGCAAAAAATGAGTAATTCTCGTTTTGCAACGCCAATTTGGAGATCGCAATGCTTACGGAATGTCTTTAAACAGATCAGCGCCTGGTTTTATTACTTGTTTGTTCGAAGATAATTTTGGAAAAGTAGGTAATAGGCACTTAAGAAATAAAGACCAAAATCCAACCTTCTGTTGTAACTCCGGTTCGAATATTATTAAATCTTTACTTTTATTCGTCTTAATTACACTAAGCTGAAAAGTCAAATCCAATTAATAAAGAAACTGGAAGGAGTACCTGGAAATTCGCTTTGCAAAGGCGTACTTTTTTTTTTTTTCAACTTCAACACTTCTAAAACCGCAACATTCAACCGATTACAACACGAAGTCGGAAGCTGCTTCTTCGTTGTTTAGTAATCTAAGAATTTCTGATCGTACTTAAATGCAGAGCGATTGTAAGCGAGGATTTCCAGACATCGTAACATGCTTCGGATGGGAAAAAACTGCGTACATACTCGCAGGTGAAAACATTATGCCCACCCAGCCTTTTCCCGGCCAGACAGGTTGACCGGAAACACTATAGTTATTACCAATACCTTTTTTATTATAATTTATCAGTGTGGAAAAGCTCATTTTTTCAGTATGTTTCAGAAGATCATTATATGTTTATATACATTATAGTTATTGTACTTTACATTCGACTAATTATTAATCGGTTGTTATATATTTTTTACTTCTAAATATTTCACATTCCATTATATTTTCGCATATCGGTATAGAAATACCAACTGGATATAAAAAATAAGTTACATAAGACTTTTTTTTCCTGTCTGGGAGGGGTAGCAGAAAGAGGAACGTCTATCTTAATCTCATTTTGAAGATGTGGTTATTCGTGCCTTGAATCTAGAATTGTCTAATTCCTAGTTAGCAGAAACAAGCAGCATAATTAAAAAGATAATTAAAAAATATAAATGAATCATGGAGAAGTCGGTTTAGATTCCTTGAAATTTGGTGCTCAAATAAAACGACATCCAGTCAAACTGCGAGTAGATTAACATTTCAAATCCGACCATTTGAAAGTCGAGTTGTCTGCTGTCACCCAAAAGAAGTGTAACGCTTTTCTCCTGCTGTTTAAAACATTCTGAGAACTAATTTAAAAAACCCCCAAAGAATTTGAATTTCGATAAAAGAAAGGTATTATAGAAAAGTTTCCAGCCACCTCCAGAAATAGATGCTATTGTTTGCACTTCGTTGGTTTTCAGCCGTTTGTTCTTGCAAATAAAATTGAAGCTTTGGGTAAATCCGCCATCCGCAGCTCTTGTGCTCTTTGATTAAATTTCCCGAAGTCTATTAGATCAAATTAGCTTCTTCTTGTATCGATTCTGTTGTAATCCGATTTCGCGAAAGATTTCTCCAATACGATATCTTTCAGACTTCCTATACTATTGTTCCATGCAGACAACTCATCGTAGATTCATTTAAATTAGGATAAAATTGATCTCTTTCTTGAGATGACCTTTATAGTTTTTTAAACTCAAGGAATCAATGCGTATTTCTTTTTCTCTCATTTTCGGTTTTCTAAAGTTAACCAGACAACTAAGAATGAGACCTGCTGCCATTAGCCCACAGTCAACGGAACCGGTGACATTTGTCCGCCTATGTGGTGGTCAAGTCAGGCACTTGCTTGCCACTGGAACATTGTGAACAAATGTAGATGAGGACTGGAGCGCAAGGCCTTAAAAACAATTGCTCTTTTTGAAGAACTAAGGGGAAATATATTTTGAATTTCTGTAAATACACTCGCGTGCAAAATGATTTAAAAATCGATTTGCATGTCCATCGAGATGATGGACAGAAATCGATTACATCATTTTGTCCATCATTTCAAATGAACGAAATTCACGCACTGAAAATGATCGCAGTATTAATCGCATACCTTAGCAAGCACACGCCTTAACATCTACTATGAAACATCCAACTGCTTAATCTCAAAACGGAGAAAAAATGCCATTAACTCCGAATGTGGTTAGATGCATGAACAATCCTAGAAGTGCGAAGTCATAATGCCAAGCCAGTAGCAAAGAAGATTTAGATCTTTGAAAATCCTCGCTTGTGTTTCTGTAGAAAGATTTTCGGATCTCGAATGGAAAACGAAATACTATAAATAATATTTTATATAATTCATATAGAGGTTTTATAGTTTATATGTAGCTGATATTTTGAGTATTATTTGGTCAATTCATCACTGGCCAACAATTGCTGGAAACTGCGTGGATGCGGTCGGTTTATCATTAGTCGCGTCCACGCAGTTTCCAGTAAATTTCACCTCGTTTGCTTTCCATTTTACATTCATATTACCTTAAACATGACGCTACGGCCCTTTAGTGTGGAATCATACTACTAATCAAGTGTGTCGCATAAAAAAGAACGGCCGCACTGAATGGTTCCAAATGTTTAGCATCCATTTTTCCATAAGCATCCGCGTCATATAACACCGTCCTCATCACTTAACAGGTACGATGATACATTTTGGTGAATCAAGTTTTCTCCGCAGTTACCATATCTAAAAACGTCTATCTCATTTGAAGAATGTGCGCTGTGATTACTCCAGCCTTTAGACAGTCCAATACGGCGAGCTCTGCACTCAAAAGTCGAACTCGAGTACTGCGAGGGACCGATGCTTGCTTTTATGCAGAAACCCCTTGGAAACCAAAGCGTTCAGTAACGTAATGTCAGCTACAAATTTCTCCATTTGCGGTCGCTTTCTATCAGCACTTGCTTATTCTTGCTGTCAGCTTTTGATCAGTCTGAATGTTCTTTGAATTTCTTTTATATATTCCATTTCCATATTTTAATGTTAGCTACAATTAACTGGGCTCTGATCGCATGAACCGAGTGACTAATAACGTGTAATTAATCTTTATAATTTACCTTTTATACCATGCTATGTCGCACGGTTTATCAATATTCTTGAAATATTATAGCATGTTGCAAAACTATACACAGACTTCGTGCTATATATTCAAGCTAATACGCAATGTTATTTATGCTTATTTTTATTAAATAAGTATATATTAAGGTATTTATAATAAATAATCAAGGTGACAAACAAATGCATATTTCAGAAATAGTTAAATTTTATTCCGTAAACAATATTTTCTAGAGATCTTGAAGATGTCCATCCATCCGTGGCGAAACATCAGTAACATGCATGGCAGTAGTAATACAAATAATACCTCTTAAATTGCTTCAGAAACGAATTTTCTCAAGGGGAGATTAAACTGTTAGAGTAAGCCTGAATTTGTTATTTCGTGTCGACCAAACAAACTCAAATAGAAAATGTAAAAAAAAAAAAAAAAAAAAAAAATGAATGACATTTAAATATACTGTATTTGATCGTACTGTGAAGGGTACGTGTGTTGACAATAGACAGCGCTTAGCGATTTATTGAAGCGGCTTTATTACTGCGTCAGTTCGTTTTGCCTGCTTTATTAGGGAGTGGGTGACAGAAAATCAAGACGAATCGGCTACAAAGATAAGTGAAGTCAGCTAGAAAATCGCCAGGCCACATCCATCACAGCAAATGTTTTTATGCAAAACTTTTTTTTTTGATAAAATTAGCGTTGGATTAAATTGATGATTTTTACCGCTAGTTTGACAAAGAAACAAAAGTTGGTTAATGTTTGTTCCGTGCAACTTTCGAAACGTGAGGCGTATTTTAAACAAAAAGAAAATTCGCTGTCAGTTCGGAGACTGGATGAAGTGTCAAGGAAAGTTAACATAAGAAAAAAAATGGCGAAGGGATTAATAGCACTTAATGTCGATGCAAAAATCTGCCGGTTATCAATGAATTAGAGGGAAAAAAATTGTTTGCAGTATCCTTCCCATCCCCTAAAAAAAAAAAAAAAAAGCTATAGGATCAATTGCGAAAGATGTTTCGTAATAGCATTTTTTGTATGATTGCCTCCGAGTGTTTTTATTTACATTATTTTGGTCAATTAAAAAATAAATCACTTAACCGATGACCCAGCATATAACATTCTTACCATGCTACTGCTCTGCATTGACATTATATGAATTTCTTTCAGTTCATTTATATTGCAAGATTTTACAGGGATAAGTAAAACATCTTTTATTACGGTCCCCCCTCCCCCCATGAAAATACGGTGACAGTTTACTGAATGAATAATATTATGAGAATCACAAAATAAATCCGCAGCGTTTTATTCGCCAGAGGGAGCAGGAGAGGCTGTTTAGCCCTAACTTTTGGAAACCAGCCTTAGCCAAACACAGAAAGCTCGCTCGAGATTATTATCAGTGATCTTGCTGGCATCAGGGGAGGAAGTGAGTACGGCTGACAACTACTGCCATATCATGGTCCCTAACATTATACATATTATTGTCTGAAATAGTTTGAGTTGTATAGTAGATTTTGTTTTAATAAACTTTACGGAATAAGAAACACCGTACAGCAACTAACTTCGGGAAACGGTCGAAGAACGGCTTAGAAAAAGTCCCTATAGTAGGCGACTAGAATCGAAGTAGGCCGCCTGAAGAAACAATTGTGTTTCTTCAGGTGGCCTAGCGCTATGGATTCAAATGCCATTTTGACAGGATTACATGGAACTTAATAATTCCATTTAGTTTTGCATTTTTATTTAGACATAGTTCCCTTTTAAACAGGACATTGATAAATATTGTCAGTGATTAAATAATAATAAATTAAATATGGGAAGAGAATCAAAGTACACTAAAAAGGAAAAGTATATACGATTTTAGAGGCGGCGTGCTTGAAATATTAAGATTTCATTTCGAAGAGTATTAAAGGGGCGGGGGGGTTCCTTCATAAATATTAGAGAATACTGTGTTAAGTCAAATTCATGATCACATACAGTACAATGTGCCAGGTTTAGTTATATTTTCTCCAATACTCAGTGCTTCTGGTATTTCCAAATATGGATAATCTGACTTGTGGGTCATCGCAGTTTCGGGGTACTTCCGTGTTTTGCAACAGGACGATCGTTGAAGATTACATCAACTTAACCACTGCGTATACACATTTTTTTTCTGAAGACTAAAAGAATTAAATGGGTTGGGGTTAGAAACGTCTCCTGTAGTTACAGTGAGAATGTACTCAATCTCCGTAATGGTGAGAGGTAGAGAAGGCTGCCTACTAATTTCCAAAGGACTAAAAGACTGCCGCATATTCGGAAAATAACACACATCAAGGTATTATACTGTGTAATACTTGAGATAAACAGAATCACGGTTTTAATTTTTTTTTAAATCATGGAGAACCGCTCCTGGATAAGACGCACAATGATCAACCAGCAACGTGGATCACGGCTACAAAAGCCATGCATTGAAAGCACAGTTAGCACCGAAATCCATGGTTTAGCGAAGTGTGGTTATGGATGGACTTGTCATGTGACGAAAAATGCTAAAATTGTTTTGCTGTATGATTCATAACGATCCGTTGTTCACGCCGTTTATAAAAGAATTAAATAAGCAAGCGTATCTCCGGAAAGATATATGAGGTCAATGACGTGTTACTTATTTTTCGGTGATTGCCTTCCGATTATACTTAAGACAGACACTTTCTTCCAACCTGACAAGAAGAGTAATTATATTTAAATCCGAACAATTTTAAGGATTCAGTTTTAGTTTATGGAGATCAGTTCCGGTGCTCTTTTATTACAATTTCAGTTGATATTTCACTTCCTGCGCGTGATGAAGAACAGGAATGGGCTTTGAGCTTGGTAGCGCCTGATGATGATAATGTTTTGTAGCTGATTTGTAAGCTGTGAAATACTTATTTCTTCGCGGTTCTTTTGAGTAATGAATAGCGAGACTTGTATCGATAAGGGGTATTTAAAGAATGTAAAAATGTTGTAATTGGACAAATCAAAGTTGATCCGTAGTCATTATTCACTCCACGGTCATGAACTAACGACACTTGAATTAAAAATGCACTTACAGAAATCTTGAAGTACATCTCTGTGACTGGTTTCTTCATAAATTTCTGATATAGCCGTTTAATCGAATATCTCCAGAGTACTGGAAGAAATATAAAGAATTTACTTTTCAAAATATTCGTATATGAATTACACCACTGCGTGTGGAGAAATACGCCACTATGAAGTGACGCAATCGAATCAATCCTTGAGAGCAAATCCATATTACTGTATGCAGCCATTAACTGAAGTTATAAGTAAATAAAAGAGATTAAGGTTTGGTTTTTGGACAGACGTTTATTTGAAAGAAGAATATTCGTTTTCTGAAATAAGACAAAATAAATACCGAACCACCCACATTGCCGTGACCTACATATCGCGAGAATATAAAACTGAATGGAGTAATCTCAAGTTCGGGATAACGTCGATCATTTTTTCTTCGTGTTTGTGCGTCCGCGCGATTCCATCAGCTTCGATACTTTGGAAGAGACTTGCTGTTTTGGGTAGCTGATATGTTCGGAAGTACAGTGTCGTCAACATTAAAATAAAATTAAAACTGAAAAAAAAAAAAAAAAAAAAAATTTTTTTTTTTCAGTGCAAACTTCAATTTCCGTCTTTGATTTTGTACGCTTTGCTCTAAAGAAAATAATTTCACGGATTCCGACCTGAGTAACGTCACATGATGTAAAACTGAGAGTTGTTTGACAGTTTTAACTTTCTCTCCGTCTGACCAGTTTGCTTAATTAATATTTGCTTTATTCACACAGTCCGAGAAATGTGCGCTGATTGAACCATTTCTACGCAAGCCGACTCTGTCAGTGGCTTTTATTATGGCTTCCGTTGAGCGTGCTCGTTGCGCAAATGACTGTAGACGAAGTGAATACAAACTCGACCCTTTTTCAGCTAATTGAAAGTTTAACTTGCATCGTTTTGTTGGTCCACAGAATTTCTTTTCCCGATTCTGGTGGCGCTGAGTAGTCTTGCAGTGTGACTGTGGTACGTATGAAGGATAAAAAAATATTAATTTTCTCGGTGTAGATGAGTTTACCTTTTTTAATCTGCATTGACCACCGTGACAGTAAGTAAAAATTCTGTTAAATTACTGCACGTAAAATAAGCTCCGTATCAATTTAAAGAGTAACTCGTGAAGATATTAATCTATTACTTAACTGTAATGTAACTGATCATTCTCGCAGTTCATTCCAATGCGATGAATTTCAAGTTTTTATTATTATTATTATTATTACGAAAAATCGGCGGGCAACGTGTAATTAAGAAAGCTGGCAGCAATGAGATTGGTTACACCAAATTTAATTATCTTTAAGTGGAAGATGAATTACAAAACGACATGTGAAATTCAATGTTTGGTCTCCCGAGCAGGGCTTTCAGTTGTAAACGAGGTTTACAATCATTCGTGGGTGGAATTCATATAAAAAACAAACAAAAATCCAGAGAATATTTGAATATCTACGCTGGATGAATTAGGAAGTAACAGAAATGCGGAATGCCAAATGAATTTAATATAGGACCTTTGATTTGTAGCATTTTTTAAATGCTACCGAATTTAAACCCCGATCTTCGGTAGGAAGAACTTGCCATCTCTCCTGATGAGGATGGTTAACTCATATTTAGTTGAGAAGGCCGTGTAAAGATTCTTGGCATCCTCAACAGGATGCGAACCCAGGTCTATGAACGGTCATGTTATTCTGTGCTCTCTTTATCTAGGGGGGGGATGAATGCATTAGACTTATTTCAGAAAAACATTATATTATGATAGACTAAATGCAATTAGCAAATATAAGCAGCTGGACTGCGTTTCCACAGCATCCTTTCCGACAATCGCAAATGGAGCGCAATTTTTTTGGAGCACCATTTCCCAGTATTAAAAAGCACACCGATTGAAACATTCCAGCAAACACTGCTCGGTAATTTTTCGTATTAGAGTTACGGTAACTAATAACTCGTTCTGTCTTCGTAGGGAAATCCATACGCACACTCTCGACACTTTCTTCTTTCAATACGTCTTATGTGATTTAAGTGCCACACAATACGTCTTGGGTGATTTAAGTGCTTTCCTAATGCCTTATCTCTGTCTGTCCGTGTTGATTACTTCCGAGCGGAATTCCGCAGCTCTCGTAGCCAATACCTCGTGCTTGCATTCATCCAAGCAGCACCTGATGAGACAACGCTTGTTCTTAACAATTCGCTCACCTGCGGCAGGTTCCAAACTTCGTTTATTCTGAAAGAAAAGAGTATTTTTCCTGCATGAGCTTTTAGTTTTATTACATCGTGTTTCCTAATGGCTGCTTTAGCATACGGCTGCTTCGGTGAAAGAGAAAGCTCGTGTGTTTTTCTTTTCTCTTCTTTTCATCAGAATCTTCAGAAAAAAGAAAGCACATTTTCTTTCTGCAGTTTCCGCGCTTTCTTTGCTACTTCTTACTTTATTCTCCACAATTTTTCGCTAACATCGATGCTTTATTTTTGTTGTTTTTATATTTTTTCGGAGTATTCGTTCTTTTACTGTCTTGTCAGTATTCCAATTTCCTGATTTGCGTTTTCTAATGTTTCGGAGTCCTTTTTTTTTTTTTTTCGTAAGTGACTGCGTCCCACGCACAACTATCTCATGTAATGAAAATTTGAGAAAAATGTTAAAATAATAGTTAAATGTTGCTAATGAATGACATTTTAATAGTTAAATACTTATCAAAATATATAGTTAAGACATTGTGACTAATAATTTTTGAACCTTAGATTTAATATACAACATAGCGAATAACTTTTCCCCCTCTCCCCACGGCTCGAGACTTTTTAAGAGTCAAAATAAATCGAGGATTGCGCCCACGAGCTTCTCCATCAGCAATATTGCCTTCCACGCTACTTAAAAGATGAAGACGAACATTTCTTTTCGTGGGAAGCGGTTCGCCTAATCACTCGCTCATCCGTGATCCAGATGCCTTTATGTCGTGATTGATTTGCTGCATCCTACGTATTTTAGATCAAATCAATCGATGCTTAAAATCATACGAAATGTATTCGTTTTCTTAATGAGTAATTACACTGTCATATATAAATGTATACGTTAATGGGCATTTTAGTTTATTTATTTTTTTAAATACTCTGCATTTTAAGTGCAAATCGGTTAAATTATTCCAAACCGATAGATTACTACGCAATTAACGAGATGCAACCTTCCCTCGAAGCAGACAATTTAATTGAGATCCGGCTTGAAAGAAGGAACTACCTCGGTCATCTAATCACGTGATGAAAGAACTTCTACTTCATATGGTAATTTCATGATCTTCCTTAATCAAAAAATGCGAGGTACGATCACAAGAAAATTATAAATTGGAAACATTACCCCGTAGAAAAGAATCATATGAACACTAATTATTCTAGTTATGGGAAGCTGAATGAAATCTTGACAATGAACAACACTCGAATCTCTGATTTAGATTTTTACTTCAATTGGAAGAAAAATGTATGCAAATTTCCAATGATGAATATTTCAAGTGTTTCGTTTTCATTTCTATGAAGATTTGAAAATGAAGCCACTGTTCTTACATCAGAGTTGAGTTGATTACCCACACTCTAGAAAACTGGCTTTTGATTATTCTAATTTTTGCTGTTATTTTAACCTCACAAAATGACGTTGGTTTCATTGGTAGTTGTGCGTAAAGTTGGTTATTTGAGAATTGGTTGGTTATGATGTCATTCAAATTCACGCCCATAATTCACCAAGCACGTCGTCGATCTGTTTCCTTAGATTACAGCAGTTGAGGTCAAAAATTAAGAACTTCTTTCAGACCAACGTTTTAAGTGAGTCACAGACTCCGAGGTGCATGGATGAAGAGGGATTCCGCGAATTTACTTATTTTATTTAAAATGCTTGTTTTCATAATTTTTTACGCGTTCTCCCATTGGAGAATTAGAAGGGCAGAACAAATGAGACGAAACAAACAAACAATGGAATATTGTAATTAATGCTGGGAACTAAGCGAAAACAAAGTATTGCAAGACAGATTATGGGAAACGATAAAAGGACACGTTCGGTGCGATTATAAATAAGCGAAGGATTATTCATTGCAGCTAAGTTCACTAAAATGAATTTTGCTGCAAGATTTTCCATTTTCAATGTTTTAGCAAATTTTAACTTTCACAAAGTCAATTTCTGCTTCTGCATATTTGAAAGCAACAAAGCTATTGAGACTCAAAGCATTAAACTTTAAACAAAGACATTATTTTTGACTCGTGTTTAATGCTTTCATTAAACAGGAGGCAAAAATGATATTCAGATATTTTTGCCTCGTGAAAATGGGCAGTGTTGAACCTAGCATTCGAATCCCATTTATCTTTTTAAATAGCTTACTGAAATTCTTCAAACAGAAACCAAACACCCCAAATTCGTTTTCGTAAATGCATCTTTATAAAATATTACTTGAAATGATTTTTCCACGTAATTGCAGCAATCAATAGTCGCCACTCAGCAGTACCATCTTTCACGTCAATCATGAGAAAACTGTTTGGAAACTTTGGACGGTTGCACTTCTGTGCCTTTCTTTTTTTATTTCCATTCTTTCATCGTTGTATTACGCGAAGGTTGTTCCTGGCAACTGTAACTAAGAACGTTTAATGTTTCAGTTGAAAAGTAGTAATTGACCAATAGGATAAATCACTTTTTTTTTAATCACATTTTACTCATCCAAATAAAATCATTTATTAAGACACCTTCAGGTTAAATAACTGTTGATTCAGTTTTATTGTTTTCGCAGAACATTAGCGATGCTTCTTTATGCATATAAAACAGTCATGTTGTTGGGTTTTTTTTAATAAAACTTGTACCGAGGTTTTGAACTGAACTAGAATCGTCAGCTGTCACGGAATGGTCCGGAATATCCTCACTTGACATTCACGTTCTCCTAATGCAGATAATAAAAGTCGAATCCCTTCAACGGCGTTGCTACAAACAGTTTCCCTCCCGGAAACTCTTGTTTTCACCCAGCAAAGCAGGCAAACCGGCCAGAAGGATACTTTTACCAGTATCGCCTTCATAGCCTTAGTTTCTTCGGTGAAAATTAAAATAATGATAATAAAATATATACAGACACAATGTTGACAAAAGTATCTGGACATCTAGTTGTCAAAAAAAATGCGTTCTAATTACATTTCTAGTACCGATTGGGAACCTTTATCCTGAATAACAGAAACTATACGTCGGGGCATGCTTTTAATCAATTTGTGATACATTTATTAAGACACCTTCAGGTGTCTTAATAAATGTATCTCATTCCTCGCGCAAAGCTATCTCCATTGCTCTGTGGTCTAGAGTGAATTCGGCGTTCTAATTCGTCCGAAAAATGTTCGATAGGGTTGAGCTCTGAACTCTGACCTAGCCAGTCAAACGCTTCAACGTTGTTTTGTGGAAACACCGCGTGTCCGAGACTGCTGGTCTCGGACACGCGGTGCATGGCATAGCGCATTGTCGTGCTGAAGCATGCAAGAGTGACTGCCGAAGTACTTCCATAGCGTCGGAAGCAAGAAGTTGTCCAGATAGATGCTATCATACGATGATGATGGCTATCATACGTCATGGTTTTGGACACGTCTACCAGTGGGCTAAATCCCATCCAACTGAAACACCTCCGTACCATTACTGAGTCTTCACCAAACTTCACAGATGGAATAATATCCTGCTGGAACCGTTCCTCGAATAATCTCCAGGTCCATACACGACCCTCAGAGCGAAACATTTGGATTTGATTCGTCGCTCCACAGAACCATTTTTCCAATCATCTGCGGTCCAGGAACGGTGTGAAAGACACCAGTTCAAACGGATGATGTGTGGCTTGTCGCAGCAGCTCTGTCGTGGTAACCCAAAGCTTGCAGATCTCTGAGGACAGCACAGTTCTAGCTTACAATGCCCCTCCAGCACTTTCTAGGTTGACTGCGAGGTCTGCTGATGATGATGTGCGGGATGCTCGAACATTCCGAGACAGAACTCTTGGATCTTGGTCAGTGAATGTCGGTGGCCTTCCAGGGCATTTTCCTACTGTGGTAATGGTAACACCAACTTTCCATCTGCAAATGACATAAGCAACGGTAGATTTCGGTATACTGAGACCGGTAGCAGTGTCACCCAATCACCATCCCATGTTGGAAGTCTGTCAGTTTAGCTGAACGTGGCATCTTGACATCGAGTACAGTGCAAAACATGCAGCACATACCACCTTTTATTACCAGACTTACGCAGACACTCCCGGAATATTTGCTTGTGGTAGGACGCGAAATTTGCATGCTACGTAAGGCGTACAAATACTTTTGTCAGCGTATATAATGTAATGGTGCGGACAGAAATATATAATGCGGTTGGTATGCTATAATTAACCTCTGAAAGAACTATCATGAACCTGTTATTTTACGTGCAGACTCTTTTAAAGCAGCAAAAATACGAATGAAAAACGTAATTTTTTTGGTCGAATAATATCATTCAGGGAAGTATTAATTACTTAGCCGAAAAAACTTTCCTCGACTATTTTTTTCGTAAGTTCAAAAGGCACGTTATTGAAGTTTATGACGCAGTTACAAAACATTTCACGGAAACTTATTTTAACGGTCACTTATTTTTTTTACAAGATTAGTTACAAGAAGGCGTCAAATTTCAGCTTTTTGTTTTTCTTTCTTTATTTGTTTTAAGTATGGGTTTGCAACGCACAGCAGATATAAAGCAACTTTTTACTACAGGATTTGGAATTTAAAACTTATTGATGTGTTTGCGCTTTGGCTTAAACTGAGTCGTTTAATCCACATTTGAAACGAAATGCCCTTTTCGTACTCATTTACCCCTCCCCATTTTTTCCTTAAACCATTTGCTCCCAAATATCGAACTGCTACTTATAAATCTCTGTATTGTTATTTTACAGCGGTTAGCTTTCACGTACCATAACTGAATACTTGGGAGATGTGTAATACTCGAAGAAGCCACTGCCAACAGTATTTCCATGTGTCTTCTATCATCAGTTAAATATTCCTGTGTTGCATATCTCGAAAGTTTCAAACAAGCAAGCGCAACAATCACCAGTAGTGTTCGCACACTTTTAACTTGGGCACTATGACGGTCTCTTAAAGGAACCTGTAGTAAACGAAAATCATATTAATGTAAATGCGCCTGTAAATTAGTGTAAGTATAAAGCTACGAGGTGCTCCGTACCACAATATTAAGTTAATTTGCAGCACGAAGCCCATTCATTAAGGGGAAGAAGGGAGATATGTTAGCCAGACAGCCTTTCAAAACAGCGTCCACTAATGCTCCTCGCCGAAGGATGAAACTTATCGCACTGAAGATTAACGACTCGAACCACCTTTTGCTAATATCATCGTGTATGAACCCGAAAAAGGAACGCAGCATCCCGTGTCTTTCGAGTCACTATTAGCTTCCCCCCCCCCTCATACGATCGTGGCTCTCATGATATTTTTGTTATGGAATGTGACTCTTGTTCATTTCTTGGTCATTAACTCTGAAATTTTGTAAAATAACTGTTAATTAAATTATGTATGTTGGGTATCTCTTAATAGTTGGACGTTTAAATATACTGTAAATTCGCAATTATTGTTCTCGTTCTGTAAAGGTAGAAGGGCAGATGAATGCTCTACTTGAATTTGATTCGAATATGTGTATGTTCGAATGTCAGAATTTTTCTATGACAACACCCGCTGCAGATCAAATCCCTGGGCACGTATATAATCACAGAGCAGCTGGCAATCCAATGGTCTTCAAGTATATTTTTCTTTTTAGCGATTCTTCTCTAAATATCCATCCATGTCACAAAGCTATACTTCCCCCATCTTTTCAGTGCCTTAGTGATGAAGCTCTATTGAAAAATACCCGTTCTTGAAATAATATGGAATAATGAATGGAATGGAAGCACAATATTAATACTTATATAATACTTGGTTGTTACTTCTAGACCTCTGTCATGTTTGTTTGAAAGAGTTTTAGCTCACGTCAAGAGAAGAAAAAAAAAACTAATCCCCCCCTCTATTATCTAGAGTGGTAAAAAATCTCCATAAAGGGCAGAACGTTAGGATAACTTTCTTCTTTGACAAATGTAACGATTAAGTGTAGCGATATTTTTTAAACGTATGAAATACATCTAATACAGTGATAATTATATACATACAGAAAACATTCATATGATGTACGAAATCAGGCGAGTTTACTCTAGAAATTATCAATAAAAGCTTATTTTAACTTAAAGAAACGCAAACAGCCCTTTGTACATCAGTACTCTAAAGTCTAACTTCTTACTGTCCCTTTGAAAATGTGCTTCTTTTATTGAAAGCGAAGTTGGAAAACATGCAAATAGAGAAAAGATAAAGTTATTATAGTGACATTTTTTGCAATATTTTGTCCCATAATTTCCAAATTTTGGACATATCTGCATTCTAAGTCCTTGTGTACCACCCACCGGTTGTGATTTTTTTTTACTATGTAATGTCTAATAGTTTCCTATCTTTCATTTCCCTTCCTACATTGGGAAATTTCTTGTCCAATTTAAATTGTTGGCTGTATCATTAATACACCGTCACAATAATGCTTGAACCACGAAATTCATATGTTATTCTTTGAGACACGTTTCTCATACAAAATCAATTAACATCAGCCTTTTTTCCAAACCATCAGTCTGTTACACGTCTGTCTTTATTTACAATAATTTCAGTATGATATCGGCTGTCACACAGCAGTGTGCAATAGTCGATGCTGAATTAGCTGTTGTGCAGTTATTGTTCAAAATGTCAGACCTGTGATTCCAAAAAAAAACAAAAGGTATGATCATTGGAGTGCGGTTTGCAGGAGCTGTCGTAACCAAAGCGGCAGAAATCGTAGGGGTATCATGAGCCACAGTATCGAAGAATATGACAAAGTGTAGAAACGGACAAGGCGTTGTCTCCAAACGGTTCTCCAAGGATCACATTTTCCGCCTGCAACATCACTGGCACAGTTGGGACATATTTTGCAGGAAGAATGGCCCCCAAATTCCATTATGTTATGAACATGTATTGTCACAAATATATTATTGCACGTCGATGCATGCAATATATTATTGCATGGTGTTCTAACAGCCAGAGGTGGGTCTGCTGCTTATTAATAAAAAATTCTCCAAAATATTTGTAGGTGTTTCCATTATTTTGATAACCCCCAGTATAATACACTTTTCTCGTATTCTTAAATGGCTCTGAGATTCGTATCGTACTCACCTTCAACCAATAGTAAAAATCGCTTTCTTAACACACATCTCATCTTCTCGTAGTGCCTCTTTAGCTTACTTAATATTCCGAAGATTTCGCATTTTTCCAACCCACCACTCATGCCACTTTTCCTTTAGTTTCAGTCTTGTTATCCATCTTAATGCTGTCACCTTACACACTAACATGGCGTTCGCAACCAAATTGTTAATCTCATACTTCCACCTTCTCTTCTGCCACAGTTAGTCCTAGGAAAATATATTCATTCCTCTGTGCTTACTTTTTTTGATTGTTTGACTGTATTACCAAAAGTAAGCGCTCTTTCTCTCTATTAATTCCCTTATAGCAATTGTCCATTTTTTTTTCCTAGCTTGTATGCTTTTCTTCTATTCCTGACTAATTTCATTAATAATTCACGTTACATCAGTTGTATTTATCCTCCTAAAGATTGATCCAATATTGTTGTTTTCAAATTGTTCCCCCCCCCTCACCTCTCCCAAGCGCCATTTCTTTCTCACCAAGTTCTTCATGCCAGGTAGCGCTTCAAAGCTCTACCAAGTCCACCAATCTCCTGATTCTCGACTCAAAGATACATTCCCCTTCGTTAGTAACTAAGACCACGTAATTGCTCCCACTAGTGGACTTTATGGACACCTCGTTCGATTCAGTGTGATTTTATGACTTTGCCACCCAAATCCAACACTCAAGATCCCTTGTTCCCTCCACGTTAGATGATAACACTTGTGTAACTGAAATCTTCCATTCCCATAGGCTGGAAGGAAAAAATCCTTTCTGTTCAGGACGGTTAACTAGGTTAAAAGTTTGCTTTTTCTTTCTAATATACTTTCGGCATTCGTTTACAAACACATTTGAAGCAAATCCGTTGAGCACTGCTCATAACCGCTATCTTCCAATGGTGACCATTATGTTTTCCAAATGCCCTATTCCAAACCATTCAAGTATAAACCATCCTTATTACCGCATCTTTCGCACTACAAAATCTAGAGCATTGTGATTTTTACATAATATTTTTTACACACTGAGATATTATTCCATTTACAACTGCAGCTCTTTGTTTCAGCTCATTGCTGTCTGCGTTGATAGCATCCTCATAACCTTACTACACACAGTCACTCACTGCGTTTGCTAAAAACAATAATTCTTGTATGTACTTGTGTTTGTGTCTTTGAGGTACATAAAAAATATTTGAACGAGATTCATTGGATTTAAGAAGAATCGATCTCGCAAGCTGAAGTGCGAATGGAAACGTATTTGTAGCCCAGCATTGTATATCAAACTTAGAAATAACCACCACATATAAACTACGACCGAAGTTATGCAGAGCATTCACAATTATGGTCGGCATTGTAATATTCGTGAATCTCGTCTTCGCAGTAATTCAACGGGATTGTTATGAAAAGCTAAAAAGATGAACTGGACAGTCCGAATAATTTCATGCATTTTTTTTTTTTTTTGTGTGTATGGTTAATTATGTGCTTTCTTGGTTACTTTCTTACGTAAAATAAACAAAAAAAAATATGCAGTTCAAAAGTAGATGCAGTGGAGGCTTTGTGTTTTCATTTTAGTAGAAATGCAAGCAGAAATTGGTATTATGTAACTAGTTTCATACGAAGAAGCAGGCAAATCGGACACAACACTTAACAGAAAATAATGATACTGCATAAGGTGTTGGGTTAGATAGAAAATAAAGACACTTGCCTAAAAATTACCGAAGGAAAGCATAACACTTAACATAATATCCCCCCTCCTCTTTGGTTTTTCTACTCCCCCCTCCTCTTTCTACTGTCCTCTACGCATGTCTTTTCCCGGAATGATGATTGCAGAGCTATTGTTGAAGAATAGTGACAGTCGAACCTTGGATAAAAACTGCTCAAGCTGACAGAATTCAGAAAAGGATAAAATAACAGATGCCGTTATCCACGGAATTTGTTGGGACTTTTCTTCTGACAATACCTGCATTAGTTTTCATCAAACTGTAGTTTATTTTCAGATGAAACTGAAACAGGTAGGTAGTGAATAATAAGAACGGTAATGCCATTCTCTAAAGAAGAACTTCGATAAGCTGATCTAAAATGGTACGTTTGATTGAATGCTTAAATGTGTAGGAATAACCGCCAAATTAGATATTGCATGTCGAAAGATATGAAACTTGATAATGAAATTTCGAACTCGACAATAAAGAATAGCCATCTATTTATAACCGTAGTGCGACCGCTTTGGAATATCGAAAACAATTTTGGAAAGTTCTATTATTAGAAGGGCTTCGATTTGCTAGAGGATGCGAAAGGAAAATGACCTGAATGATATTGAAGCCACGGGGATTTTTTTTTCCTTCAGGTGAATGACAAATGTACAAGAGATTTAAATTCAAACAGCAGCATTCAAAACGATGTAAACATCAAGATTGAATTACGGAGGGGGGGAGTTAACGTAGGAAGCCTGCATCAATTCAAAATAAGTTCAATTGACTTGAAGAAAAGCGGTAAGTAATTATCATTCCTCTCTCTGAGGAATGATTTTTTTTTTCTTTTCTGTTTTTGGTTTTTCTGGTATTGTATTAATTTAGCTCAAGCAGAATTGGGCGAAAAAAAGTCTTCGATGCCAGAGAAATTACCGTATAAGTCGACATTTGTAGTAAAAATAAAAAAATGCAGAAAGAAGAGATCGTATAGAAAACATCGTCAAGCGATCGTCTAATTCCTTCAGTGTGTGGCGGTGTTAGACGCTTGTGCTGTGTTATGATAAGCTTTCGCTTTATTATGTTAACGTAGTGATATATTCGTGTATTATATATAAATATTTGTATTCAATAAATATTAATTAGGATGAGCGTGTAGTTCTTTTTTTTTTTCATTTAAATGAAAATTCTAATAAATTAGAGTAAATATAATACCCGCAGCGATTTCTATGCCTCCATTATATCAAATGTAAGAAACGTCAAGTGTAAAATTTGTGGTTTAATACAAGTGGGTATGTCGTAAAATACACATTTTGAAAAGAAATTCTGGGAGCAGTCTTATACTCCCAGTCGCCTTGTACGCTGGTATACGGTATATGGAGGGAGCTAAGTAAAGAAGGGAACTTACCTTGTTTGGAGAGAGATCCTTGTTAACCCATGCTTGATTCTCACGTCCTCTGCAACACTTTAGATGAAACTTAATGTTTGGAATGTTCACGGTATCGACACATTTCAGTTCTGGTTGATACGAACAAATACAAAACTTATTATTTTGCAAGCTTCTTAAATGCTTAGATTTAAGTATAAATTAATATTGAAACTCATACGATCTCGGAATTTTCGTATTATTTCTCTTGTGATTTTTTTACATTTCACTACAGAAAAAATAGTAAGTAAATAAGTGTTAGTTCTATGTTTTGGACGGTCAGTCAATCTCACTTGCTAGTATTCTATTGTTTACTGTTATTAACATGTTTACTATTAAAATTATTGAATGCTAATTCCTCTTTTCCCCTTCTATACACATCAAGTGTAAAATTTGTGGTCCTCTGATACAATTTAGGAAGTATGTTATCAGTCATAACATGCCTGCAAATCTAATACTATGCGTTATTTTTCTGTACGAGAATCTTGGCACAGTAACAAATAAGAGGGGCTTTGTTAGTGTTCCGATGATCAAACTAAGCTTGAAACAATTCAAAGTAAATATTACCGTTTTAAAAATCGGTATTACTGGTCAGTTTTCCGAATATAGTATTCCTGTGATTATTCCGTATACAAAAAAAAAAAAAAGTCGCCATTTCAGAAACGCAAAAAAAAAGTCGATATTTATGTGTACACAGAGTACCGCTGGTGCATACCAAAGATTGCGTGAAATCGATCTGGCGGAGTCCAAACAAACGCAGGGTGCGTTCTCTTCAGGAAGTGTTTATTATCATGGGACAACACTAAAGGGAGACTTGGGTCAATAATAATGAAAATTACAATAAAGGATAATATATAGCTTCTCAGAAACCTAGTCGCTCGAGCGACTGTTGCGATCTTACATTCCGTGATATTTGCAATCGGAGACAGCGTAGAGAAGGCAGCGGAATTTTCAGTCAACAGAGAAGTGGTTTGTGAAGATGTTTCTTTGTGCGATATCACTTTCTGAAGCGAATCATCTATCATGCATTCAACGAATGAAATACTTCTGGAATATACATTTTATACTTTATCAAAAGCAAACTAAACCCAGTGCCACCGTGAGTTTTCTATAAGAAAAACGTCTTCGCAAGACTATCACGAAGGTGGCAGCTTAGTTTTGAAAAGTGGAAATCAGTGTGTGGCGAGAAATGGATTGACGTTCAGAAATATTTCTTGGATAGAATAAAATGTGCAAAGATTTGTACAGTATGAGAATACTTTAAACTATTTTTAACTGTAATTGATCATAATGATGAAAAATTAGTACTTTATTCAATAAATTTAACGCTTTAATTTTATTTATCTCCAAATACATTCATTTGTACCTTCATTTGCTGTTCTTTACTGCAATAGCAATTAGTGTTATCAGATTAGCGTTATTAGCATCGTTTTTATTAGTTATTTCTGCTACCTATAATAAGGCCCAGAATTCTCTTAGTTATATTCATCATAGACAGTAAAGGACTACTTTTGACTGGATGAAGTACCTAATCTGTGAATGTTTAATATTTACTGTTGACTCTTCACAAATTATTTCACTAGCTAAGCGAAATAATAATCGAAATCCAAATATAACTTCCAACTGACTTTCTGCATTTATTTGAGGACTAATTTAGTTTCATACCTTCTGACATAACGGGACTCTTTCGTCGCGAAACATACTTTTGACCGACTTAACAAGTTAAATCTAAGCAGTACAACTCGGTAACACCTTTCTAGTCAGAGTTCTCCCGTTCAATCGATAGAATGGAAAACTCGTCTAGTTTTCGGTTAGAGACACACATTCTCACTTAATACTTCTGTGTATAAACAACTGTGTGCATAACTAAGTTAAAGGGCCTCTAACATACTAGTAGCAGAGTTATGAAATTACGTTCTTAGATCCTCGTATATGTTCTTTCTTGTTGTTATATCAGTTGCTTTAATATCATTTTTGTTCTAGGTGTTTATCAGAACTTTCCAGAATCCCCTCGTAAGTAGAAGAAAACAATCTGGATCTAGAAGATTGAAGAGCGTAGGATTAATGAAATTACATCCATGTTGGAAGTTCGTTTGAATTTTTGAAGAGTTATGAATAAGGCATAATCAAAATACGTTCAAGACGGAATAGGAAATACTTTTCATACTGGGAAGGAAAAAATGCAGCATTCAACACTGCTTCCAGATTTCGCTACGCGCACTCTCGAAAAATCATTCGAACTCGATTTTATTTGAAAACCGGAAAATAAAACCGACACACTGTTTTACAGTTCGAAAACAAACTGCATGGCCACCTGCTCAGAAAACAACCATAATTGTGTCGACATCCGTCTACACAATTATGATTGCTATAATTGACTGATTGAGCTGAGCAACAGTCCCAATTAACAAAATTGTTGCTTTGCTCAGCTTAAGAGGAAGTTAATTGTGGGGATATTATGAGGATGCCATAGCAGAAGAGGGGAAAAAAATAACAGTTATGTATTTAAAAAGAGGAAATCGAAACGCCTCATTTAGGTTTCAGATTATAGTGAAACTACTCTATAGAAACTTGACGATAGAATGGAACAGCATCCAAGTTTTCTGGAATACTGTTACAGGTGAATATTAAGTGTCGTCGGGTTTAATGAGACGACGTTAGCTAATTTAGCCAATTGCGCATTAATACGGATTTGACCATTCTTGTCGTTTTGTAAAGCAAGGATATTATTTCAAGGTAGGATATTATTTCTGTTGGAATATATGTTGTAAACTCATAGCACAAATGCAATTCCAATAAATATGGCATTATCGCAGTAAATTAATATTTTAATAACTCAAGCGTTGGCGCTTATTGCAGAAGAGATGCTAAGACACGTGCTTATTTCCGATGAGCTTGTAATGGGAAGCGAATCAGGGGTTAAAATTTCCCGAGGAAAACGGAGATGTGACTTTATGTCGATGCGAAACTTACATTTGGCAAGTAAATATATTTCTCGGGATCATTAAGCTAAATTACCTGTTGACTCAGAGCTTTTGGAGGAAGCTGTGCTGGTTACAATTTATCCGAATTTCCAACGATCAGCCATTGTCGAAAATATTCGCTTAACTTTTCTTCTTTTTTTTTTTTTTCATTGTAAATAGCTTTCTTTCTTCTTCTTATTTTTTTTTAATCACTTTCATCACTGCTGCCAAATGTCTTCTTTTAGTTTATTCTAGAAAGAATCATTGGCAGCCAAAGTGACGGATATATTTGTGTCAAAAACTACTTACCAAGTGGCTTTCATTTTTTTCACGTTATACTGAAATCGATCTGATCGCTTTTTATATAAATTGGACCGATTACATCTATGATTTGGTTAATTATAGCTGTGTAAAATAATGAAATTTCTTACACATGCAGCCCTATCGCTGGTCTTGTATTATGTTCGTTGAGGCTTCTTTGAAACAAACATTTGCGATGGTCCAATTCTCGCTCGTGCTCTTATGATCTTTCATAAGAGCACGAGCACTGCGATCATTCATAGGCTTGTTTAACACTTTGTGTGTTTGGTTATAGGTTTCGCCAACTTCCGTGTTATAGAATTAACATTACTGCATTTGAAAACAAAGAATTATTTTTCGCTCTAAATTGTGATTACTCACCTCGAGTAGAACAAACAATCTTTCACTGTGTGTACTGGCAGCAAACTGGATCACACTGGATACATGACTATTTACGGTATACAAATAGCATTCCTGCTCTCTTCTAGAGTGCCACACAATCACTGGTCTCATTACCTTATAGCTGTTGTTTATTACTGATGACAAACTCAGAAATCCGCCGTGGTGCCATCAGTTTCCAAACTCTCCTGTCTTCAATTCGATTGTAGCTACCTGAATAAATACTTCAACATGGCTGCTCTTTTTATTAACTGAATCAGAAAGCTTTCGCTGATAACAGATGAAACTCTGTAAACGAATTTAAGTATTAACGTTCCCCTGAGGGAGAAAAAGTTAATTAGAAAATAAACTTCATCGCTTTGCATTCCGATAATTATTCAGTTCAACCAAACTCGTAACTCAGCTACCAAGCGAAGATGGTAGAAAGCAGCGGGCATACGCAACGGATCGATAAACTAATTGGTGATGGATCCTTTCCGAGAGAGAGAGAGAGAAGGGGAAATATGCAGTACGAGTGCTCTAAGATAGTAGCTCATTTTCCTTTGTTATGCATATTTTTTTCACGCGTTTATGTCGTATATACATACAGATAAAATAGTCAATATCAGTCTTACATGACTATGATCAGTCATTGAAATGAGACAAGTAATTCATGAAACATTCTTTTGCTTACAAATGCGATCGAGGCAACTAAAGTTAAGACTAACGTTAGCGTATTAATTATGTGTATTCCGGTTTCCGAGAGCAGGAGAACTCTTCATAATTCTTCAGCCACAAGAGACTGTTAATTTACCTTCAGATGAGGTAAACAGTCCTTTAAGAATCCTAAATCGGACTCAAACCCAGATTTAGCATGGCGCTTTCTTAAATGAAACAAGTAATATATCGAAATGACAAAATATATTTAAACCCGTTTAGCGGAATTTGGCCTATGATGATGGCAATCTTTCAGAGCAGAAAAACAAAATACGGTTTATCCTTCTTCAAGTAAGTAAACTTAGGAACTCATAGGTTACAGAAATATTTGTTTGTATAATGACGAAATTTAGGAATACTTGTGTGTGCTATTACGTTAACAAGTATACCGTTATGAGTTCAGTTAGCATGTCGAGATCGAAGAACGAAACAGATTTGAACGAACCGAAAGTCGATGTAATTATAGGTCTCATTTCAACATGCGATGGGATCCTTGACTGCGTTTGACTTGTATAACTGATACCAGAAATTTCTTAATGCATCATTAAAACCAGGAAATAGAAATTTCTTCTAAACATTACTACAGTACGTATGGCATGTTATATCTCTAGAATATATACTCAATAAGACGAAAAATATAAAGTCTTGCTTTGAAACAGGAATAGTTTCTAGTCATCGCCGTTCTCTAATTCGTTCGGGAGGATTCCGTGGCAAACTTGTCCATCGGCTAGAAAGCCTGGGTATGAATGGCATGAACGCTATCTAATGAAAACCTTTTAAAGAATTTTTCAGTTGAAAGTACGCGAGACGGTTTCATACAGAGATGGAGAATTCCCCCCCCCCTTCCCATGGAATCTATATTCATCTCGCAAAAGAAGCAAACTAACCAGCGCTCACTTAACAGGTAAAATATACTGACCATAGAGCTTTAGTTAGTTCATCTATAATTCAAACTACGACTGCTTCAACGTGAAATTCAGCTGTGCTGAAACCAACACTGGATTTTGTTTTGACAGTGAAATGTACATAAATTTTACTTATCTATTTAATAGTGTACCGAATGTATGACACGATTTTACAGTACTTCACGGCTTGTTTTTATGTACAAGGGTGGGCTGAAAAGTTCTCGACCTCAACCATATGGCAACACTATTGGCAAGAGTTTTTTTTTTTTCTAAGTTGGTACATCTGTCATAAGCACCCATGTGAAATGGCAAGTCATTTTATCAAGTAGTTTGTTTTATACAGCTGTCGGAAGCAAAAGTGTTGTCTGTACCCCTTGAAATGAATAAATTTGAGTATCGTGCAGTTATAAAATTCTTTGTAAAAGAAGGTTTAACGCCAAAAGAAATTCATTCGAAGTTCATAAAAGTTTATGGGCACTCTTCTCCTTCGTTTCGACAATTAACAAATGGGCTATCGAGCTTAAACGTGGACGCACCATCCTTGAAGATGATCCACGTGAAGGACGTCCAAAACGTGTAACAACACCAGAAATCATTGATCAAGTGCGCAGTATGGTATTGGATGACCGGCAAGTCAAAGAACGTGAAATCGCCGAGACTATAGGCATTTCAAAATAACGTGTACGATATTTGCATGAAGAATTGCTAATGAAAAAGCTTTGCGTAAGATGGATGCCACGTTTGCTCACAGCAGATCAAAAAAGCCTCGCATGAAAATCTCTGAACAGTGCTTGGAGCGTTTTAACAAGAATAAAACTGATTTTGTGAGTCGATTTATTACTATGGATGAGACCTGGATTCACCATTACACACCAGAATCCAAACCGCAGTCAAAATAAAACAGTGGACAGCAGCCAGTTGGTCAGCGCCAAAGAAGACAAAGTCAGTTCCATCAGCAGGAAAGGACATGATATCGGTGTTTTGGGATTTTGTTTATTAATTATCTTGAAAAGGGTAAAACAATAACCGGGGAATATTATTCCGATCTTTTAACCAGGCTAGACGAAAAAATTCGCGAGAAAAGACCCGGTTTGCAGAAGAAAAAAAATCATCATTCATCAGAGCAATGCACCTGCCCACAAAGGTGGTTTGGCAATGAGAAAATTAAGGGATCTGCACTATGAATTGTTGGAACATCCACCCTATTCCCCAGATTTGGCTTCCTCTGACTTCTATCTCTTCCCCAAACTAAAACTCTTCCTCGCTGGTCAGCGTTTTTCTTCGAATCAAGAGGTGATTGCAGCTATAGACGGGTATTTTGCAGATCTTAGTGAGAACCACTACAGGGACGGGATAATGGCGCTGGAGCGTCGCTGGAATAAATGTATTAGTCTTAAGGGAGATTGTTGAAAAATAGTTTTGAAATTATAAATTCGTTTTTCATTGTTAGGCCGAGAACTTGTCAGATCACCCTCGTAAATCTCAATAATTGAACGTTAATACGAAGACAAAGTAATTTTGAATGTGCATTTTGTCTGATTTGATCGTTGTAACTACTGGAGTTTCAGAATTATTGGCTGTTGTTTGATTCGTTTGAATTTTTCCAAAAGACATGGATTACAGAATAAAATTTAATATTAATATTTTCAACAAATGTTAAGCAGAATAAGTGGTTAATGGTGATGACCCGAGGGTGTTATTGCTTCACTGCAGGTGTAAAAAAAAATAATAATAAAAATTCTTTCTCACAAAAAAAAAAAAAAAAAACATGATTGAAACAGCTTTAAAAGGGTCTGCATTTAAGCAGGGATGGTGGAAGTCCAAAAGTAATCACCTACTATTCGGCGAGAAAAGATTCAAAACAATGGATGGTAAATAACTTATTATACTTAATAGAAATATGGAATTTTCAAAACGATGTAACAAGATAAACAGAACTGAAATAGGAATTCTTTCATGAATTGTAGTGCTATTAATTTGAACTATTAGAATTACAACCATTATCCATTAGGTTGCTGGCCGGCTTCACCTGATTTAGAACATATCTGCTCTGAATCAGGTGGTGAGTTCGAGTCTGCCGTGAGCATAGATGTTTCGTACATGTCTTTAGGTGGAAGATGAATTTTACTGCCCGGTTTAAGATCGTCATCCTACGTGGAGGCCTATAGTGGCTTGAAAAAATTCCGTGCTTGGCTAGAGCAGGATTTCCAAAGTTTAGTCCTTCCATCGCCTTCATTTCAGAGGGCAGCAAAACTGACTCAAATGACATTTGTATAATAATAATAATAAATTATATTGATATTGTATATACGTCATACCGTATAATGCTCGCTGGTAGCTCGGTTAGCAGAATAGACTAGTCCTAGCACACTACAGTCAATCTCTTTACAATCAGTTCTCTGATATGAAAGTCTAAACCACTGCTGGAGGCATAGACTGAAAGAAGGAAGTGAGGAGTCGCTTTACTCAGACGAGTTCCAACACAAAATCCCTGAATTTTATAATATTCTGCCCCTTCATTGAGTGATTGCATCATTCAGTCGTTCAAAAATTTCTATTTATCAATTGGGGTGTTTTGCTATTTGTCACCCATGCAAATACAGTCAAAAAGGAAGAGACAGAAACCAGGTTGCGCCCAATTTAGAAAATGAACAAAAACTATGACAAGCAAAATCAATAACAGCAACAAAGTAGTTGTCATGGAAGAAATTAATAAGCGAAAAGTGAAGATCTTTGTCTAATTTTTTTTTGAAAAATGCTTCAAAATGGTGAAAATGCAGCATGCCTGAATGCTATTCTCCAAAGAAAAAAAAGCAAACTTTTTTTTGTTGTTGTTTCTGTTGTTCGAATGGTGTTTCTAATCAAATCATCGAAGCGATTTTGATTGAAAGAAAATTTTCACGCATCAACAAATCATGAAAGCAGCTCTAGACATCATGCAATATTTTTAAAGAGGAAAAGGATAGACATAGAAGGGAAATGGGTGTCTTTATTGATGACAATATTCACCTGAAAAATGCCGGAGCTGCTTAAAAATGGAAACAAATTAGTGAACGTATTATTAGCGAATCGGTTCTTAGCGCTTACCCAGCAAAACTCGACTTTTCCAGGTTCCCGCGAATCCCTAGGCAGTGATGAAAATCCTAGAATTCTTCTGGCTTTGCTGATGAAGTTCTTGGGAAAATTTCATCCATTCGTGAGTGCACACTTTTAGTTTCCCCAAAACCCAACTGTCATGTAAAACAGATGTTGAAAATTATCGATATTGAGCCTGAATTTAAAAATCAAGGAAGCTTTTGTTGACTTCGTTCCAATTCATCGAAAAATAGCAGAGGCAATCACAGATGAAATAAGAAAGAAAATGGAGTAGGGTGGATTGGGTCTTCACGACTATAGAGGTCAGTCATAAGATAATCCGGTATTCATTCTAGTTAAAAACGGATTTTGGAACTTAATCCATTAGCTGTTTTGATACCTTCCAATAATCACTGCCTGAATCTGAACAGCGTTCACGCAGTACATGCGAATATTTCGTCTCTTACTTTTTACTTGAATCCAGAACATCTTGTATTCTTCTTCAACTCGGGGGGAGAGGGGTATCTGAAAGAGTTCGTCAAAAATTACCGTTAAGAGATGACCGCCTCAGCATGCCACTTTGAAAGAAAAGGCACCAGTTTCCTTATACAGCTGTCCCTCCCTTATTGGGGGAGCGTTCCGACACCCTGCGGATACCTACAAACGCAGAGTACCGAACCTTATACATACATACCCATGATAGAACATTCTGACACGAGATGGAGCTAAAAAAAATCAGCTACAGTGACGGTCATTTCTATTCAGTTTGAATAGAAATAGAAAAAGCCGTAAGTGCTGCTAAATTACAATGTAATTTAGCAGCACTTACGGCTACGGGATATTCAAGTTCTGTTGAACTTGCCTCTTTTTCTCGTTTGCATGAGCAATCATTTTAGCAAAATCAAGCTGATTAGTTCTTAACTGCATTGTTTTAACAAAGACATAAATCTTGTTATTCAATCAACCGAAAATCATGTTGCTCCTTACATTAATTTAAGAGAAGTTATTAAAGAATTTGCAACCAATAAAGCAAAAAGGGGTGAATTTCGACTGCATTCCTTTGTCGGGAAGAACTGATTTTGATGACATTATGTATAATGTAAATCAGGCCTGAGTACTGAAATATTTAAAAAATCTTTCATAATGAAAATCAATTAGCAAGAGGAGAAGGTGTTGGGATGAGAGTAGCAGGGACTCTTCTTAAGCGTCAAATTACTTAGCAAGGCCACTGAAGGTAATGATATGTCGGATAGAAGATAATGTTTGGAATAAAACTCGCAGAAGTGGTGGTTACTCCAGTAAGAAGAAAATTTCAATTTGTAATTACAGATCCAAGAGACAAGGTAAATACGGGGCATGAGGGAAGGTTGTGAAACTGATGAGTGGAACCGACTGATATTTTGACATTATTTCTTCCACAAAGGTTATTAATAATGATATACATTTTATACCTAAAATTTGATTTATACATGTTTTCAGAGAAATGCACTTCGTGACTAATTTTTTTCCCTTTGTTTTTCTTAATGATGATTACGCCAAAAGCACTAAACTGTAATTACCTTACAAGCAAACTCAGCAGTATTAAGAATAGTTTCATAAAAACAAATTTCAAATTACAGTTATATAAACGAGGTCCAGCATTACTTTTAATGCAAAACAGAAATTTTAATTTTTGTAGGTGAAACTGTAAGCCATTGCTTGGTTATAAATATTTTCTAGTTGTAATTCATAAAGGAATCGCAACGGAAATAGCAAGACGTAGATTACCATTCGGATGATCCCTGAAAACTGTGTCAAGCCAGGTACTCACTTGCTCCCCAGCTTTGTTTGGATTGTTTACACTGTGTTCGGGTCTTATAATCAAGTCATGCATATAGTTTAAGTTTATGCGCTAAGAAAGTTTTGACATTTTCTTATCGATCTCATAATCTGTCTAATCATAACAGTAAAGAGACATAATCTGTTGGCTCTGCGTATCCCTCTAATCCGATTATAACTCCTGCTGGCTAATTTAGTTAAGCTCTTTCAAGCAAAGAAAGAAAATACAAAAAGAAGATATTTGTGGAACTTAACTTAATCCTCTACACGCTATTTCCCAAATCTGCAAAGCGGTTAATTAACAGAAATTACCTCCTTGGCCGCACTCCATCCACGTATCCCAGTGAATATATCATTCAAATGAACAATCTTGTTCCGTATGCTGTAGATTAAAAAAAAAAAACCTGTGGTCATTTATTTTTTTATTGTATTCTATTCGTTTTTTTTTTTTTTTGAAATGACATTGAAATCTCAACACATATTCAAATATAAACGTGGCGCTGTCGAAAATAATGCTAACATATTTATGTCATCTTGTTCGTATAAGGCTCTAAATCAGTGGTCGCCAAAGTGGTCGATATCGACCCCCAGCGGTCGATAGAAAAATATAAGACCTCATTGTATAGGTAATATTTAATTCGGTTAACGTGGATTACCTCCATCCTGAATGACAACGCAATTAAGAATGAATCGTGGGAACAGTGACACGAATAGGACCTGTAAAATGGAGTTATGAAAATAGTTACGGAGGCCAAATTGTAGGCCAAAATGACGTATTTACCAATAAACGGATGTCCATGGTTCCCGCCCGTGGTACATCCTATATATACCTATAGGAAGATTGTATTATTATTATTTTGTTATCTAAATTTTATATTTTATATATTATTTATCCCTCCTATCAAATATGTAATGTTAATAAGGATCAAAAACAAAAGCGTATCCCTTTGACGTTAAGCCAATATTATACATACAAGAAACACTGTAACTATAAAATAAACAATCTAAAAACTCACATAAGCATCTTTTTTTGCTTGTCCTGTCATAATTACGCAATAGTAAAATAGAGGGGGTCGATAAAAAGTCAAGAAACTCTTGAAGGGGTCGACGGTCAAAAAAGTTTGGCGACCCCTGCTCTAAATAGAAGGTTACTTGCCGCCATTTTGGATCTAGGGTCGCCCACAGTCGCATTCGTTCGAGCTCTTGATTTTTTCGACTTTATAGCGAAATGGGAGGGTGTTCTACTCCAAATTACATGTATGTATGTGTGTATATATATATCTTTAAAAAATATTTAATTACTTAAACCGAGATGTTACTGTTATTCTATTACACAGATCCCCTCGTATGTATATATATATATATATATATATATATATATATATATATATATATGTATGTATGTATGTATGTATATATATATATATATATATATATATATATATATATATATGTGTGTGTGTGTGTATACACACATGTATTCTTGATCTTCTACTCGTAATGATACATTTTAGAGAATAAATTTTAAATGACTTTAAACCGAGATAAAAAATATTAAATTTTAATGATACAACTAGTTTCAGCCTTTCACAGCCTTCTTCAGGTATCCACTAAAGGTAGAACACAGTAATAAAAAATTGAAGTCACAAAAAACTGAGAATTACAGGCAAAAAATGCAATACATAATTGACACAAAAACGTTGTATTTTTCAAGTCGTTCTATCTAACGTGCTATTGTTTGTTGTATGCGTGCTTGCAGGTTCTCGTGAGCGCCAGTATTGAACAATTGCAGCATGGCTATCAGGGATGTTGTAACTCAAATTGCTGTTCAAATGTTCAGGATTAAGGAGGATTTCTCTGGACTCCACGAATTTTCTTTCAAACTCATCTGCGAGAAATGTTTTTGGATTTATTTCAGTAAACTGAGTGACACTGTAGATCGTCATGAGGGTTATTAGAGAAAAGACCATGACTAGATAGCGCAGATGCATTTGATCTTTTATAGTAGATGTCTCTCTTATGCTCCTCAATACGCAGTTCAACAGATTTGTTAGTCTGTCCAAAATAAGGAATATTACAGTTCATATTGTAATATTCCTTTTACAGCCTTTTTTTGGCTAAAGCCCTTAAAAAATACAACATCAGAACGTTTTTCACTACTCTCCCTAAAGTCCGTTCTCTTATAAGCCATCCGAAGCCTATTCATCTTAACCTGAAATATCCAGGTGTTTACAAGTTATGGTGCGACTGTAATATTCCTTATTTTGGACAGACTAACAAATCTGTTGAACTGCATATTGAGGAGCATAAGAGATACATCTCCTATAAAAGATCAAATGCATCTGCGCTGTCCAGTCATGTTCTTTTCTCTAATACCCCTCATGACTATCTACAGAGTCACTCAGTGTGCTGGGATAAATCCGAAAACATTTTTCGCTGTAGTGATGAGTTTGAAAGGAAAATCGTGGAGTCCAAAGAAATCCTCCTTAATTGTGAACATTTGAATAGCAATTTGAGTTATAACATCCCTGATAGCCATACTGCAGTTGTTCAGTACTGGCGCTCACGAGAACTTGCAAGCACACATACAACAAACAATAGCACGTTAGATAGAACGACTTGAAAAATACAACGTTTTTGTGTCAATTATGTATTGCATTTTTTGCCTGTAATTCTCAGTTTTTTGTGACTTCAATTTTTTATTACTGTGTTCTACCTTTAGTGCATGCCTGAAGAAGGCTGTAAAAAGCTGCAACTAGTTGCATCATTAAAATTTAATATTTTATCTCGGTTTAAAGTCATTTAAAATTTATTCTCTAAAAATATATATATATATATATATATATAAATTACTTATAAATTATCATTGTTTCAAAGATAATTACAAGTCGTATGCCTAGTTTTGTTTTATTTTATTATTAATATTATTACATGACACCTCCATGGAATCCCAGGACTTTCAGTTCCGTATTTTAAAGTACGGATTTAGACAATGCAGAATTTCTAAAATTAATAACAGTATTTTATCAAAATCGCTAATTCATATAAAGCAGTACAACCAATAATAAAGGACATGGGAAGTCTTTTCTTTACGAATTCACGAAAAATGAATGCTTATGAACGTTATACAGCCACTTGTATTTACTGATAAATGATACGAGCTCTAACCGCCAAGATAGCTTCAAAATGGCGGCAAGTACGGGGGATCTGTGTAATAGAATAACAGTACATATGTACTCTATGCAAGTTCATAAGATTTTTCTTATATTTCAATATGAACTTTTAAAAGCAAGCAGGTCAATGATAATTTATAACTTATTTATGTTTACATATATATAGATACATGAATATACATACATACAATTTGGAGAGAAATTGTATGTATGTATATTCATTCACAACCTCCCATTTCGCTATAAAGTCGAAAAAATCAAGAGCTCGAACGAATGCGACTGTGGGCGACCCTAGATCCAAAATGGCGGCAAGTAAGCGTACCTTCTATTTAGAGCCTTATGTTCGTATGTTGGCTAACCCAATTTTGCAAAATAAACAAAGCTATTCAATTCGTGGTTACCAGCCTTTGCTATATGGCACATTTTATCTTATATCACATAGGAAACTATTTTTTACAACCTTCCTAGTTTATATCAGCATGTTTCTTTTCATACTTGGATTTCTGTACAACACTTGACTCTTCTGGCCTGCTGCAATTTCACATGTCTTGTTCATAAAAGCAGAAGGAGTTGTTCTCAAACAGTAGCAGTATATCTAAATCTAAGTATAACAACGTGACATGCATATTTTCACACATCTTAGTAGTGCAAGGTAAAATAAATAATTCTCAAACCTTATTTATTGCAATAAATTTTTTCCTCCAGAATATTTTAAAACAATTGTTTAACACAAATGCGGAAATTAGCATTTCCAGACGAGTTACACAATATTTTCTGTAACACTGCTTCCAAACTGAATATACACACACACGCATATATCTTAGAAACAACCAAAATGTCAACTTGGAATTTTCTGATGGAGGAAATTACAGGTAACACAGGTCCACTCTTCTAAGTCAAGAGGTCATAAGCGTTACAAATCCGCTATAGTTAGTCATCCTGATTATTTCCGGTGTTTGTTCAATTGACAAAAATAGCAAGAAAATAATCACGTGCACTTTCTTTTCAAAAAAACACACGAAGAAAGTACATTATAAATCGCGCTTCATTCTGAAATCTTCACTCAATGAAAAAGAAATATTTTATTCTAATAATTATTCTTATTATCATCATCTGGCATTTTCTTTCAGTACAAAGAAGAATTCACCGCATATTTGGAAAGGACATTTACCGCTAGTTTAGATAGGTGGCAACATATTTGAAGTAGCTATACTTTTACATTAAAATGTATGAGTATGCTGCCCAAGTGATTTACGTTTGTAACAATTGTCTTGTGAACGGTTGTTTTGAAAATGAATTATTTCAAATATCAGCAGGATGAATAGGTGGGTCCTCCCCCCCCCCTCCTCACACACACAAACAAAAAAGATGAACGCTTATGCAACACATATGCACCTTTTTTTTTTTTTAATTCAAATATTTCTTTCTTTCTTTCTTAAATGACAGCAGCAAATAATTTATACGTTTTCGATAATAAAAGTGAAATTGTGATTATTATAAATTAAGAAAATATTTTGGCATAAATATTGTACCAGACTAAAAGAAAATTGGTATTTCTGTTTTGGATATAATTGAAAACAAAACATTGCTGATGTATTATGCACTACTGCTTGAGGCTCTTTAGTATGAAGAAGTGCTCTTTCGTTCTCAATAGTATTAAGACTAATCTAAACTTTTAGCTTCAGCTCAGAAGATTATTGTCTAGTATTTCTAAGACAAAAATTATTTCCAGCAGCAGTAAAAGTTCTCATATTTGGAAATTTTTAAGGAAAAAAACAACAACACTGTTGAACTTCCTTTTTTTGTTGAGTACATGTAAACAGTTTTTATATGGTGAAAATATAGAATAGAATTTCTAAACTTAGAATAATGTGAACAGACAGTTGAACAAATGATTGTAGATTGAAAAGAAATAGTCTTCGATTAGAAGTAACTTCAGCGGATAGCAATATTATTGGCTCTCTTCTTTTATCAAACGGTATAAATGAAGTAATATATATTGAATACTGTCTGTGAAACCTTCAAACCAGTAGAAAATTAGATTTATAATTCAATTCCAGAGTTCCATTCTGTAATAAAAATATCTATTGAACAAAAAATAAATGTAAATAAAAATAAATAATAAATAAATACATAAATTTTTCTTTGATTTATAAATTTTGAATCTACTTACCTTTTAGTTGAATTAACTACACATTCAGGCTGAAGGATTATCATTCATTCAAATGGACATGATGACCAAATTGCACTTCTTATCCACGTTCTTTCAACAGAGAGCACGCATCATATCCAGATTTTGCTGGACGTATATATATAGACGTCCTGGCCTGTTGGGAGGTTAATATTTTTAAAAGTACACACTTTTTAGAGAAAGAATGTGTTTTGATTTTATAACATTTAAATTTTAAGTACATTAAAAAAAGTAAGGGACGCTCAACTTAAAATTGCATCGGGACACCAGAACCCCTAGAGCCGGCATTTATAAGGAATAGAGCTGATCTGCTCTATTCCTGATAGCTCTCCCCCAACTTTGCATCATCTGCAAACAACTGCATATCACCATTCAGACCTCTCCAAATATCATTTACATACAAATTAAACAGCAGTGGACCCAAAACAGACCCTTGGGGTACACCACTAGCAACTTATCTCTTCTGGGATATCGCTCCTCCATAGACAACTCGCTGATACCTATCAGACAGCCAATCTCCAATCCAGCAAACTATTCTACTATTCAGCCCCATCCGTTCCAATTTAATTACCAGCTTGTCATGCGGCAAATTATCAAACGCCTTTGCAAAATCTAAATCTACCACTGTATATACAACACCCTTATCCAACGCATTTGTCACGTTATTATAAAAAGTAAGCAGATTGCTAAAGCACGACTTCCTCTAGTAAATCCACGCTGGCCGCCAAAGAGTATTTTTCTGCTGTCAACCTAATTCTGAATCTTGGTCCTAACTAACTAACTTCTCTAGTCCCTTAACCACAACTCCAGACACACAGACTAGTCTATAATTCAAAACCCTACTCTTATCACCTCCCTTATGAATTGGAAAATTTTTACCCTCTTTCTACTCTTCTGGAACTTGAACCAGTAAAAGATTCACGTTGAAAAGATATGTAAAAGCTGTTAACTCTCTGGAACATCCTGTACATCGCTCCCCTCACACGAAGTAGTGAGGGGAGCGATGTACAGGTAAATACATGATGTAAATGCATAGGAGAATCCTTATACCCGATTGGAAAAATACGCAATAAACAAAATAATACCAAAATGCATTGACTCGATACCTAGATTCAGTGATGAAGTTGGGTGTTTTTTGCTGTAGGGAAAAATGTTAATTTCGAGGAAGAATATAATTATCCCTCGCTCCATATTTATTACACTCTTGCGCGCGGGGGTGGGGATTTACGAGTACATTCACACTCAATGCTGTACATTTTATTTATTTATTTTTGCAGCATTGATATGTATTTTTTTTTGCAATAACTGTATTTTTAAAACTTTTTGTCAGAATATTTCTTATAATAAAAGTTCGATTTAAAACATGAATTCAAGCAATTATTATTTTATTTAATTATTTCGCTTACTTTATTGCACCTGATTCTCCTCCAAATTTATTGAGAAAGAATGTTTGTTTTTTGGAATAATGATATCCTGGTTTCATAAATTAAAAATACTGAAATGCCGCTATTAAGATTTTTGAGTGGTATTGTGAAGCCCGAAGCGGTCTGAAAAAAAGTTTTCTTGAATTAGAGGTTTTAGCTACACTCTGAATAGATTATTATCAGACAGTTAGTTTCCCAAGTTTATTGAAATCGAGAATAACTAGCCCAAAAATCTCACTATAGTACGCTTTTACTTAATTTTAATACTTAATAAATATGCATACTTGTATACTATGTTTACATTTCAACTATCACATTGATGGCTGTTAAGAAGTGGGATGCGAAGCGGCACTGCACTACCACACACACAATGTTAAGGGCGTAATATAAGATGTAGTCTTTTGAATGTTTATTATTATTTTTAACCATTAATAGATGGCTGTTTGCACAAGCTCAATTAATTAGACTTAAGGAAGGAAACTCCAAACATAAATAAATTAAATTGTAAAAAGTTCGAAAATCAAAATTAATTGGGATAATCCGAATAAAATCCTTTTACTACTGAAGTATAAAATGAATAATTAATACCGAAATGTGATGGTTGCTAATTGTTAAAATTGAATTTTTTAAAATTTGTTCTACTAGTGACGCTGTATTTTTTTAATGCCGTAATAGTTGAAACTCAATTACGCGTGTCGAATTTTACGCATTGACACTGTACACAGTAAAAAAAAAAAAAAAAAAATGTTTATCATCCTCCAGTATCCTTTTGTTTCATGCGCTCGTTATCGAAGAATTAATCCTTACGATTTTCATACCCATTCGCATGCAATGTTTTTGATTATTTGTTACTGAAGTCAGAAAGTATTAAATTTTACTACATGTAATGTCACTTGTCAGTTTAATGAAATATTCTGTCTCATTAGGTTCTTAATCTTTTGAGTTATTGTTGCTGATAAGTAAAGGAATAAGTTAGTCCTCTTCCTTCACTTCTGGAAATCATTAGCAAATGAACGCACATTTGAAATTGATGGTTCTGAAGTGTAGATGATTTAACATTTCCCTTTAGGAGTCGCAATAAATTTATTTCGTTATGCGTATGTTGCTTAAGTATAATTGCTTACTATATTTAAATATAATTAAGATATTAATGCCAACATTTCGGAACATTTTTAACATTCGCCGAGAGTGCTGCTATAACAGGAGTAAAGGAATGTGTTTCGGGAAGGATTTCTGACATACGTTTTGCTGTCTACACAATATTCCCTTCAGTAAACGAACACACGCACGCACGCACTTCTTTTAAAAGCACGAGGAAATGAGGTGCTTAATATCCGTGACGTCGTTTTCTCAAAAGTTAATGGGATTCTTAATAATTTATTCTTAGGTAAACTAAAATTCGACAGAAGTTGAGGAAACCCCATTTCACGTCGGTCCTATCTTTTCCCTGCTCTAATTGGTGGGATTACTGATCGCATTGTGTGGAACATGAACTGCCGCAAAGGTAGTAGGGCTGATCTAAGATAGATTTTGTGTTATCGACCACTGCGACGGTCAGCTAAATGTCAAGAATATACGTCTAAATACTTTTCTTTCTCTTCCGCTCCTCCTTAGAAGACTTTGGTTCAAAACGAACTTCACTAGATGATTACTTGTTTTTGTGCGTTATTGAACTCTTCACTATAATGTAAGAAAAATAAAGCAGTGAATTTAAAGAGGTCATTAAATCACAAGTAGTTGTAAAGAGATCGGATTTTTTTTTAATTAAAAAACCCATCATATTGTGCACCATTCTTTTTTCTTTTTCTTTCCCTTCGCAAAATCGGCTATATCAAGTATATTTGAAGCAGCCAGTTCTGAAAATGGATAAAATACAGTACTTGAATTCATTTTTAGATACTGATGATCAGAAAATTCAAAGTTTTCATAATGTCCACTTAACTGTAAGTAAAAGAATACAATCTCACTTGTTCTCTTTTGAGCTTTTATTTATATATATATATATATATATATATATTAAGAATAGTTAAAGATACCAAGCTATTTTAAATATAAACCTGTTTTTTTTTTTACTCCATTTCCCAAGTAAGCAAACAGACAAGTCAGTCAAGTTTGTGCCTGCAAGTGTTGCAAGTCTAGCTGACCCTACACGTAGTGCAAGTCAAGGCAACTCGTGGTAAAGGTAGAATAAGCTCCGATCACTATTCTTAATATTTACCCTTAATACAAAGCACATCTCCTGGAGGAGGTGTATGATGATATTTATTAAAGGCAAGGAGCCACTACCCAGACCGGTTTCGACCTTTATTGAGGTCTCGTCAGTGGGAGCCAGGCTAAGAAATACTAAGTTTTAAGTAATACAGAACTTATAAATATTTTAAAGGTCGAAATCGGTCTGGGTAGTGGCCCCATGCCTTTAATACATAGCATCGTACACCTCCTCCAGGAGATGTGCTTTGCATTAAGGGTAAATATTAAGAATAGTGATCAGAGCTTATTCTACCTTTACCACGAGTTGACTTGACTTGCACTGCGGGCAGGGTCAACTAGACTTGCAACACTTGCAGGCACAAACTTGACTGACTTGTCTGTTTGCTTACTTGGGAAATGGAGTAAAAAAAACCCAGGTTTATATTTAAAATTGCTTGGTATCTTTAACATATATTATACCCAAGGTAAAAAACTTTCTACATGTATGTATATATAGTGTGTGTAAAACACTGTCAGGTGACGTTGAATTTCGTATGCTAGTCTGAAGTCTAATTTTTTAATGCTGCATATTTATTTATTTATTGCATGGATCTTAGATTCTGTAGTAAATTGCAAACTAGATTATGTTGACTAAGTTTCTGTAAAACACTGCGATGCTCTTTGTTCCAATCTTAAGCTGCACGCGCACACCACTAACTGTAAGCACAAAATTTTGCTTTCAGAATTTCTAATTTACAGTGTCTATAATTTTTGAACGTGCTATAAGAACGAAATATATGATAAATGATACTTGCCACTTATTTTATTTAGTAATTTCTACGATGTCTCTACTCCAGCTTTAACTCAGTAAAACTTAATACACTATAATTAGTTACTTTCAGCCTGCGCCGTGTTGGCGAACTGACGCTGACATCAGCAATTGCACAGGCATATTTGTTTAGTGTGTAGACCAGGGTCCCCCAACCCGTGGGCCGCATGCGGCCTCTGGAGCAATTCGATGCGTCTCTTAGTCTTTCAGAACGTCTACCTCTTTCAAACTTTTATATACGCTTGACAGCATCGACTTTTAGTAACCTTGTGTGAATAAATGATCACTAAAAGCGCCTGTATTAAATTTCTGTCAAATTCCTCCCACCTACGGACATACTGTTGGTCGTAACGTCATTTGACATTTTAGTATCCGTTTCACCCAACTGTTATGGAGATTGGGAGAGGTAAAGAATTGCGAAAAACAACCGATTTTGAGACATGTCGAGACCTGCCAAATGAAGCCGAGCATAAGTGCAAATTCATCCGAATTAGTAGATCTGCTGCTTTCAGTCAGTACCCATCAAGAAATATGCCAGATAAAAGATTTGCGAAGGGTTTGAGTTGGATATGTCATGAAAGTATTAAAATTCTAAATTGTTTTTGTTTTGTATAACTATTGACCATCATAATCTTTCAATGGATGCAATATATCCATTTTTCCTACGTTTTACTGGTACTTTTTTTAAGTATTTTGTACTACCTCCATCTTCTATGCTGAGGGTATAATTTAACTACCTCACTCTAAAAAACAAAACAAAAAAAAACAACAGATTTTTGTCTGTAGCCCCTGGGAGGTGAAAGATTGCAGATCACTGGTTTAGACTACGGTTTCTCAGCAATGGTTCCACGAAAAATCATAACTGGAAAAAAAAAATCATTTATCTTCTTTCAAGATAAATATGCATCCAGCATCCACAGGACTACTATCCTTTCATTCTCTTCCTATATCTCTTTTCTCTTTAGGTTATGCTTTATTACTTCTTTTGGTAGTCTTCCTTCTTCCATTAGTTGTACATGTTCTCTTTAATTTGTTTGGTGTTCTTTTATTTTATCACTTATTGCTTGTATTTGTAATTCCTTATTTCATATTTTATCTATTCTTGTACATCCTTACTGCCCTAAGAAATTTCATTTCAGCTGCTTGTATTCTACTTTCATCTTTTTTTCCTTTCTGAACTTGTATATTATTGTTGGTATTGCCACGACTTTATAAAATTTTAACTGTGTTTCCTCCCTTATTTGTCTTATAGTACTACAGATTGCTCGAACATTTATTATCTATATCAGTAACTATGTCAAATGTTATATCACATCCTGAATATTGAAAATGTATTACTAGAATTTGGTTTTCAATTACTGTCATAGTTCGTGTAGGATATTTACCCCAGAATGCAATAATTTTAGTTTTCTTTAGTGAAATTCATAGATTGCATTCATTAGTTAGTTGCTATAAATGGTAAACAGATGTCTGAAGGTAATTTTCTGATTTTTGTATGATTACTTGATCATCTACAACAGGCATTATGTTTACTGATATTTATTCTTGGGTTTACTACAGATTTCCACCTCCTCATTAGATCACTAATGTACATTAAAAGCTACAAAGAGAAACGGACTTACTGATTAGTTTCTATTTCTTCTGTTCATATTAACAATGCATAAATATCAATGCATTCTTTGATATGCATTGATTTGAATTTGAGATGACTACTGAGTCAATTGCTCTTGATACAGATTTTAGGAGTTCGTCAGTTTTGTAGTTTCCTTTTACATTTTTATTTTAATTACATTCTCGTGGTTTTTCTGATTTCATCTTGTTTGTATTGCTATTTTTTTTTTTAGATCACTGTGAGAAGTAATGAAAAGAATGGGTTTTCCTCAACACTATCAGGTTGATAGCCAACTTTTACAGGGAGCAAGAACAGGTGTTAAATTAACTGATTGGCTTCAGGTTGGAAAGGGAGTTAGGCAAGGATATTTACTTTCTTCTCACTTATTTAGTATATATGCTGAGGACATCATGCATGAGCTCAAGACAGGAATTAGGATGGGTGGTAGATTAATCAGTAATCTGAGGTATGTCGATGATACTATATTCCTCTGTAATTATGACAAGGAAGAACTAGGACAAATTCTTGATAAAGTTAACAAGATCAGTAATAACAGAGGACTTCAACTCAATCTTAGCAAGACAAAGATTATGGTTCTCAAAGGAAATACAAACAGGGAAGCGCTTGAGAAACAAGTGTATCTTAATGGAGAAAGAATTGAGGAAGTCAAGTTTGAGTACCTGGATCCATTATTAATGTGAAGAATTGCTGTCTGTTCAGAAGATGTTAATTCAGAAGATGATTAGGAAAACAACAGTCAGAGACTTGTCTACAATCTGGACGGATGGATCTATCTCCATGGGAACAAAGTTGAGGATTTTGGATGCAGTTATTTTTCCAACAGCGACTTATGGATGTGAGACGTGGAACTTAAAGAATGCAGGTAAGAAAAGGATATTTTCTTTCGAAATGTGGTGTTACAGAAGGCTGTTGAGGATATCACATACTGAAAGGTGTACAAATGAATGGGTGTTACAAAAGATCAGTAGAACTTTAAGGCTCCTTAGGATATTGACAGAATAAATTTAAAATATTTTGGACACCTTGAAAGGATAACTTCTCAGAACATTAATAGAAGGTAAAGTTCCTGGGAAAAGAGGAAGGGATAGACGACCGTCAATGAGATGGATGGCGTGTGTGGAGTGACTGATCTTCAGAGAGTTGAAGCTTCCAGAAAAGGATACAACAGGATTACATGGTGAGGACTGGTATGGCACATCACCAAGTATTGGAGGGATCATACGGCATTTGTGGACCTAATGAACAGATGATGATGAAATCACCATAAAATGGTATCTATCTATCTATATAACATTATCTTTACAAACTGTTGTCTCTTATTTGTGAAGATAGCTTTGTTTGTTAACGATTATATAGTCTATTAATAATCGTAGTCCTCTAGCACTACAAGTGTGTCTATATATATATATATATATATATTTTTTTTTTTGTGTGTGTGTGTGGAAAAAATGTACTTGTGATTTTTTTTTAATCCCCTAAAATGAACACTTGTGATTTTTAATTAAAAAACTGAGAATCTTAGTTTATTTCCATTTTGATTTAAACGTTGTTCTTATCTGCCTACAATATGTTGTATACTTTTATTACTATCATCAGCTTTTCTAAATCATTGCAAAATCACTTTTTTCTATTTTTCCTTCTTCTGGAGGAAGAAGGAATTATAGATAATTTATATAATATATAAATAATTAATATTTATATTTTAAAGATTATAGATAATATATTATATTGTATAATATAAAAAAAAAACTATATATATAATATTTATGCAGCAATTCCTTAAAATCTGAAAATTATTTTTCAGGTTTTAAGCCTTTTTCATTTTTACACAGGAGAAATAACTCCTGTGTAAAAATGAAAAAGGCTTCTCTAGACAGGACAACCACTCGAACTCATGATGAAATTCTGTAGATATGCAGATTTAAGGTGAATTAATTTATGATTTGGGGTTTGTGACTCGGCACACAGTTTGAGTTTGAGACTGGAAATTTTCACTCAGAATGTTTTTCATGACATGTGGGCTGACAAAAATTAGAGGGAATAGTCATTTGAGAAATTATGGACTTTACAAACGTGTTATAAATAACTTTTAATTTCCCGATGTTTCGACCTTCATATTAAGGTCATCATCTGGAGTATACACAAATATACAAGGACAAGCTGAGTTACATTTCACATGGTATGCTAAAGAGACAATGATTTGATCAACGGTTATTCTACTGGCATGACCGTTAGTGAAAATATATTATTATGAGACACCTTCAAGGAGTCCAAAGAGGGAACGTGTGCCAACAGCATCGAACAATTGATCTCCTTCTAACTACTAACCGCGCTCAAACTTGCTTAACTTTTTGCAATATATATATATATATATATTAAAAAAATAATTAAATTAAAAAATTATAAACTACTCAAAGCTATGTTCTATTTAAGATAATATCAGAGAAATTCGCTATTCATATAAATAGTTTTCTTACAGTAATAATATCCTAATTTATCATGACAATTGTTATATTAGATTTAAGATTCTGGATTATCTACAGTCCTCGTTATAGTTAACTTTAGGGTGAAAGGTTCCTTGGGTAGAATATGTGCCTTCCATATGCTTGGGATTTTTAGACCATCATTATTGTTAAGATTAGGGTTGTTGATAAGAATCTCACAGGCTTCCTTTAATTTACGTTCATACCATGTTTTGGTGTGATGTAAACAACTGGTGCTTTTCCAGTCAATTCTATGTACAGGGCATGATCAGAAAGGCCAGCTTCACCATAGTTATTATATTTAATGTGTCGTTTATGTTCCTTTTGTCTGATAGGAATTGTGCATCCTGTTTCCCCTATATATGGTAGATTACAGGTGCAATAAATACGGTAGACTCCAGAATGGGCTAGGGGAGGGAGTGAATCTTTGGATGAGTTGAGTATGCATTTTAATTTTGCAGGTGGTTTATAGTTTTGTAGTATTCTGTTTATTTTATCTGATGTCCCTTTAATTTATGGAATGGTTCTAGTTTTATTGTAGTCTAGTTTACCTTTTGTTTTTTTAGTGAGGTCTTGTAGAGAATTTTGTTAATGTTTTGGCTGTAACCATTTTTTTGAAAAGTATTGCTGATAAATAACTTTAAATTCATCTTTAAGCACTTGTTCATTGGAGCATATCTTCAAAGCTCTGTTTTTAAGAGTATTAATGACACTTAGTTTTTGTGTTGGGTGGTGGTAGGAATTTATGTGTATATATTGGCCAATATGTGTCGGTTTCTGGTAAACAGTGAATGAAAGACTGCCAGAAAGAAGACGTGTGACAAGTGTATCCAGAAACAGAAGTGTGTTCTGCTTTTCAATCTCAATTGTGAGCTGTATGCATTTGTGTTGTTTGTTTAGGTGGCTGAGGAAAGTCTCTAAGGTCTGGTGACCATTGGGCCAGATAGCGAAAACATCGTCAACGTATCTAAGCCAGACTTTGGGTTTTAAAGGAGAGGAATCTAGAGTGTCATTGATTGGGCCATTCATAAAGAGGGCAGAGACGTCAAAACTGACTAATAAATCATCTTTTTCTAATTTAATGTCTTTGATTATGTCTATAAAATGTTGTGTGTTTCTAATATAGCAGGGGAAATGACCTACCAACTCCTTGAGCATTGATGCTAATTTCTTGGCTAGGTAATAATTCGGTCTGTCTATACCTTCGACTATCGGCTGGAGTGGTGTGTTTTGTTTGTGTATCTTTGGGAGACCGATCGTAGTGCGGAAGTAATTTTTTGACTGTATCTTTAGGCCATGTAGTAACTGATTTAAGTAGCTTCGCTGTTTTCTTTTTTATCCTATTGGTTGGGTTGTAGTTGACATGTACTATTGTCCGAGACTAGCACATTCATTTTTTCTAAATATGTGGTTCGAATTAGAATAACGGTGGCGCCACTGCCTTTATCAGCTCTAGTTATTAAGATGTCCGGATTTGATTTTAGTGATGTCACTCTTATTAATTCGTGTTTTGTTAAGTTGCTTGTTGACAACCCGAATTATCACTTAGCCAAGAAATTATCGTCAACACTCAAGGAGTTGGTAGCTCATTTCCCTTCCTATATCAGAAACTCACAACACTTTATAAACATAATCAAAGACATTAATTAGAAAAATATGATTTATTAATCAGTTTTGATGTCTCTGCCTCTTTACGAATGGCCCAATCAATGACACAATCCTTCTTTTACAGGACAAATTCCCAACAGATATCATGGCGCTTTTTGTGCATTACGTTCTGGTTATTTTGTGTGGAAAACGCTTTCTACCTACAAAAAGGAGGCACAGCCATGGGCTCGCCATTACTCCCCCCCCATATCACTAACTTTTATATGGAATAGTTTGAGTAATGTGCTCTAGATTCCTCTCCTTTAAAACCCAAAGTCCGGCTTAGACTTTATCCAAACACGTGTACAGTGTACACGTGTTTGGATAAAATATCAAAATTATGGTAAAAATTAAAAAAAAAAATTAAACATGAAAAAATATTATTTATTATCGATAAAATTATACAGTCTGGTATAATTCAAAATTACTTAAAAATAAAATATATTCTTCTTGTTTTGTTTCATGAAAAAATATTCTTTATTATCGATAAAATTATAGTTTGGTATAATTCAAAATTACTTAAAAATAAAATCCATTATCATACCCCGATAATGTTCTGAAATAAAAACGCAAATGTTACGTCTTTAATTGTTATGTCCAAATATTTAAAGAGACGGAGTAAACACAATAAGCACTACGAACACTCTTTTACTGGCGCAAACTGCATATAAATAGTGGAACTGCGCGACGGACAGTGCCGTATTATGCTAATAGCTCGCATCTCACTATGATGTGCATATGCTTGCGCGCGTAGCAAATACTAGCAATATGACACTGTGATAAACAAAGGGCAGATAGCGTCCTTCACTCTCCTAAGTGCTAAAAGATAAATTTTTATTATTTCTATACAAAATGAGAGAATTGTATAGGATTGTTGTTGATAAAATTAAATATTACAAGCAAATATAAATAAATATTTTATATATCAAGAAAAAGTGGGGGTGCTGCAGTTCTGCAGTGACCTGTTTAAAAGAGTGCTGACAGTTCATTCTTTATTTTTTTTAAAGCACAGGTGAAATATATCTGCTAATTATATGCAAATGTGTGCTCTGGCTGGTTTTTCCATTGTAAAGTTAAAAGCCATCATTTCTGGAAAGGAAAAACCATGCTATCTTTGAGACTGGTTGACTTCCTTTCAGTTTAAAAGCATACACAAAAGTTCCATTCATCCTAAAATGGAATTCCACCTAGGTCCATCTTGCATCATCGATTCAACTGCACTATGGAAGTGTCTTTTTGAAAGCATGTAAACCCATGCTCACTGAAAGTCAGGAGTGTGCCAGTAGTGTCTGGCGCCTGTGTGCAAAACTTTAGTTGGCATCCCTATACCCAGTAGCACGCCAGTAGTGTCTGGCGCCTGTGTGCAAAACTTTAGTTGGCATCCCTATACCCAGTAGCACGCCAGTAGTGTCCGGCGCCTGTGTGCAAAACTTTAGTTGGTGCCGCTATCCCCTCCCCCTGTTCCAATTAAAAAATCACTTAAAAAAACGTTTTTTTAAAGTATTTCCTCCTCTTTGGCGCCTGTGTGCATCACATATGGCTGGCGCGCCCCTGCTGAAAGTGATACGGAAAGCTAATATTAAAGGACCTTTTACATAGTCCTCACTGATTACAAATATTTGAATGTCCAAAGCTATTTCAGAGATAACAAACCAACACTATTTATAAAGCTGAGACTGCATTTCACTATTGGAGATAGAAACGGCTGTTATACCCAGTACCGTAACGAGGGCATGGCGAAAGAGGGGCGCAAAACGTTAAAAATAAATAAATAGATACAAAAGTCCACTATTTTATATTGTATTTTTAAATTCCGGCAATACGCCGCTTTAGACAAATTCTGCAACACACTGCAACTCATTTCGATGAGGTTAATAGTAAGTATTTAACATATTGCATTTAGTAAAATTTAAATTGTTACGTTTAAATTTTTCAAAATTTTTGTAATTTTTGGGTTGTGGCGCAAGTTAGACCTTTGCCACAGGCGCTTCATACCCTCGTTACTGTACTGGTTATCACAAATCAAATATGAGAAGCCAGCTGGAGTGGATGATATTCAGCCACATATTCAAATATGAATGCACAAAAGCATACGTTGCATAATTCAAAAAGCCCTGGTCAGGAGAGCAAAGTCCAAATCATCGAGTAGTGCTATAACCTTACTCCTCTATATAAAAAGGAAATAAAGCAATGTGAGAATTAGAGTAGTTTCCCTGCTGAGTGTCTGAGGTAAGATTTATGCAGAAATACTTGAAGAGAGACTGAGAAACCTGGAGAAGAACAGGCTTGGTTTGGTACAATACGTGTTGTACACACCAATAATTATACTTGACTACAAACAGCAGAGAAAAAATGCAAATATAATAAGCATCTGCGCTTAGATTTGGTAGATATGGTAGATAGCATGGGACAGAGAAAAGTGTTTGAATGTCTATGGTTATATGCTGTTAATGGAATGCTATGCAGAGTAATATGTAGCTTATACTTAATCTTTACACATGTGTTTACATTCATACACCTGATTTTTATCAAACTATCTCTGAAAGAAGATGGTTTGATGTAAAATCAGGTGTAAGGATGCCTGATATCTCCACTGTTAGTAATCAACTAAGGGCTTGAAAATTTCATGTTTACTCTCCAATTAGACACGACAAACAACTCACTAGTCAGTTGTTGTCCTCAGTGGAGTAGTATGTTGCTTAATATATCATTTTGCATGTCTGATCCTGAAATAGATCAATCTGTAAATGCTAATATTTTGTTAACAAGGCTAATGTTTATCCTATAACTACCACTGTTGAAGTAAATATGTTAACTACATAGGCCTGTGGAAATGGAATTTGTATCCATGGTGTAAGGTGATAAAATGAAAAAAGACTATTGCAAGTTCAGTTAGTTGTTGACTACAAACTGGTTCCCAAGTTAATCTCTGGAACTGGTATGGTTTTCCTCCTGAAAACTCATTAAGAAAATTGATGGTAGAACTCACTATTTTCAAACAGTAATACATAGTAGAAAGGGGAATGGTAAATCCCTTTGTTTTTATAGCCAGGTACGAAACTTGGATCGAAATCCATAGAGTTTCATGCCGTAAAAACTATCGGCGAGTCCAAGTGTAAATGATCACTTGGGTAGTACAACACCAGGGCAACTCCTTGCAAAGGTGGAGCAAGATCTGTCAAACTTTAATATTCTCTCATAATGTAAAACCCAGCTCCTAAGATATGTATATATATTGTTTTACATTATGAGAAGAGGTCACTACCCAGACCGGTTTCAACCTTTTTTGAGATCTCATCAGTGAGTAGTGAGTGAGACCTGGAATATCAAGGTTTTAAATGAACATGAACTTACATACCTCTACTATCGAATTGCCGAAGTGGCGTACTCCTATATTTGTTAATTACTAATTTAATAAACCGAAAGGCTATTAAATTAGTAATATAATAAAATTACTAATTTCCCCCTTTCTATTAACATATTCGCCGGTAAAATAGCCTTTCGGCTTATTAAATTAGTAATTAACAATAAATATAGGAGTATACCACTTCGGCAATTTGATAGTAGAGGTATGTAAGTTCTTGTTCACTTAAAACCTTGATATTCTAGGTCTACCTACTCACTGATGAGATCTCAAAAAAGGTTGAAATCAGTCTGGGTAGTGACCTCTTCTCATAATTCAGGTATAATCTTTGTAACTCTTCTTTGCACCCTTTCCTCAGCTTCTTCTCCGTGGAACCTGGGAGACTAAATCTGTGCACAATAATCCAGGTGTGGTCTTATCAAAGCCTTATAAAGAGGTAAAATGACTTCCTTATCCTTACATGTCAAGGTTTGCTTCAACATCGCAATTATCCTCTGAGTTGCATTTGCAACTTTTGCTATGTGGCCTTTGAACTTCAAATTCCTATCCACCAAGATGTTGGAAGTTTTTTCACTTGGTTAGACTATACACCCTCGGTCCAAAAAGAAACCAAACTTTTGATAGAAGATAAAACACAGGTCAATTATAATTGTTCAAATCATTTATTTCAATCAATATACTCTCCCTCAGCTTCCATACAGCGTCAATTAATTCGTTAAATGAGTTTTTTATATAGGTTTTTGGGATACTGTTGAGGGTCGTGGATGCTGCGGCTTGGATGTTTTCAGTGGTGCTGTATTGTTTTCCTTTCATCGGCAAATGAAGTCGGGGGAAGAGAAAGAAGTCACAGGGGGCTATCAGGTGAATAAAGTGATCCAACATACAAACTTGGTTTTTGCTCAAAAACTGTCTCACAATGAGATGGAGCATTATCGTGCAAAAGTGACCAGCTGCCTGCATCACAATATTCATGCCGTACACGACGAATTCTCGCCATCAATCGCTTCAAAACTTCGAGATAAAACTCACCATTGACCGTTTGGCCAGGCGGAACGAATTCGTTGTGGATAATGTTCTTGGAATGGTAGAAACAAGTCAGCATTGTCTTTACTTTTGACTTCTCCAAGGGACTTTTTTTCGGATGCCCCCTCTTCTGGTGGTCTCTACTCAGCACTCTGTTTTGGGCTCATACTGAAAACATCATGTTTCGTCACCAGATACTAAGGATCGTTTCAAGGAAGTTTGAAACGATTCTTAGTATCCCATAATGCAAAGCACATCCACTCAGCCCACCTTTGTCACAAGTAGCTGTTTTACTGAGGTCCTTGCAATGCTCAAACCGATACATTTTTTGGTCGTCGGTCAACTTGTGGGGAACAAATCGCGAATCGAATTCAATTTACGAAGGCCCAAACTCTCGGTCAAAATGTTGTGCACAGTTGATTTTGGAATCCCCAATTCATCTTCAATCAATCTCACGGATGATTTCGGGTTTTCTTTGATGAAATCACGCACTTTTTGGATGTTAACTTCACTCAGTCCAGTTTTTGGACGGCCCGGCTTTTCGTCGTCCTCAAGCGACTCACTATCACTTTGAAATCGCTTAAACCACTCGTAAACTTGAGTACGGGATAAGCATTCATCACCGTATGCTTTTCGAAGCATTTGATGCATTTCGGTAAAACTTTTACAAAGTTCAACACAAAAGTCAATCGCAGCTCTTTGTTTGAAACTCATTTTCCGACCGTTCGTCAAAACACACAGTCACTCTTGGCACTATAACTCGGCTTCCAATGAAACATGTCATAAACAGTTGACACATCACTAATGAAGGTTGCTGTTTTCGACAACAAAAGGATACAACAGGTAGCGCTACTAGTTTCTTCTATTTTCGAAAAGTTCAGTTTCTTTTTGAACAAAGGGTATAAATTATATATTTAGTTTAATCCTTTATCCAAGTGCAAGCAAATAAAGTTTGCACCTTAAGTATCTTCGGGCCTAGGGTAACTCATGGCAAAGTGGACTGAGTTAACCTTACTTTCCTTAGTATCCCATAATGCAAAGCACATCCACTCACTCCACCTTTGCCATGAGTTGCCCCAGTCCTGAAGATACTTCAGGTGCAAACTTTGTTGGTTACACTTGGATAAAGGATTAAACTAAATATATAATTTATTCCTATCCACCAAGATCCCTTGCCTCCTCAGTTTCTTGTAGCATAACTCTGCTAATATAACATGCCGCTGGAAATCTCATCATGCTAAAGTTAATAACTTTACACTTGCTAACATTTTTAAACTGACAGCCATTTTCGTTTGTCCAATTTTCCAGCCTATTCAAATCATTTTGTAAGTGCTGAATATTAGTAGCATCTCTGATTGCCCTGCTTATCTTTGCATCATTGGTAAACAATTGCACATCTGATGTTATTGAACTGGACCCTGCCTGATATCATTAATGTATAGACTGAACAATAATGGCACAAGGACTGGACCCAAAGGTACACCAGTGGTCACCTTAAATCTGGAAGATTCTCATCCACTGTATATCACTTTTTGATGTCTGTCAACCATCCCCTGATCCAAGTCAACGGTTTATATTCCAATCCCAGTTTATTCAACAGCCTTTCATGTGGTATCATATCAAATGCCTTAAAAAATCCATTATCATAGTGTATCCATTCCCTTTATCCAACTCAGTTGTAACATTGTTATAAAATATGAGCAAATTGCTAAAACATTACCTTCCTTTAGCAAATCCATGCTGCTCCTTGCAGAGCATAGCTTGTCTACCCATATCTGTATGCAAGTTCTTACCAACCTCTCTAAATTCTTCGCTACCATACCAAAGATGCTGATAGGTCCTCATGATAGTTAGACATGTTTTTTTGCACCACCCTTCTACAATGGAACTATCATACATTCCTTCCATTCCTGTGGTATTATTCTTGAGCTGAGACTCAAGTTATACAAACATGTGAAAGGCCTAGCCACTTCAGCTGAACATTCCTTTTAGCAAACAGGCTGATATTCCATCTGCCCCTATAGACAAATTCTTATCTAGGTTATGCAACAGCTCTTCATTCTTCATTTGTTCAATAACACCATGTTATTGAACAATCTCATTAGCTTCCGACACTCGAGTACCATCTGCATTCAATAAAGTTATTCTTCCACATTCATTCTTTCTTTTGCCTGCAGAATAATGACAAAGTTCTTCTGAATTGCCTTTAGCTTGCATGGCTAATTTGTTTTCATACTCCGATTTAGCATTCCACACAACACTCTTTAGTTTTCTGGCCTGAGCTTTATATATTTCATAACTCCTCTCATTCTTATTCTCATGATATTCTTTCCACATCATCTTCTTCTTGTGGATCTCTTGCAGTTGCAGCTCATCCATAAGGGCTGCAGTGAATGCAGCTCTAGTGCTGAGAGCGTTGAATATACTAGCAAGTAGTACTGGCTAGTATATTCAGTGCTGGAGCTGCATTCAATGCAGCCCTTATGGATGAGCCGCCACTGATCTCTTGCTTAATAAGGTTGCACATCTGTTTCATTCCCAACCTATTTATTCTACGAACACTAAGGATACATTCAGATACCACCATTTAAGCATATTTTCAGATTCCCATGCACTGCTGACATTTTTCCCATTCAGTAACTGATACCATATGACCAAAGATAGTATTCCTCTAAGTTGATTATAATTTCCAGCTTTGTAGTTCAGCATGCAACTGGCTCTAATCGGAGCATCAATACAATTAGATACTTCCCAAGAAAGTACAGCATGATCACCGTCACTAACTGGTGGTAAAATAGCCATATTCTTGACAGAGATCTCTTCTGACACTATAAGCAAATCCAACTCTTTAACCTTGAGTTCCTTTTTGCACATGCTGCTTGAGAAAGTTGTATTGCAACAATTCAATAAATTCCTTTTCTTTCATATGAGATTTCTCTTCTACCCAATCAATGTTTGTTAAAGTTGCCCATAATGATGATCGCTCATTTGGTACTCATAAGGCTAAATTGGCAATGCATTTCTTTGTCCCCTGCAACTGAGCTGCGAGGTCTGTAGCAACACCACAACATATATATATTTCATTGTTAACCTCCACTTCACACCAGATGGGCTCAATCTCACTGCTACATGGGACATTATCATGAGTTTTTTTGCATTTCTACGCTAACTATTTAAGTCATCTGATATCATTAGTAAGTCTTATAGATAGGCTTATATGTTGGTTAGACATACTTCTAATTTGTTAGGAAATGAAAACGTAAATTACATTATTAATTATAAAAACTTTAATAACTACCTATATTTTGGCAATGTTACATTGCCATCTTCAGGGATCACAAGACAATCATGTGCATGTAGGCACTAACACTAAGCAAATGAGGCTGAAGAAAGGCAACTGAAGTCAGTCCTGGAGTGCTTAAGGATCTAATTGTCTTGGCCATTAGGCTGATGATCTTAGAATGTAAACTTCCCAAATTTGGAGCAGTCTCATGCATCCAAATTTGTCGGGGTTTGGGAAGTTTTTCACAGAGCTGAGGCAGATTCAAGGAATAATCTTATACTTGCTGTGGTGTAATAAACATATTCTTTAAACATATTCTGTGGTGGGTGTATGGACAATGCAAAGTCCTTAGTGGCTATTGGTGGAACTGGATGTAGTTCTTGTGTTTGGATATACTGATACTGGCTGCCTTGCCTGTTTGGACATATTAGGACAGTTTGCAACTGCAAGGGATCTGGTATATCCAGAGAGGTCTAGGGGAAGTAGCTGGTCTTTGGTGGAGCAGATAAGCAATGACAATTTCTTATATGGTTTGTAACTAGTTGTGAGGTCATATTTTTTTAGGATTTTTGTTAGTTTTTCAGATGTACCCTGGATATATGGAATGGTGATAGATTTAGAGTAATCTCTGTTATGAAGGGGGAGGTAGATTGTAGTTAACCGGTTTTAATAATTTTTAGGGATTGTATGTATTGGCTAAGGTGTAAAGGATATGGTTAAGTTCAGTAGTTAAGGCATTGTTATCTGAACTGATTAATTTTGCCGTTATATAGGGTTTTTATAATCCCATATTATTGGGACGGGGCAACTGCTGGTGAATGTATCTACCTGTACGTGTAGGTTTTCTCTAAACATAGACAGCCAGAGATCCATCAGGCTGGCGTGTAATCAGTGTCTACAAAAGAGAGACTATTGTTCTCTTCCTTTTTCCAAGGTAAACTGGATCCTTGGGTGTTGATTGTTTAAGTGTTGTGAAATTGTGGAGTGTATCCAGGCCACGTGGCCAAACAGTGGGTTTATGTGGGGCAGAGTTTAAGGCTTTTTCTTCAAAGGTCTATAAAGAACCATGGGTTCTCCACTCTATCTGTTTATAGAATTTTCCTTGCCAAACGAAATAGTCTGAGTTCATAGAACTGAAATAGGGCTGAGATATCGGGAGGAAATTTGGCTTAGGTCTAAGGTATCTTTGAGTGGGACATTGGTGAATAAGGAGAAGACATCAAAACTGACCATTGTCAGTTTGTTGGAGTGAGAGGTTTTCTATACTGGCCTTAAAAGTGGGCTGAGTTTTTTTATATGTGAAGGTGTGTTGCCAGTATATTGTGTGGACACTTTGGCTAATTTGTATGCAAGAGAATCGGTGCCACCCACAATGGTATATTTTGCTTATGGAGTTCTGGTAATCCATATATCTGGGGGGGGGGGGGTCTAGATTTAAAAGATTTTAGTCTGTTAGTCACTTCCACAGGCCAAGAGATAACCTTCTTAAGGGGCCTATGGAGTGTTCTGATTTGGGAGCTGGTGGGATCATGTTCTATAGGCAGGTAGGCAGACCGATCTAAAAGTAAAGAGGCAAGCTTACCTGCATAGTCTATTAATTCAAGAACCACAGTGGCATTTCCTTTAGTAATTATTTTTCATTTCCTGCAGAGCTATGAATTCTTATTTTGATAGGTTGCTTTTTGGTTTGGCTTGGGTACGAACACTGGCTACATGCAGTCTGATATTGTAGGCAACATGGTTGGGAAGGAGGTATCCGCAACCTTCTCAGCTCGCATTCCCTTACCCTCGGTAATACACAAATTACCAGATGAGATAAGATCTCTCTGTTTGAATTAACATTCACCTTCAGCCTCTTCTGGCAGACAAAGACATCACAACAGCTTCCTCAGCATCCAAAAAACTTGGCATTCTCTTTTGCTATTCTGGATGCAAAATAGCATCAAGATGCTATTTTGCATCCAGCCAACTCTTAAATGTAAACAAATCCCAAATTCACCCATGCTTAGAATGCTGCTCATAGTTTGGAGTGGAGGATCTAAAACTTCTCTTACAGATTTACTTCAACTTAGTTACAGACAGAGAGCTGAAACACTGCATCAGTGTTTCAGCTCTCTGTCTGTTCTACAAGTCATTCCTCTACTTTCTGTTGCACCTGCTGCAAGAAAAGCAGCAGCAAACACATCAAACCTGCTTTTATTCCATGTATCTCCATCCACTGGAAAAGCCTACTGCAAAAATTATTGGTATTTCCAAACAGCTACAACCTCAATTCTTCAAAACAAATTTCAATAAACTTCTGATTTGCACCACAGACAAGGCACTGATGCGCTTATAGGTATTTCGACCTCTTGTGCATGGGATTAATATATATATATATATATATATATATATAACTTCAAGTATTTGAAGCACTTACTTCTCTAGTTTGGACAGAGCAATATAAAGTCTATCATACCACTTCTTAACTCATTCACTGTGTCCACTCTCACTATAAAGGCCTTGCCTACTCCCTTTGAGGAATAAATGGTGTCAGCATTGTTATTTTATATGTTAATAAGACATGAAGAAAAGACCCCTTTTATCATTTACATAATCTTAATATTGTAATATCTTTAGTGTATACACATAAACTACACTTGTGAATTTTCTCAACTCTAATTAGATTTAAAAGATTGCTGAGTGGATGCCATACGATGCAGCTTCAACTGACAAAAAAAAAAAAAAAAAATCTTTTACAACTTTAAAATCTGCTATTAATGGTTCAAATTCTGAATATTTCATCATTGAGAAACCATCTATTTTTAAGTTCCCATATTGCAACTGACTGGCTACTTCATTGTAAATGTGCAGACTTGCTACAGATTAAAACTATGCATATCTTTTCCCCTGATTGGTTGTATCCCATTATGAAAAACTCAAGAGGACAGTAAACATTGAGAAAATAGGCATCCCAACTGGAGCAATGAGTAAAATTCAAAATAAAACTGATGATTAAGCAACTTTTTTTTTTTTTTTTTTTGTTAACAAACAAAAAATTCTTGCTCCAAAATGGATGAGTAATTCTTTTCAAGCCCTATTTATATTATTAAATGACTTTCACAGAGTTAGAAAACCTACATTAGACAACAGTCTATCACTGTTTTTTTTTTTTTTTTTTATATTATTTCTATGGCTGTACATCCCAAAGCGAGCCTTGGTCTTCTGGATTTGTTGCTTCCAACGCTGTATGTCCATGACATACACTGTTGAAGAACTTCAAGTATTTGAAGCACTTACTTCTCTAGTTTGGACATAGTACTTCTTGACTCATTCACTGTGTTGTCCACTCTCATCATCCATCATCCTCTCATAAACAGTCTACCTGTCTCTGCTTAAAAATATATTGAAAGATTGTTTTTTTTTTTTACTTAGATATACTACGAGGGTCCGTGCAGTTAGCCGAGTGGTTTTGTGCTTTACATATGCCTGGGGAAGGAGTGTCATAGGTTCGATTCCCATCATCAACATGAGGAGCTTAAGGATCCTCCTCAGCCATAGCCAAGTTAGCCGGTCTTGGGCGTGGACAGCAGGGTTTTTTACTGCTAGTTTATCTGGGGGCTTTTCATCCCGCAAGCAGACAAACCGGACCCATGAACACACAAGCTACAGTCATAAAAATACGGCAAGGAAGGGAAATCACCTTGCATCACTATCTCCATAGTAATCAGCTGCAACCCTCTCAAAGAGAGGAAGCCACAGGATCAGATCAGATACTACAAGGGTGGTCTGAAAAGTTCTCGGCCTAACAAGGAAAAAACAAATTTATAATTTCAAATTTTTTTTCTTTTTTTCAACATAATCTTCCTTAAGACTAATACATTTATTCCAGCGATGTTCCAGTGCCATTATCTTGTAGTGGTTCTCAATAAGATCTGCAAAATATCCCTCTACAGCTGCAATCACCTCTTGATTCGAAGAAAAATGCTGACCAGTGAGGAAGAGTTTTAGTTTGGGGAAGAGACAGAAGTCAGAGGAAGCCAAATCTGAGGAATAGGGTAGATGTTCCAACAATTCATAGTGCAGATCCCTTAATTTTCTCAATGCCAAACCACCTTTGTGGGCAGGTGCATTGTTCTGATGAATGATGATTTTTTTTCTTCTGCAAACCGGGTCTTTTCTCACGAATTTTTTCATTTAGCCAGTTAAAAGATCGGAATAATATTCCCGGTTGTTTTACCCTTTTCAAGATAATTAATAAACAAAATGCCTGTAGCATCCTTTGATCAATGATTTCTGGTGTTGTTACACTTCGGACGTCCTTCACGTGGATCATCTTCAAGGCTGTTACGGCCATGTTTAAACTCGGCAGCCCATTTCTTAATTGTCAAAAACGAAGGAGAAGAGTTCCCATAAACTTTTATGAACTTTGAATGAATTTCTTTTGGCATTAAACCTTCTTTTACAAAGAATTTTATAACCGCACAATACTCAATTTTATCCATTTTAAGGGATACAGACAACACTTTTGCTTCAGACAGCTGTATAAAATAAACTACTTGATAGAATGACTTGCAATTTCACATGGATGCTTATAACAGATGTACTAACAAATAAATCTTCTGGGGACCCTAGGTCTATAGCAGCAACTAACAGTATGTTTTGTCCTATTGGCCTCTATCTCACACCAGACAGCCTCAAATAAATCATTTCTATCAGTATGCGATCTTCCTTAACTTCGATTTTTGTTGGTTGAAGTTCATCAGCTGTGATTAATAATGCTCCTCCTGCTGACAATACAATATCCATTATATTCTATCACTGAAACTACATCATTCTCTGTGGAGAAGTTATGGTCAGTAGCTTTGGCCACCGTTTGGGCAGGATCCATGTTTCCTGCTTTTAATTTTCTCAAAGTCTGGTTTTGAGGTGTTGATAATTTTCTTGCAGCTATTCCAGGCTTTTGGTGTAAGCAGCATAGGAAGATGGGGTTTTGGATATAAGCCACTTGCAGTATGCTTGACTGCAGGTGTTTCTGCCTTTTTGGCAGAAGATCAGAGGAGCATACAACAAGCTGTTCTTGGTATAGTGGGAAGTGATTGTACTTAATTTATTCAATACAAGAGTTGGAGAAGACTGATGCTATGAGATTAGCTTTATATTCAAGTATTTTTCCTTACCCTCTCTAACCGGCTCTGCTAATGTAATATATTTTTGTGTGACACACAGCTGTATAATAACTGCATGTAGTAACCATGTTACATGTAAATTTATGGAAATATTTTCCTAAAGAGACAGACACAGGTCTTTCTAAAATATTTATTACATCAACATCCTTCACACAACTGGCATTGCCTATACAGAATCTTACAAAGGGATGGTGAAGTACCAAGATATTTAGGGCATATGGCAATCATTCCTATTTGTTATCCACTGTACTGGAAAAAAAAAAAAGAATAAAAAAAAAAATACTGCATGGAAAGGATTAAGATTCCCAAACACAGTGGCAGTCTGTTTGGTACATAATATTGTGCAATCTAGTTTACATTTAATACTACAGAAATAAAACTTTATTTATATTATTACATTTGCTTACTCTACTCTACATAAAATCCTTTCTGAATGAAACCTCATTTTGAAACGGCTGTTTGAATATGGTACTTTTATCTGCTTTACAACACTAAAAATGTGAATACACATCTACTTTCAATTATTTTATTCTCAATAAACTGTATGAAAAGATCCAAAGTAAGGATTTAAAACTTACAAAAAAGAATAAACAGTACTACATTTAAGATATCTTTTATAAAATAAATAATCCCATTTTTTCTTTTGTTTATAAGGTTAACTTTTAACTACAAAAATATATATTTTTTTGATACTGTAATGCAATTTATTTTGCTTTATTAATCATAAAACTGGTGAATTTAAAAATGTGTGCTTTATCAATATAAAATAGTACTAATTTATATCAATAAAGACATTAGTTTTATGTGACTTGAAATATTTTACTTTCAATGTCAACAGTGTAAGAAGGAATGTCTTTTCTCCCAACCTATCTCCCCCCCCCCCATAGATCATGTGCTTTTAAAACATGCTGGGATTGAGAGAGAGAGACATTCACAATTATTAACAGCTTCCCTTTCTTGGGGAAGGCCAGTAACTAATCCAATTTTACTTCAATATTAAAACTATCATTGCCACAAAGATATCTGGTGCCCAAACTCCATTTCCTTCCACATACAAAACTGAGTTAGTCATGGAATTAATTTTAATTTATACTGTTGTTCACATTTTTATTCCTACTGAAAATTTAATAGTTTTATTTCTGTATTCAAACATTCAAATATTGTCCAGTATTCTGGAAGTTTAAACAGTATTTAAACTATATATTGTAATAATACTCAGATAACTAAAGGAACTCTTGCCAATTTATCCAGGTATACTATATACTGAACAGGAAAGTAACTACTTTGATAAAATGCAGTTTTGATGATAGGAATACATGCATCTGAATAAATGTGAAATTTTCTTCTTTAGCTTTTTGATTGATGCTGTATATGAAATGCTATCATTAAACAACCTTGAACCAGCAGGTAACTCTGATCTGGACCTTTTAAACAGTAATAAGACTCCTTATAAATGTCAGTACAACTAGAGAAAAATAAAATTTGCACCAAAAAATGACTAGAGAACAAATGTGTATATCTAAAAAACATAAATGTAAATTGCATTTACCAATTATGCATAAGTAGTACAAAACTGTCAAAATCTCATAAAAGTGTCTATTTTCCATGAATTATTTTAAAAATCTACAAAAATTCTGTAGCATATTAAGGAAAGACATCTTGAGTGCATGCACACCTCAAATTGGGATTTAGTTATATTGATAAAACTTGGCAAATTGCACTCATCCATCATGAACAAAATACTATGACCTATAATTCACTTATTAAAGCACATATAACACTACTCGCCCAAAAGTATTTTGTAAGTAGAAAAGTGCATATATCCCCTTCTGTGAATACTGGAGGGAACAATAAATGTGATACCAACTACAAGAGTGTAAGTTGGCGGTGCATATGGATTATAATATGTATTAAAACTATAAATGACTTACACATGTACAAGACTCAAGCATTATAATGTGTACAAAATGGCAACTAAGCTAAACAAATCCCGAGGAAGGACACTTCTATAGGAAGCAGAGGTCATATTGAAAGTTAAATGGAATGAAGATATTTAGTTTTAGTATACTGCAGTAAGCTGATATTTTAATTTAACTTCCAGACCCCTTTTAAACTGTTTCTGTATGTAAACGCTTTATATTTTTCCCTTGGGGAGGGGATCAGTATTTTAACTAACCTGGGGAAAATAGTTTATTCTCCCCAGGTTAGATTTTATAATTTGTATTAATTCAGCAAATTGTATCTATTTAATTTTCTTGTATTTAAATAACTACACTGGAATGACATTCATTTTGAATCCAATAAATTGTATCTAAAATCAAAAGAAAGTTATACTGTATATATAAACACACACACACAGTATCATTCCATAAGCATACCCCATTACCTTTCAAGATGGGAAGGTTTTTGAGCTCTACTTTTTCATACAGTTTTATTTGTGTGCTAGCAAACTGTCATTAAGTACTTCCTTTGTCAACATAAACAAGAATGTATTATTCAATAAACGTTATAGCATTGGTCAGTATGGACTGGCAAAAAAACATACACACATGTGATTAATGATAGGTTCCCTCCTCTATAGGCTAAAGATGAGATAACAGGAGGGGTACTGCATTTATCACTACTGACAGGATCAAAGTATTTTTTTTTTTTTTTGAAAATTATTTTCACAGAACTAACTTGTTGCTGCTGCTGTACTTTTTTGAAAATACTGTCAGGACAAACAGCAAAACACATTTTCAAACTCTGTTATGTTATGAAAAACAATTTCCCTGAACTACTCAAACCTGTGCTTGATTGAGATTATGCTGCAAATTCAAGGCAAGGGATGGTAAACTTCATGTACTTTTACTAGAATTTATACCTTGTACTGTTTTTATGATTGGACAGGTAATAAACAACACAAAACACAATCTGGAAGAGTAACCAGCATCATCAACAGGCATGCCAAAGGAATTCTTTTCCTGGGCATTCACTATACAATGAAGCAAAAAAAGAATGACTTAAGTCATTCTTTTTTGCTTCATTGTATAATGAATGACTTCACTAAATGCAGACACTAAACAAACAGCTGAACAACTGAAAAAGAGTACTTCATCAAAGTGGAAATAAGTTACCAATGCTGAAAGTACTATAAAATCTTAGTCTGGATGAGATATTAGCATGTGTGTTAATGTATGGTTTAAGAAAATTGGAAATATCTTTGACTTAGTTGTCAAAATCTTGGCAATACAACAGTTCTAAAGAAGTGGACAGATAGCAAAATTAATCTCTGGAAGGCAGAATGGGGAAGAGGATGATGATGATAATTAGTGGAAATATCTTTCACAAAGTTGTCTTGGCATTTAATATTTATTTTAAGGACATTTAGGATAGTTTTGAAGGAGATGGGAGGAAGCATCCAGTCTATTGATGGTGTAAATTTTGGAGAAATGTATATTATATCAGTGGGATTTCACTGTGGTTCTGAACAACACACATTTTCTGACAAATAGAAACAACGTAATTATTTCCTTTTTACAAGTCTCACAACAGTTCAGATTTGAAACTGAATTATTTAAACTTCACAAAGTGATATAATAGAATAGACAGCAATTTTTCAACAATACCAAAAAAAAGTGGTTGTGAGGACTGTTTTCCCCCCCCCCCCCTCAGGTAGAGGAATATAATGAAATATATCATACTTAAATGAAATTAAAAAAAAAGACAGACTGCATATGGGTTACTGCACTAATGGCCATAGCTGTTTTATGTTTTCATAATGAAAACAAAAACATAATTTATGGGAAATAATGTAATTTAGGAGTAAAACTTTCAGGCAGTAAAAATAAATAATAACTTCCAATGTTCACCATCCTAGAATTATGGCTAGCCACATTATAATAACTTTCAAATCATTACATTCATTTCAAGTCATATTCATGTTCTCAAACAAAAATTTAATTTATTGAAAATTTTTTTGCTTGGACTATTTAGTGAGAAATGCTAAATTTAATTGGGTATGTATTTTATACAATATTAAAATAAAATTTACTTTTTCAAATTGGAGAAATTGAAGCACTCCCCTACTGCAATGAAGAAAGATATATGCTGTGAAGGCCAGGTATGCTTGTATAAAATTCATATACATTTATTTATATGCATTATATCCAATGCTAAAATAAACTTTCAAGTGTAAGAAAGCAAAGCACTCCCCCACTGCAATGAAGATCTGGGTAAAACAAGTAAGCTAACAAGTATGCCGTGAAGGCTAGGTATTTTGCTGCAATCCACTAATAATATATTTATATAATGTTCTATATATATAACCTTTTTTTTTTTTACTCATTTCCACAGTGGGTATATAGTGGATTTGAATACAGGTGTTTACTGAAGATTTATCATTATTTGTTCATTCTGCACAAGAGAAAGAAAGAAACCTGGTACTATGGCACATTGTGTGGGTCACTAGAGTTCTTTATTAGCCACTGTCTGATAAACTGGTACTTTTTCATATACACTTAAGTGGATACGAGATAGTACCAGCTGTTATAGGCTATAAAGTAATTTCTTGAGATGCTAAGGTGATGGTATGTGTAATAATGAAATATTTCATGTTTTCCATGACTTTGAAAGGTTAGGTTTAAAGTCAGGCCTGAATTTTATTGGTCAATGGATAATGAAGTGGGAATTATATATGGCACAACTGTACTTGTCAGAAGTTTGTCTGTCATTAGATCATTCTAACTCAAAAGAAATGTTTTTGATTGTTTTTGTTGCCTGAGTAGTGCAGTGTTAGATGCAAAGGCTGAAAGTTAAGTTTTCTCAAAAAAAATTAACCGTCTTTTTTTTTTTTTTTTTGATATTCCCAAGCAGTGATCACAACAGATTGCTGTATCTATCATAAGATAGCTACATCCATTACTATTGATATTTTCATATACTGTCAAAAAATAGTTCATGTTGTTTGTCTTGGATAGTATATTTCTCATTTATTATTCCATTTTTAAGCTATGTATTGTAGTGTAGTAGCCAGTGAAGCCTCTCTGATTTTGTACTGAATTCAAATTACCTGACTATATTTCAGATCCCCCCCCCCCAACAAACTGCATAAACTACTGAAACAAATGAGTGAAATTCTAACTCTCAGCATGTAATCACTAAATGAACAGAAAAAAAAAATAAGTTTACACCACTATTGTATAATACAAGTGAACTTGATATGTTTTCTCTTAAAGTCGTATCACGAAAACTAAGTAATAATACTGGTACATAAAAATAACATTTGTGCTAGGTTTGCAACTGGATATCTTCCAGTTCCATGTTTGGTCTCTAGACAAGGTAAAAAAAAATTTACAAAAATTAATTAAAAAAAATCGTTCACCCACACATGGTACTAATGCACTATTAGGTTTCAGCTTTTCATGAGTGTTAGTCACATTAAAAAAAAGAAAAAGAAATGCTGTTGTGGTGAATTAGTATGTGAAATTCAAGCTTACAGAAGTTTTATGACAACTATTAAGTTCTCATAAAGTAAGGCTGTAAATTTCTACATTTTAGAAACCTGGAAGCAGTAAAGTAGCTTTCAAATTGGAAGAATAGTTCAAAAATCAAGTGTGTTGTCAGATGGGTATAAGTAATGTCAAGTTTCCCATGCTGCCAAACCTGCCTAATCTGTGCAAGTCACATGAAGATTGAATTAATGGTCTATTTTTTTCTTCTTTTTTTTCAGAATTTCTATAAACAGATCTTACAATTCTTGTCTCGTAAAGAAAAATCTTGTAAATTTTATTAAATACAAAAAGTGTGGTGGTACAGATGAAGTACAATGCATCCATGCCAAAACTTTAGAGGAAGTTTCCAAATCATCAAAACTAATGGTCGCTTATAGGGTATCTAAACATTATACCATAATTAGAGGGCTAATATTCTAAATCATGAAAATCACTGTTTATTGTGCTAATAGCACAATAAACAAGAATCAAATGTTCCACATGTTTCATCAAAATAAATATATTTTTAATATATGTATTTCAAGAGTTTTGTAAAAAACATAGTATAACTTTTGCCCCAAAAAATGAACTTAACATAACAGGGAGAAAAAAAAAAGGGAAACAAAAAAAAAACCACCTTTAAGTTATCAACTTGTATATCTCACTAACACTCATTTCTGGCAAATATGCCCATGTGGGATTAATATACTGATTTCAAAAAAGAAATGAAACAGGTGAAAGCATTATCTTGCAGCAACCTAACTCAGTGGATAAGCTATTGCAAAAAATCTTCTGTTTTGGATATATCATAATGGTCTCCCAACAAAGTTCACTATGACCAATGCTATCCATGCTTTTTTTTCCCCCCTAAAGGTTAATCTTCCTCACATTTAATTGTGGACAACACAGATTGTCAAGCTATTGATGAGGACCATATATTAATAGGAGAGCAAGAATTCAATATCAAGATGGTCTCAATTTTTTCATAAAACTATGTTTACATATCGGGATATAGCTACATTTATTTATACAACTTTTTATATATATATATATATGTATATACATGTAGATATATATATATAATATCTCACAATACTTGTCTCTAAAAATAATTTCAATTGCATATTTTTTATACCATTATAATATGAAAGATACAGACCAGAAGTTTATTATAACTTAACTAGAAATTATTTATACCTTCCCTACTTCTTCTCATAAATAAGAAATGCAGCAGAGATTCCTTGAGACCTTTAAAATTTTGGTGACTGGAATTTGTAATGCTTAGATGCATCTTTTGGCCAGACTGTTATTAGTCAGATGGTGTGTCTCATAGTTAAAGTGGCTGAGAAGTAAATGCATACCAGGTTTAAGCTATGCAAACTTCATATAAGAAATTTATTAATTTTTTTCAAGTTTCATGAAAAATTTAGTATTAGTACTGTTTCATGATAATTTAATTAAAATATTATTATATATTATCTAACCTTGATTAACATACTAAATGATTATTAATTACTACCATTTTAGTTTGCTTAATTTTATTCAGCATTAAAACACTGATGATAGACTTGACAATAAAACACATTAACATACCTATATGACCTAAATTTCTACAAAAAAAGTAAACTATTTATAAATTCAGGTATATACAGTATCTCAATATTATCTGATCACATCAGGAACCTGACATGTTGGTCAGTCAATAGAGTATGGCTAACGTGCTAATTCATCTGAGTTAAATGAGGGTTTGATTATTTGAGGCTCAGATAACTGAGATCACTATACTTTTTCAAGTTATTTTTTTCTTTTAAATAGAAGACCTTTATCAAAATGCTAAGCAAAACCATTAGTTTTATTTTATATAGAAGAAGAAAGATTATTTATTTATTTATTTTTTTGAAGAAATAGCAAAGCGCACCGAACACTCAAGGATGTTGCAGATGAGATTACAGGGGAAATTTTCCATTAGTAATACATTTATATGAAAATTAGTTCCAACTTTTCTTAAACAGACCTTATTAATAATAGATAATTATTATAATTGCTTACTGTTTAGTTTTCTTCGAGAAAATCTGGTATAGCTTATACTGTTACTAAAATGAATGACAGTCATGTAAATAATTTTAAAGTGCAGATCAGCTGACACTAAATCATGGTTAAGTGGTATAGTTTAAATGCATCCTCAAAATGAAAAAAAAAAATAATAATAATAATAATGAACACCTATATCAACCCATTAATAAAATCTGTATGCATACAATGCTTTTTCATTTTGATTTTTTTCCAATAAAAAGACAAGATAAAAATGTGATAGCACCAAATTCACTGAAAACAAATCTCTAGAATGGATGAATTGAGCAATTAACCATTTCAAAATAAACTTATCTAGTTTAGTACAAAAATGATTAAAATGTTACATTCATTAAATATCTAATATACATTGAGTGCAAAGCAGTTTTAGTACTCATTCTCAAGTGCACCCATGGTAATGATCAACTTAAAATCAGATTATCTCAAGATGGAAAATAAGTTTATTACTCCCCCCCCCCTTTTTTTTTTAACCACACAGCGTGGTGAACATAGATCACTATAAAATCTATTTTTGCAATGCAATTCGTAAAGTAAGAAAAAACAAAATCACGTTTGTAAATCTTAAGCTGATCCAGTATTAGTAATTCAGTAAATAAATCTGCTTAAATTGTTCCAGGTTGGAAGACAAGATGCTGTTCAATATATTCAATGCAAGCAAACCTGTAGTATACTGTCCATTTATACTTCAACTACATAACTCTTGCATAACAGAGAAATATTAGCATTTGTGTAACTTTAGCATATGTATAAAAATTATGTGATAAGAAGAAAGCAAAAATAAGACATTAGATATAACTTATTTTTACTTTATTTTTTAAAGATGATGTTTACAGAACTAAGCTGCCGATCAGGAATGAATATTTGTAATGTGTACATTTTTACTATAAAGAACCCTACTTATTACATAAATTCATCTGATTCTTGATGTATTGAATTAGCACAAGAGTCATACCACTGTGAAACAAATTTCTAAAAAGGAAAACTTTATGTAGTATGTTATTAAAATTACTCACCATAATTGAAGATAATCTTGGAAAAAATTCACTCTTTCAAATACATCTCACTAAAGGGGGAAAAAAAAAGGGGGAATGCCCTAATAATACTTTAAAAAAATTTTGTGAGTGCTAAAGATCTTTTCTTGAAACCTTTCAGAATATATATATATATATACACACACACACACACACACACACACACAGGTATCTCTTGATTAACGTGACTAATTAATCCCTCGATGTTATGGCGTATATCAAAAGCGCGTTAATCAAATATAATAATCAATGGTAAAAATTACAATTCGTCCATGATCGATTACTGTATTAATAATTCGCTTTATATGGTACTCTTTTAGGAAAGATAAAAAATGAATGAAAAGTGAATGTTTAATAAATGCTTGCACCAACATCAGTTATGGCAATTTTTTACCCAAAAAAAGTTATCAAGAGTCGTTTGAAAAGTTTTAGTTTTTTCTTATAAGCATATATTCTACGATAACAAGCAAAATGACTCACTAGACATTGGCAAACAAGCATTCTTCGATTAACATCCAGATCCATAACTTGATGCTTAAGGGATTCTAAACTGCAAAATCTTTTGAATTTGAATTCAATAATTCTTTAACATCTTCTGCATTAACACTATCAGAACCAAGGTCTTCACAATTGCAATGATTTCTTCAACCACATTGTTCACAGGATGTTGAAAACCACCTAAGTCATCGCATTCTGGCAAAAGTTTTTTCCAAACAGCTCTCATGCAGCTAGAAGACACTTGCTCCCAAAAGTCATGAATGTTTTCAATTGCATGTTTAATATTAAAATTTTTCCAAAATTCTTGGAGATAATCACATTTTCTCCCATTAATGTCTTTTTAAGAAAATAGGCTTTGAAAGTTGCAATGACGCCCATGTCCATGGGTTGTAGCAATGATGTCGTATTTGGTGGAAATAAAACTTTCACATTCTCACACAGATCATTAAGACAATATCTAAATATTTTTTTTTATTTATTATACAGCAGAACAATTGGAGTTTGTAATACACCTACTCTTAATGTTGAATGGGAAGGAATGATGTCATCATGCTCACAACTTACTTTCTCTCAGCCAGGAAACACTCTTCGAGGTTTCAATGTTTTTGCGTGGTAAATTTAAAGGCACATTAATTAAAATTCTTGTCGCTTATATCAAGGGGTTGTCGCAAGTAATTTCGCTGTGTTAATTAAATTCCATGTTAAGCAAAACTGCATTAAGCAAGGGATACCTGTATATATTATATATATATATATATATATGTATCCCCTCTACAGCTGCAATCATATATATATATACAAGGGTGGTCTGAAAAGTTCTCGGCCTAACAATGAAAAAGCGAATTTATAATTTCGAAATTATTTTTATTTCTCAACATAATCTCCCTTAAGATTAATACATTTATTCTAGCGATGCTCCAGTGCCATTATCCCGTCCCTGTAGTCGTCCTCAGTAAGATCTGCAAAATACTCCTCTACAGCTGCAATCACCTCTTGATTCGAAGAAAAACGCTGACCAGCGAGGAAGAGTTTTAGTTTTGGGAAGAGGCAGAGGGAGCCAAATCTGAGGAATAGGGTGGATGTTCCAACAATTCATAGTGCAGATCCCTTAATTTTCTCATTCCCAAAACACCTTTGTGGTCAGGTGCATTGTCCTGATGAAAGATGATTTATTTCTTCTGCAAACCAGGTCTTTTCTCATGAATTTTTTTGTCTAGTCTGGTTAAATGATTGGAATAATATTCCTTGGTTATTATTTTACCCTTTTCAAGATAATTAATAAACAAAATGCCTTTAGCATCCCAAAACACCAATGTCATGACCTTTTCTGCTGATGGAACTGATTTTGTCTTGTTTGGCAGTGAATAACTGGCTTCTCTCCACTGTCTTGACTGCTGTTTGGATTCTGATGGGGAATCCAAGTCTCATTCCATAGTAATAAATTGATGCGCAGTATCAGTTTTATTCTTGTTTAAAGCGCAGCAAGCACTGCTCAGAGATTTTAATGCGAGTGGGTTTTTGATCTGCTGTAAGTGCGGCACACATCTTGTGTAAAGCTTTTTCATTTGCAATTCTTCATGCAAAATATACCCTACACGTTCTTTTGAAATACCTATAATCTCAACAATTTTGCACACTTTAACTTGCTGGTCATCCAATACCATATTGTGCACTTGATCAATGATTTCTGGTGTTGTTACACTTTTTGGACATCCTTCACGTGGATCATCTTCAAGGCTGGTTCTGTCACGTTTAAACTTGGCAGCCCATTACTTAATTGTCGAACACGAAGGAGAAGAGCGCCCATAAACTGTTATGAACTTCGAACGAATTTCTTTTGGAAACCTTCTTTTACAAAGAATTTTATAACTGCACGATACTCAATTTTATCCATTTCAAGAGATATAGACAACACTTTTGCTTCAGACAGCTGTATAAAACACACAACTTGATAGAACGACTTGCAATTTCACATGGATGCTTATGACAGAGGAATTTAGAAAAAAAAAAAAAAAAAAGATCTTGCAGATAATGTTGCCATGTATGATTGAGGCTGAGAACTTTTCAGACCATCCTCGTATATATAAAAGACATGCAGTTTGAATGAGTTCAATAATTATACTCAGCTGACAATTCTACATTCTAAACAAAACAATATATATACACACACACACATATATATATTTATATATGTATATTTTATATATATAATTCTATATATCTAAAATTATATAGATATATATAATTTTGGTACCTTAAAAAATCTCAATTACTTTCCAGTTTTCAAAACATTTTTTTAAAATCAACTTACACAACGTAGAACAAAGACAACCATATTTGAGTAGCAGAATAAATTTTTTTTAGCAGTTTAAACCCAATAGTGAACTTTTTTTTTCTTTCTTTTTTTTTTTGTCATTCAGATTAAGCTTAGAATTTGCTGTTGCAGCATTGTGTAAGATTAAGGAAATACTGTTATGGCTACAGCGTTTCAAATATCTAAACTGCGTGATCAGGAAGGGAGAGGAATTACTAGTCATTATATTGAGTTGCTAAAATCTACACTACCATATTAATTGTGATAATTATTACCAAACTAGTTATGAACTACAGATAGGAAAAAAAAAAAAACCTTTTTTTTGGTTACTCATTGGTGATTTAAATTAGTCTGGTATTTTTTCTTTGAATATTATATGTAGTTACATATCCAAAAAGGTTTTTTTTATTTTTTACCAAAGCTATCTGTAATGAGTTTTTTAAAGAAATATAATTTATAATGATGCTGAGTAAATTCACTGTGCCATACATAACTGCACATTAGTCATAAAATTTATTCCTAAAAGTGGAGCATGAAAATATGATGCACTTAAAAACAAACTAAAAATGTGCAAAAATAATTTTTTTTTAAAATCATTTTTTGTTTGGTGGGAACAAAAAAAAAAGTTTCTTCAGCCAAGATTGCTCAGTGAAAATTATTTCCATTATTATTATTAAGAAAATATTGTTACGAGTACAATGTGCTGTGCTTCATCTTTCTTCAGAGGAGAAAGTATAAGGATAAGTGTTTTGTACTTAGTAAGTTGTTTAATATGATATTCAGAAATTGATGTATTCACCTTTTAAAAATTGCCATTGTAATATGTCATTACTGTGTGTGTGTGAGAGAGAGAAATAAAACTATGCATGTGTATATTATATTTCTACAAAAGAATGCCAATATTTCAAACCAAATTACTGACAGTAACATAATCTAAAATGACATTACTTAAGTAAAGGGGATAAAAATCCCTTATTGTTTTTCAGCCAGTATGCAAAACTCTAAGATCGATAACTACGATCTAAACGTTTCATGCCGACGAACTGTCGGTGGATCCAAGCGTAAGTGACCACTTGGTAGTGCCACACCAAGGCAACTCGATCCCCTTTTTATCCCCTTTACTTATCAACCTCACCAGAAAAAATAGCCGTTTGGCTTTTCATCTTAGTCACGACATTACTTAATTTTGTACACATGCATGCCCATTCCTTTCTAATCAGGTGCCATACAACAGCTCAACAAGAAATCTGTAAATTATTAAGGTAATTTGTTTTGAAGTCATTTTCCTCCACATATGAGTAACTAGTTATAAGATACTTTATGCACAAACATTGTTCTTGCTTGGTAATGAATGAAAACAGTAATATAATTTCTTGCTAGTATAATTTATTTTCTAAAACTATCTCTAATCCAGAGTATTTTAATATGGTCTTATACAATTCTGCTACTTTCATATAAACAATGACTTTTGTATTGCTTTAGCTCTCAGTATCCCCAATAGGTCTAGCCAGTGCCAGCTCTAGGGGTTATGGCACCCTGATGCAATTTTAAGTTGAGCACCCATATTTAATAAATGCTAATATTAAAATGTGCTTTTATTTTATTTTTTCTTCTCACTTCAGCACCCTGATGTGAGGCATCAATTGATTACCATGTTAAGCCAATACTGGGTCTAGCCCCAACTGATGAAATCGCAATAAAGGTCAAAACTGGTCTGGGGCATGACCCTTTCCATAATGCATAGCAATATACATTTCTGAAAGGATGCATGCTGCGCATTATTGGATACTAAGACAATTTGATGTCAATCTGCCTCCACATACAAGCAACTTAGTTGTGAAGATACATCACATACAAACTTTACTCATGCCTGGTTAAAGGATTAAAACAAGAATTCTTGCCTGCATAATTTACTTCTTTTTTTTTTTTAACAAGTAAAAAAAAACTTTTCTACTTTTCTATAAAAAGGAAGTCTTCTGTATTTGGTGGTGCACAAAATGATTTAGTAGTTTGCATGCACTGATAATTTAGGCAAATATTGCAACACTGATGATAAATGCATCAAGCATGGATTATACAATAAATTTAAACTAACTGGCAACTGTAAAAAAAATCTATATAGCACCTGAGAACTCAAACATTAGTGCCTCCCAAATCGATATTCAGATAATAAAGGACAAATATCTTGGGCACCATGTTATGTAAAAGATAAAACATACATACACATCAAAAGTGTCATCCCTAAGAGTTAAGAGAAAATTACAGATATTATAGCCCCACTAATCTTTTGTACAAGCTGATAATCACTCACACTGATATTTCAGATGCAGATATAAAAAGTAAAATAATTTATTATTATTTCCAGTATTCTACCCAATCAAATTGGCATTAAGGGAACAATACACCAATATACAGATAAATGCATTTAAGTACAATGCAATGTAAAAGCAAAAGGAGTGACAAAGCTATTGTCCTAAAGGAAATCCTAGTGAGTAAGCTGGACATTTATGACTTGGTTTGCAGGAAAGTATTTCCCCTTCAGAGCATCCCTGGACAAGCAGATATTGCAGACTGTCTGTAGTCTAAGGGTGAGGTATATAATAGCCCCCAGCATTGGCTAAAAAAGATGTTATGTATTTGAGTAAGCTTATTAGTAAGGGCATTATAAGAGTGGATTATGTTTTACTCTATTCACTATAGGTTGTAAAATGCTACATTGTTGGGATGGCAGTGAAACTATTAGTAGGTATAGTTATCTGAGTGTAGATTGTAGAGTACAGACTGTGAATGTTAAGAATCCATGAAGCTGGCATGCAATTAAGATTCATTATTTACAAGGGATATACTTATTTTATTTCAATGTAAAATGGATTTCAGGCTGTTGGCTGTTTAGATGTGCTAAAAGCAAATCCAGTATCAGAGCAATGTGGCAAATGGACAATGCATACCATGTTAAAAGTTTAATGGAGTGAAACAGCACTAAGAAACGATTAAAAATAATATTTATATTTATTTCTTCCAATATTTCATCTCAGTTACAGAGACACTATTTTTGATCCTTTGTTTCTCCCAGCACTTAAGCCTTAACACACTAACGATGCATCATCCGAATTAAAACAGCTGGATGGTAGGTATGTTAGAGAGTGTTAAGAGCATTATTTTCAGTCTTCATGAAAGAGGTGAGGAGAATAGGAAAACTCATGATTATGACTTCTATTTGTTAGGCAAAGACAAATTCACAAAGCTCATTACGAATTAATATTAAAATAAATCTGACCAAGATATCAGTGCCAGTATTGTAGTTCAAATTGTAGTGAAAGTTTGTAGTTGGTGGGAGAGTTAATACAATTCATAATGGCCAATTAGGTTTGTGAATATTGGATAACCTATACATCTGGTGGACTTGGGGGGGGAGATTATACAGTTTCCACTTCATCAAGCCAACAAGTTATATTTTTAAGAGATGTGGACATCTTTAGGTCTGTGAACTGATAGAATTTGTCTTATCAACATTAGTTGGAACACCAGATTAGTGAAGTGAATAATTTATGAGTATAATAAGTATAGTTCAGAATTACTGTGGCATCACCCTTATCAATTTTTATTACAGTTATATACAAATATCAAAATTATATCTGGTTCTGCCACCCAGCTACTCAGGACTGCCTGAGTATAGCGATAGGCAGCCAGTCCATCCTAAGGATCTCCTGGCCAATTTCATGACGTCTACTGAATTTATTGAATATAGTGACTTGCAGAAACCAGAATTTATAAACATTGGCCCTACACTACGTATTTGTCAATTAAATATTGAATCTATTAGCAAAGCCAAATGCGATTATTTATCGAAATTATTGTTAACCAACAATGTTGATGTGATTGCTGTCCAGGAAACACGTGCTGCTGATCCTGAACAGCTCCTTAAAAGAGGTCCCGTTCCAGGTTACACTGTTATTGGTGCAACTTATCATGAAGTATATGGAATTGCAACATATGTGCAAAATCGTCTTAAAGAAGTTTTTCTTCTATCTCAAAATATTGTAGAAAACATACATACAGTAGTGATAAAAGTTCAAGGTATTACAATTATGAATATTTATAAGCCACCTGGATCACCTTGGCCGGAAAAAATTATTCCTATTGCTGAACATCCCGCAATTTATATTGGGGACTTGAAAATAGTCACCATGAACAGTGGAATTATGCTTGAAACAATGAATGTGGCGAAAAACTTGTTGATTGGATCGAACTAAATAATCTTCACTTAGTCTTTGATGCCAAAGACAAAGGCACTTTTAGATCTGCAGCCTGGAAAAGAGATTATAACCCTGATTTATGTCTTGTGAGCAAAAATAATTCAGGTCACCCAATTCAAAATCTGAGAAGGGTCTTAACTGACTTTCCTCATAGTCAACATAGACCGGTATTAATCACCATTTGTAAGATCAAAGCCTATCCCATGCTGGAATTTTAAAAAGGCTGACTGGAATAAATATGCAAATGAACTTGACAAATGTATTCGCTGGATATCTCCAATAAGTAGTAATTTTCATCGATTTATAGGTGTAGTCCTGCTTGCTGCCAAGAAAAGTATTTCTAGAGGTATTAGACATAACTATATACATGGTTGGAGCGAAGAATGTGAATTACTTTATAATGAATATCAGACAAACAATGACCCAAAAACAGCAGACAAACTTCGGGATATATCCCGAAGGAAAAAATGGGTAAATACAGTTGAAGGTATAGACTTTACTCATTCCAGCCGTAAAGCTTGGAGCCTTCTTAGGAAACTAGGTGATAGTGCTCCTTTGATTAAAGAACAACTAAGAATCACCCCAGATCAACTAGCTATACATATTGTTAATATATCATGTATCCCAATCAATAAAAAGCATACAAGATATATAAAGAGAAAATTAAAAGAATTTAGCAAGTCTTCACCTATAACTTCAAATTTTGCACACCCTTTTCGCAGCAAGAAGTTGAAGCAGCTTTAAAGGGATTAAAGCCAGGTAAGGCTCCTGGTTTTGATAACATTCATCCAGAATTTTTGATTAATCTGGGAAGAAATGCAAGATTATGGTTAACAAAGTTCTATACTGACATTCTTACAACTGGTAAACTTACCACTATTTTTAAAAAAGCAAAAATACTTTCAATTTTAAAGCCTGGTAAGCCTAATCATAAACCGGAAAGTTACCAACCTATTACTCTCCTCAGTTGTTGTTATAAACTCTTTGAAAGACTTATTTATAATAGAATAAGCTCCACAATTTTTAAAAATGTCCCAATAGAACAAGCTAGCTTCAGACCAAATCGTGGGTGTTGTGACCAGGTTCTCTCTTTGGTAACTCACATAGAAGCTGGTTTTCAAAAAAGTTTAAAAACATCAGCAGCATTTATTGATTTGTCAACAGCTTTCAACACTGTTTGGAGACAAGGCCTTCTATATATATAAATTATATAAAATTATCCCATGTAAAACAATAGTCCATATTATTAACAATATGCTAAGAGATAGAAGATTTATAGTGACTATAGGTAATAAAACTAGCAGCGAAAGGAAGTTAAATAATGGACTGACACAGGGATCTGTTTTATCTCCGTTATTATTCAATCTGTATATATCTGATCTTCCCGTCACTACGTCAAGGAAATTTTGTTATGCCGACGATATAGCAATATAGCAATAACTACACAGCATAAATCGTACAGAAGAAAGAAATTCTGAAAGTTGACTTAACTATTCTGGATGAATATTTTAAAAGATGGAGACTCTGTTTAAATAGGAGCAAAACGGTAATATCTTGTTTTCATCTAAATAATAACTTGGCAAATGTGAAACTAAAAATTGAATTGAACAACACTATACTTCCATATAATACATTCCCTAAGTACTTGGGAGTCACACTTGACCGTTCTCTCACTTTCCAGCAACATCTTTCAAACTTGGCATATAAACTAAGGACATGTAATAATATCCTACAGAGACTCTGTGGCACTACCTGGGATTCTAGAGCCTCTACTCTTTGGACAACAGCTCTTGCTTTGGTATTCTCAAGTGATGAATATTGTGCTCCTGTGTGGCTAAATAGCCCTCACACAAGGATTATCAATTCTCAATTGAACAATACCTTAAGATTAATTACAGGCTCTATTAGATTGACCCCAACATATTGGTTACCTCTTTTAGCAGGCATTATTCCTACAGAACTACGTAGATTGAATTCTTTAGTCCGTGAATTCCAAAAAATTGCTGGTAATCCAAACCTACCTATTCATCAGGATCTCCCAACTCTTAACGTCAATAGATTGAAATCTCGCCATCCATCACTATGAGCAGCAGAAGAACTAGTGCTAAATAATTTTAATCCTTTATCAAAGTGGGAAGAAACATGGAAGGAAAATACAAAAGAACATTTGCATAACATCTTTAAAGGTGATCAAATCATCACAGGATCAGATCTACCTCACAAAACATGGACGGTACTAAATAGAATTCAGACAAATCATGGCCTATGTGGAGATACTTTCTATAAATGGAACAGACAAACATCTCCAGAATGTGACTGTGGTGCTCCACGACAGACTATGCAACATATTGTAATAGAATGCATCTTCCGTGCTTATCAGAATGACTGGAATGACTTTTTACAAGCGGCTTCTGAAGCTGTGACCTGGATTACGAACTTAGATCTGAATTTATAATGATATATATGTTTCTTTTCCTTTATATAATATATTAAGACTTTTACTTTTAACTCTTATTTTAATTTTCCAACTTCTTGGATTAGATCTGTGTTTTCCTTATTTTAAGTTTTAACTTAAAATATTTGAAATTCTTCAATTCTGTTAATATATAATGACATCATGATTTTGCCATGAGCTATGTATGTATGTAAGAAAGAAAGACTATTTTTGGAATCTACAGCATCCCTAAAGATGTTTCAGAAATTAACCCAAATTTAAACAAATATGGTTGCAAGAAAGTTCCCAAAATTTGGGAAACATTAATCCTTAGAGATCCCAATTTAAAACCTAGGCCTCCTACAAACACCCATAGAGGGTGCACCACCTAGATAGGACTCATGAGTCATAGCCATGTGTTTCATTCAATATTGTATGTTACAATTGTTAGTTGAATTGCCTGAAGATGTCTCAGTAACTGAGATGAAATAGTAGAAGCATTAAAAATAGTTTAAAAAAAGATTAGTTTTTAATCTTTCCTAGTACTGTTCAATACTCACTTAAACCTTAACACATGGATGTACTTATCTGCTGCATTCTTCTCCTGATAATGCCAATTAAATGATAGCAAAATACTGATATATTTTTATAATGTATATGTTATTTGCTTCTGAAAACATAAGCAGTTGAAGACTTTTTTAGAAACCCTCTCAACTCTCCCTTCCACCATAAGTTTTAGGTCAATTTTATTGGAATAATGTTGGCAAAATTTCATGTTGAGAGTTTAAAATATGTTTACAGTGACACTATCTATAGCAAACCTGTGAGACCCACAAGAATAGTTTGCTATAACAGACTTCTTTTACCACAGTACTGTGAATATGGGGTGACTTTTCAATAGTGTTGCAGCAATGTTTTGATGTTTGCTGCCCTGAGAAAATCGACTGCTTTCATTTTAATCTTTAAAATGAAGCTGCTTGCAAATTTATTGTAAATTGCTCTCATAGAACGTGCAGGAAAATGTCCTTTAAAAACAATCCTTATGTAGATTAAAATAAAATTACTCATCTCCAAGGAAAAATATATTAAAAAAAAGTTATGTTGAATTTTTTTCTTGACAATTATTCATAAGACTATTACTTGTGGTAGGATTACAGTGCTATAATTTATTCACAGATATCTCTAATAATCTTGACGCTGAGACATGGCAACTATTAGACAATATGATTAGCAACAGTTTTACCAAAACATTTAATCACAGCAAAAAGACACAAACTGATAAATTTAATATACTGTATGATAATCATAGCAACTGCAAACCGTCTCTACCAGATAACCAAGTGATAATTAACCTATCTAAACACGTTTTAAGTAAACCTGAGATCTCTATCCTCAAAAAAAAAAAAGGATTCAATTTTGCTTTAAAACCCACTGTCATTCCTAAAATGAGTTCATCTGCAACTTAGAAAAAGCCTTCTCATTACTACCAGTTCCAATTGCTAATGACTTACGATTAAAAAGCAGCATAATGCTTTCAGCTCAGTCAAGATCTCCTAACACCAACTCTAACCAAATGGAAAGAAGAACGCTTCCCAAATTAAGGAATAATAAAGATATCATCATACTCAAAGCTGACAAAGGTAATAATACAGTTATATATTAAATACTTCAGATTATGAAGAAAAAATTAAAAATCTATTATCTGACAGGTCTGTATATGAAGTTCTCAGTAGAGATCCTACCACAAAAAACCATAATGACACTAATGAATTATTATGTGGAATGAATAACTGGCCTATAGAAATTATAAAAAAAACTAAAATCTATGCACCCGCTTACTCCTAGATTGTATGGCCTTCCAAAAATTCATAAAGAAGGTATACCATTATGTCCAATAGTTGATGGAATCTATTCTCCCACTTACCAACTGTCAAAGTATCTTGTGAAGATTTTACAACGCATTCACATCGCGGATACTTATATTAAAAACTCAAAACATTTTATAGATAAAATAAAAAACATCCCTATTTTTGAAGAGGATATACTAGCAAGCCTGGACATTACATCTCTGTTTACTAACATTCCAGTGGTTGAAGTCATCAACATCTTAGACAACTTGTTCCCAAAAAACATCACTACTTTGTTCAATCACTGTTTAACTTCTATTTTATTTGGCAAAAAACGATCTACAAACAACTCACTGGATTAGCTATGGGTAGCCCCCTATCACCTCCTTGTGCTGGCTTATTCATGGAAGATCTAGAGAAAAAAATCTTAACCCAGATCATTCCAAAACCGAAAATTTGGTACAGATATGTAGATGACATCTTTATCATTTGGGATCATAAGAAGAACTAATGAATTACCTCAACCAAATCAATAGTTTCCACAATACCATCAAATTCACATTAGAAATGGAAAAAGATAAAAAAAACTGCCATTCCTTGACATTTTAATAAAGAAACAATCCAATAATAGTATCAACCTATCTGTATACAGAAAACCTACAAATACTGGACGTTACCTCCATTTCAACTCAGCTCATCACATAGCTCAGAAACTTAGAATTATCCATAGTCTCAAGAAAAGAGCTATACAGTATACGACAGACAAGGATGACCTACTAACGGAATTAACCACAATATCCAGAGAACTTTCTTTAAATGGTTACCCAAAAAGACTCTATAACAAGATTCTCTTTACTGATATACCACATTGACAACGTGATGACATCCAATACATCAGTACAATTACGATTCCTTTTGTCAGCAACCTTTCCAAAAAATTAGCTAACCTTTTAAAACCACATAAGACACATAAGATCAGAGTGGCATTCAAACCAATCAACACTATTCGGAAATTTTTAAGATCACCGAAAGATCCGCACCCATTCTACAAGTACTCTGGAGTATATAATATACCTTGCTCATGTGGTATTAGTTACGTAGGTCAGACCTCTAGAAGCTTTGAAATGAGAAAGAAAGAACACATAGGATATGTCAGAAATAACAGACAAGACATTTCAGGCCTTTCATGCCACTTTGCCTCTACTAACCATCACATTGAGTGGGATAAGAGCCTTATGCCATACATAGAAGATAACTACCATTCAAGAACCTTTAAAGAAGCAGCTACAGTCACCCATAAAACTGAAAACCTAAACAAGAATCAAGGTCTAATTTTATCAGAAATTTGGAAAACTTTTATCAGATCATTAAACATCAAAGAAATGAACTTTCATAACAATTACGTAATGAGCCATAACGAATAAATCAAGTTAACGAGACATGCACATTGTCAGGCACAATACCAATTTTTTCTATGAATTAGAACCATCAGTTATAACCTAGTCTGTAACCTTCATTTTAGCTTACTAGTTTGTATTCCCTGAGGATGCCAATAGAAAAAGATTGGCGAAACATGTAGGAGGATAAAATAAAGCTACTTGACAAAGATTATAAAAAAAGTGTAATAGTCATATTAAAAAAAAATTTAAGGTTGGAATTACAAACAGAGATGCAATTTTATGGTTTTCATTATTGTTTAAGTAAATAAACAGAGTACAAAAAGTCAGTCTAATTACTTACGACTTCATTATCATCTAGGTAAATGATAATGAAGTGAGGCATTGCTACTAGTTTCCTAACAATAATTAGTACTGCATACGAATAGATTGAGTGATTGGGCATGGAAATGGGGATGTGAATTCAATGTTGCAAAATGTGAGGTTTTAAAATTTGGAAAACAAAGATGGGATGCAAATTTTATGCTTGGTGAGAATATATTGTTGGAGGTAGAGGAAATAAGAGATCTGGGGGTGATAGTGGATAAGATCTAAAATTTAGGGGACACATTGCCAAAATTGTGAAGACAACACAAAAGGCTTCTGGGAATGATGCGGAGGACACTGACGTGTAGAAGTAGGGAGATTCTTGTTCCGTTGTATATAAGGCTTTGATTAGGCCACACATGGACTACTGTGCCCAGATTTGGTCACCGGGTTTTCAGAAGGATGAAGAGATGTTGGAAAGGGTCCAAAGGAGACTGACTAAGGTAGTTTCTGACCTCTGGAATGTCGAGTATGAGGAAAGATTGAGAAGACACACATGGACTACTGTGCCCAGATTTGGTCACCAGGTTTTCAGAAGGATGAAGAGATGTTGGAAAGGGTCCAAAGGAGACTGACTAAGGTAGTTTCTGACCTCTGGAATGTCGAGTATGAGGAAAGATTGAGAAGATGTAACATCTTCTCAATCCTATAACGACCCCTTACAAGTTGGTAAGGGGTTATGTTATAGGATCAATGCTGGAGAAGTTTTACAGAGAAAATAGTGGGAGATCAGGGGAGAACCAGAGGTCATCCCTGGAAACTGTATGGAAACTGTATAAAGAGAGTGTGAGTAGGGGAGTGAGAGGCAGGTTTTTTTCGTGCAGAGTTGTGAATGATTGTAATGCTGTGCCTGAGAATGTGGTGTCTGCAAAGAGTATGAATGTGTTTAAAACACAGTATGATGAGCTGTGTGTGTGTGATAAAAGGACCTCCCAGATGAGTCTTTGACTCCATGAGGTCTTGGGGTGGTAATAATAATAATAATACATCAGATTTTCAAAAATTCTCATAGGTATTTGTTTTGTGTTCAGAAATGAATAATTCAGTTAGCATTATTGATATTTTCATGCTCATAACTTGGAGTTAGCTAATATGCAATTATATACAATAGACAGCTTTGGCAAAATATAGCTTAAACATTTTATAAGTAAATTCAGGTTTGACCTCATAAAAAATTAGAAATGAAACTATTATTACACAAGTTATCCTTTCATTATACGAAAGGATAAATCGATCCTTTCATATATTGAAAATATAGGTATTTTTCAAATCTTTAAGCTTATAGCAGGTATTTAAGCTTATATAGAAAGTGTTTCTCAACCTTTTTTGGATCATGCCCCACCTCAACGTCTCAAAGATTTTGATGCTCCCCCCCTCAGCATAATAGTCAGCCAAATTCTGAAAAAGTGTAATATAAATATGTACATGTACATTTTTTAATTGCCCACACTGAGAAACACTGTTATAGAAGGTACATAAATATGGCAGTATAAATTATTGTCTTATGCACTATATTACATATACTTATGTCACAACCAGCTCATTATTTTATGAATATCATTCCTGATCAAGATTGCCATTAAATATTGCTTTGCAGTATTCTGCTTTGGTAGCGCTGTTTCTTAAAATAAAAGATCATGAACCAAATTATTATTTTAGTAAGAAGCTGAAGTATGAACATACTTCAGCTTCTTAGTTTGTGTAATGTGAAAACATAAGTTTGTTTCAGTCAATTTCCTAAAACCAGGACTAAATTTAAGTTCAAGTCAGTACTTCATTCATATAATGGCTTAAAGCAAATATGACCACAGAAATATTGCATGCAACTTAGATGCACATAAAAACTATATAACAATATGAAAGGGAAAGCAGTATCAGAATTTACAAATCTTTATATATATACACATGTGCAGGTACATTACAATTGCCACAGCACTGCACCCTGCATAACAGATGCTGCATCTTACATATACAAGGACCCTTTCTTTACAACTAATACTTAAGTACAGTTTTACAAAAATGTACTAAATTGTACGACACTGGAATGTTAATGATTTGTCACTGACTTCTGTATGCCTGCATACATAGTTAACTTTAATTACAACACTGACAAATTTCTCTATACCTCTAACATATTTTGCTAAATCATTTAACAGATTTATTTTCATCCAAATTCTTTACATACACATATAAACATCAGTGCATCATATGTAAGGAGGGAATTCCAGTCCTGTTTGCTCACTTTGATTTTAATATCAAAATACGCTAGGTATGTTCATTGCATATACCATGTCTTCTGTCACAAAAGATTTACATTTTGACTTCATCATGTAAATACTGGCAAAGGCCAAAAAAAAAACTGCTATGATAATGTGTATTATCACTTTATACATGGCAAAAATAAGAAATAACCTAGGTTTACTGATCCTAGATGCTGAAACTTTGTGCAAAATCAAATCGAAATATAAGTTATTAAGCCAAAGATTTTCTTGACCATACTTGATAATGAAGGATGATATTTCAGTTGACTTTGTGAACACTGTCTCAAATTTTCAAGCTATGGTCTTTCTGATGGAACATCTGATAATGGCAAATAAATAATTGGGAAAATCCCATTTTGGAATGAGGCAACAGTCTTTGGACAACATTAATTAAAATACAACATATATTGTCTGATGTTAACTATTTATTCACAGATAAGCCAGACCATGTGCTGAAATCAGCAAGACCTGGAGTTGAGATCTTGAAAGATAAATAAAAGTAGTTTCCTATAGGATGAGACTGCATGGTCATGCTACAGCCTCCTCTTCTTTTAGTGGAATGTCTATTTTGACAACATGACCATTACTGTTCATGTGACCATTTGTGACCTGGCCACTAATTGATGTATCTGCATCCCCTGCTGCAGATGATGCAGTGAGATTACTCTCCAGGGCTCGATACAGGAACAGGTAATCATCCTGAAAATAAATATGTTATATCAATATTGAACTGTAAGTTATAATATTAATAATAAATAAAAATATCCCTTCAGTATTATTTTGTTTGGCTCATGCTCTTTAACTACATAAACACTGGCTGAATATATTTCTTGTTGATACAAAAGCATTAGTATGTAGTAGTAGACTACATTCCAGTTTATGAAACTGAAATGTAGTCTCCTACATTAGGCAGTTCAAATCTATATTATATTATATTATATATTTGAACTCTCTAATGCAGTTTCCAAAATTTCTTGTCCACAACCCAATATTCAAAATGACATTCACCTTCAGATTCAAATTTTGCGACTCAGCACATTGGAAAATTGTTTTAGCATCAGTGCACATCACAGAATGAAATGTAACTTGAATATCAATTTTTGAAATAATTTCAAATTACCACAAGTTATAAGATATTTAAGTGATGTACATAAGTGAAATATACTCCAGCATAATAATGTATGCCATATTCAGTATGGTTAGTTACTGAATTTACAGAGCATTTAGCATACATGTTCCTGCTCCAACCAAAAAACCAACTAAAGCTTTTTATTCCCATATATAGGGAGTAAGTGAGGCTGTTCTAGCCCTTTCTAACTTTTGGAGACTGAATGGGGTTCAATCTCCACTGGTAGCCAATCAGAGAAAGCTGGCCCAAGGCTATCACTAATTTAATCAGCACACAGTGAAGAGATGACTAGCAAGTGCTGCCATCTTGTGGTCCCTAATCCTAACACAATATTTTTCATCATCATCATCAAATCATCTACCCTCAAAGGTACATGGCAGGAATTTGATGTACCCTTGAGGTTTCATGTAGTACATCAGGATATGATAGTACTACATGAAAAAAATTACATCATTACTAACTTCCTATCTACAATTTTCCTCCAAATCAGTCTGTTACTTGTCAAGACCCCAACATTATCAGATCTTATATTTCTATCGTCTAAGGCACTTTGTACCGTATCAATCCACCTATATCTTGGTCTTCTTCTGGGTCGTTTTCTAATCTTTCCTCGCCCATTCTATTTAAGTGACCATACCACCTGAGATTAGCTCTGCTAACGCATTGCTGGATGCTGACAATGTCAAGTTATTTGCTAATATCCTTGTTTTTAATATGATATTGCCATTGATGCCATCTGTTCACGCCTATAATCTTTCTCAGGACTCTCATATCTGCGGTCTCTAGTCTTTGGTCAAGTGTTTTACTTCTCACCCAGCTCTCAGATCCATAAGTTAAAACTGGTTTGAACACTGTCTTGTATACAGCTAATTTAGTGTTCCGACTAATTTCTCTCTTATTCCATATGAATTGACTTCCCACCATACCAGCTTTGCTGATTCTGTTGTCTATTTCTATATTTAATTTACCATCTTCAGTAAAAATCATGCCTAAGTAGCTGAAATGTTTTACTTGTTCCACAGGTTCTCCATTCACAACACAGTTGACATTTTCAATGATTCTGCCTATTTTCATTGTCTTTGTCTTTTTATTGCTGACCTTCATACCATATCTAATACAACAGCTATTGAATTTAGTCAGAGAGTCTTGCAGACTTGTAGCGGATTTATTTAGAAGTATAACATCATCCGCATAAAGCAAAGAGCTGACATTAACATCTCCAATTTTGATATCATGTTTAATACCACTTTCCTTCATAATGTGATCTATATAGATAATGAATAACAGAGGGGATAATGTACATCCTTGTCTCACACCAGATTTAACATTAAACCATCTTCCTGTACTTCCTTCAATTCTAGCTGCTGACTTACAACTCAAATAAAGACTAAGTATTGCTTGATATAATGCCCCACTGACACCATATAACTGCAGCGTATTGAATAGCTTCTCTCTTGGCACCTTGTCATATGCCTTTTCCAAATCGACAAAACTTAAATACAGATCTTTCTTATATTCCCATGCTTTCTCGACTATTTGTCGTAAAGTTAAGATCTAATCCTGACAGCCTCTATTTGGCCTGAATCCAACTTGTTCTTCGCCAAGCTTTTCTTCCACAATTCTTCTCAACCGTTTCTCAAGTATACTTGCATAGATCTTGCCAGGAACACTCAGTAGGGAAATACCTCTGTAATTCTCACATTCAGTTTTATTTCCCTTTTTATATATGGGTACTATGAGAGCTCTACTCCAATCATCAGGAATTCGCCCCTCTGTCCAGGCTTTCTGAACGATGTAGTGCAGCCACTGTAAGACTTTTATGCCACCATACTTGAGCATTTCTGGTCGAATATCAGCTACTCCTGCTGCCTTTCCACATTTCAAGCCTTTGATGCCTTTTTCTACTTCAAGTATGGATATGTATTCCTGACTGCATGCCTGGTCAGTGTTTTTTTTACCACAGTGCTGTCATCACTGCTTGTTTAATTTAGCAGTTTTTCAAAGTAATTACTCCATACTTCAAGGATATCTTTTTCTCCCATTTTCATGTCACCTTTATCTTCTCTAACTCCTTTTACTGCACTCTTTCCTCCATTCCTAAGCTTCTTCAACAACCTCCAGAATACTTTGCCACCTTCTTGATATTTATTTTCTATATTCTTGCCAAAGTCCTCCCATGACTTTTGTTTTGTGTTAGTAAAACACATGTTTTGTGTTTAGCATTCTTGCATTTGTCTCTATATTCTCTAAGAGCACAAGCTGACTTATTTGCCAGGAATTTTTGATAGGCTTTCTTCTTTTCCTTCACTGCCTCTTTAACTTCCTGTGTCCACCATGGAGTTCTAATTTTTCTATCCTTGCAGACAACTTCACCACATGCCTCTCCAGCTGAATTAATCAGGGCTTTCTTCAAGGCTTGCCACTGAATCTCCAAGGTTTGATTCCTGTTCTCAAACTCTTTCATTTTTTCTTCAATAATCTTAGTGTATTTTAGTCTACAGTTCACATCTGAGAGCTGCTCAACTTTTATTCACTTTAAAACTTTCTTACATGTTATTCTTTTCAATATGAAATTCAATTTTATCCTGCTCAAAACTAAATAGTGATCACTTCCCATTTCAAATCCTCTGTACACTCTGGTGTCCTGCACCAGGGAGAAAACATCACTATCAACAATAACATAGTGAACGAGACTTTTCTTATTCCTTGCTTCTTCTCTCCATGTGAATTTGTGCACATTTTTATGTTGAAACATGGTGTTAGTAATAGTCAGTCCATGTCCCAAGCAGAAATCCAACAGATATTTGCCATTATTATTAGCTTTGCTCTTTTCTCCAAAAATTCAATATTTTTGTATGTGTCATAATCATTTCCTACTCTGCTATTTAGATCCCCAACAAGGGCCAACTTTTCCTTTTTCATTGTGTCAGTTGGTTTTTCTAAAGCCTCAAAAAATTCCTCCACTTCTACCTTAGTAGAACCCTCTGTGGGACCATAGGCACAAATAAGTCTCATTGTCCAGTTCCCCATTCTCATATTTGCCCACATTACTCTGCTTGAGACTGACTCCCATTCAAGAAGATTAGCCTCGTATTTTGTGTTGAATACTATGGCTACTCCTTCTTTTCATTGATTGTCATTGCCTGAATATAACATTTTGTATTTATTGCTCAGAAAGATCTGACCAGTTTTTGTCTTTTTTGTTTCAGTCACCCCTATTATGTCGATCTGGCACTTATCTAATTCCTCAGCTAGCTCCATTTCTTTGTCATTCAGGCTTCTTATGTTGATAGTACCGATCTTTAACTCTGGTGATGTTGAGTTGGGGTGTGTGGTTTATCTAAAATCCACAAACATACCCCCCCCCCCCAAGACTTATAGTAGATGCCACTGATGCTCCATACTACAAATTGTCAAAACTGCTGGCTAACTCTCTTACTCCCTCCTCACCGGACTTACCACATTCTATACAAAACTCTACCCATTTTAAAACCTCGATTGAAAATCTAACCTTAAATAATATACATATATTGGTAAGCTTTGACATCACCTCACTGTTATCAATATTCCCTTAAATGACACCTTAACACTTTTAAAAACATTTTTCCTTCTGATATCTTAAATCTCTTTTCCTTTGTCATCAATTCTGGGAAGAACAAGATTTACAACCTGATAGAAGGAACCACTATGGGTCCCCTCTCCCTCTAACCCCTCTTGCCAATTTTTACATGGAAAATTTTGAAAAACAAGCCATAGACTCAGCCCCTCTCAAATCTTCTATTGGCTGAGGAAGGAGTCTAATGCTGGGCCACATTAGACTCCATCCTCAGTCACCTCAATAATCTACATCCAGGAATCCAGTTTATGATGGAAAAGGAAAAAAAACAATAGTTTACCCTTCTTAGACACCTTAGTAACGCGGCTTCCTAATGGTAACCTTTCCTTCACTGTATATAAAAAACCCACTCACACAGGTAGATACATTCTCAAACTTTCCCCCACCACCCCTCTCAACAATATGGCACTATTAAAACTCTAACCAATAGAGCTTATAATCTTTGTTCCGGTGTACCCTCTCTTTCAACCAAATTCAACCACATGTGCAACACCATCCATTCTAATGGCTGCAGTGATTACAGAATGGAAAAAAAAAAAGAAGTTCCTCCCCCATTCCCTGGCCAACCCTTCAGAGAAGGATTTCAGAAATGGCATTAACCATCCCCTACATCCATGGCACATCAGAAAAAATAGCCAGGTCTTTAAAAAAAAGTACAACCTCTACACAGCTTTTAAGCCCCATCAGAAACTTGCTAGCGTAATCTGTTCTACCAAATATCATCCCCCTCCTTCTCTCTCTCTCTCTCTCTCTCTCTGTGCCTGGAGTATATATATATATATAAAGTATCCTGCTCCTGCAAGTTGGCTTGCTTTGGACAGACAGGTAGATCAGCAATCATCCGTTTAGAAGAACACAAATCATACATCTGCAAACATGACTATTGTTAATCTGGCCTACCAGACCATGTATTGGATCCAACCCACAAGATCTCCTCAAAGAAAACCACCATAGTAAATTTAAAAAGGAAAGACTGTTTTTAAAATCTGCAGTGGCACTCAGAAATCAACTGAATTTAAATAAATATGGAAGCAAAAAACTTCCCAAAATTTGGGAAACAATAATTGTCAGAGGTCTCACTGGACATCCTAGGCAACCTACAAATGCCCATTGAGAGTGCATCACCTAGATAGGACATCAGTCACCCACATTCTTCATTCAGTATTGTGTTGTCTTTGTGTGCATGTGGGTTACAAGTTATTTCTAATCCCTGAAGATGTCTCAGTGACAGACAAAATATTGGAAGCATTAAAATTTAGTTTTTAATCCTTTCCTAGTGCTGTGAATATTCCATTAAACCTACAACATGATGTCCTCCCAGCACTTAAGCCTTAATACACAGAAGAGAAATGATCCTATAAATGTTTTGTATATTTTCAGAAATATAATTTGAATTTAAAGTGATATAGTGAATCATACTTAACCTTAACTAAGTGACTATGTAATGCTGAAAAAATGGTTGACTGGAAGTAGTACTTTTAAAATTTAAGGTTTGCCCACAAAATTAATCTGCAAGAAAATGGTTATTCCTTCTTAATAGGTAGTAAGCTATTAATACATCTTACTTGCAAAAAATAAGCACATATGGTATGTGTACAAATCTTACAAATAATAAGTACACACATGAACAATGTTTTCATGAAAATATTCCAACCTGAGTTTGCCAAATTCCTGGCCTGCGCATGTGGTAGAGTTTTGCATACATATACACATCTACACAGTTTTCATGTTCAAGCTGCTTATGCAGAGTGGTTAGACAGCAAAAGCTAGCAGCTTCAGTTCCTCCAAACCTAAATGGAAAAGAGAAAAAAAAAAAAAAATCATACAAAAAATTATGTACTTGGACTTAAAAAAATAATTTTTAACAGAACACAGAGAATTGCAAAAAACAAACAGAACTTTTGGAAAAAAATATCAACTTTTAAAGCTAATGGTAGTCAATATTTTTTAAACACAAGAAAAGGTGATTGAATATTGAATTATATAGTTAATCAAAATTAAATTCTGAATCAGCAGATGTTTAAAACTGTCCATAAACAGAATTTAATCACATTTCCTTGCTACAAATACCTCTCATCCAGAGTATCCTAATGACTCATGATACCACATTTTTCAACATGTGCATATATATATATATATATATATATATGAAAATGATTTCTACCACCGATGAGAAAACAAAAAATGTTGAAACCGAACTAGTTAGTGACTCTTCCTATAATGCATGGCAATACAGTCTGAAAGGGAGTATGCATTATGGAATGCTAGGGAAATCTGATGCAAAGTCATCTAGTTCTAAATAAAAGCAGCCTAGTTGTGAAGTTACTTCATGTACAAACTATTGTTTGCTTATGCTTTGGTAAAGGATAAAAATAAGAATATAATTTCTTGTTAAGTGTAATTTTTATTCACATTTGATGAAGCACTATAGCTGCTTCACTACAAAGATGGAATTACTGCCTTTCCAAGGATATATCTATTCTGTTTTATAGAGTCCAAATTAAGAATAGGTTGAAATTTTGGCTTAAGTACAGGTACGTGACTGGTGCAAGTGGTATGAGTGACTGTACAAATGACACGGAAAATGAAGAGAATGACCAGAAGGTAATGGATGAGATAGCACACTCACGTACAATTCTTCACAGAACAAAACATGAGATTGGTTGGGGACACCTGGTGATGGTATGACACAGATGCAAAAGAAAAGGGAGAGAAAGCAGAGTATGAAAATAAGGATCAGATTTTGTATGGTGATTCAATGATATGAAGAGCCCTTGAGGAGAGTGTGACAAAATCATGTTTTCTTGGAGCTAAGATAAAGAAAGAATGTTAGTTATGGTGTAAGGATGCAGAGATGTTTATTTTGGCTGGTACAAATGATTTAGCAGGTGACAAGTGTGGTATGCGAGAAGACATGAAAGAGTTGCGAGTGCATGCGAAAATGAAGTGAGAAAGTAAAAGTTGTGAGTTGGGTACCACAGTATGATAGAGGTGACAATAGATGAAGAAACGTTTTACTGGAGTGGCAGCCATATGAAGGTAAAAGATCATTGCTGGAAGACCTGATAGAGGTATTCTAAATAAGGTTGAGTTTTTGGCACTGGTCAGCACAACTTGACCAAAAGTTATAGGCATTAATGAGGCATGGTTGACTGAGGATGATATGGTCAGAGGAATAGAATGTAGTGAATATAATGTCTTCAGAGAAGATAGAAGGAACAGGATGGGTGGGGGGGTGCTAATGATAGCAAAGCTAAAACCAGTAGAGAGTAATCATGGGGGTGGGGACAGAGATTCAGAGGGCAGTTCATTTGAAACTATCTGGTGTGAGACAGAGGCTAACAGAAGTATGTAATTGGATGTGGCTATAATCCAGGAGGTATAAGGGAGAATATGGATGACATGCATTCACAAATTAGCATGATGAGATAATGAGCACAGATTGAGTAATTATTATGAGGAATTTCAACTATAGGAACATAGATTTGGAGGAGGAATCGTCACAGTCATGGAAGGAAATGGAATTTATACAGCTTCTGAGAGATAATTACCCGAGACAAGATATAATGGAGGGGACATTACAATGTTCAAGTGTGCTGGATCTGATCAATGCATCAGAGAATTTAACACTAACCAATCTTGCTATGCTGCCTCCACCAGAAAGTGATCACGTAGTCTTTAACTAGGAGATTGCCAGACATGCAGAATTTTCTATTAAGAAGGGACATATGAAAATTATCTCTTCCATGCACCACCAACATGGGATGTTGGTGGTGCATGGGAGGTAGTCAAGGAGTGTTTGAAGAAAGCAGACTGAACATATACCTAGAGTCAGAAGGATAAATCAGGTAGGTATTAGATGGATGAATAGCTTCATTAAGCAGGAGTTGCACACAAAGAAAGAGCTGTGGTGGGATTATAAAGAAAAAATTGATCAGCATGTACATGAACAGTATAAGGTGCAGGCAAGAAGGGTGGCTGGTATGGTAAGGTGGATTAAAGCTAAAGAGGCCAAAAGAAACCCTAAAAAGTTCTTTTGCTATGTGGCAAGTAAAAGGAGGAATGACCATGGAAGGATGACTTTAAAAAGTGCTGATGGTGGGGAAATAATGGAACCAAACCAAATAGTTGAATTACTGAGTGGGAATTTTGCAAGGGTATACTATGTAGGTAGTGACACTGACTAAGAGGAGAACAGAGGTTGAAGAAATGGAGGTGCTTAAAATATACTGCAGAACCTCAATGCAAACAGTACCATGAGATTAGATGGCATATCAGCCCATGTATTTCAAGAACGTGCAAGGGAATTATCAGCTCCTCTGACTAAGCTGTTTAAGTCCCAGTACTAAAAAGAGGACAAAATAGTCCCATTTCAAGATTAAAGATATGGGAAATTCTGGATGTCTGTATTAATAAGTACTGACAGAACTATGTATAAAATATTCAAATGAAATGCAATCAACAGTATAGATCAATACTTGAGGTAGGAAAAAAGCCATCAACATATATAAAAGTTTTATATGGCAGTACTGTCAGAAGTCCTGGTAAGAAGATCAAATACTTGATGATTGGAAAAGAGCTCTCATGGCATCAATATATATATATAAAGGAAAATAAAAAATTGAATGTGAGGAATGTTTCTACTGCGTGTTCCAGATAAAAGAAGAGGTTAAGAAAAATTGTGGAAGATAAACTTGAAGAAAAAGATAGTTTCATGTCAAATACAGGTTTTCAGGTCAATTTTTCACTTTAAGATCAATAGTTGAGAAATTCTGGTAATATAACAAAGCTCTGTTATTAAGTTTTATTGTTCTAGAAAAGACATATGCCAAAGTGCAAAGAGAACATCAGTGAACAATGCTGATCTACAACTCAAATATAAACTGCACATCACTTGATATAGTGTCCTGTTTACACCATGTAGCATTTGAGTTGTAGGTCAACAGTAAGAACTGAAAGAAGATAGTTTGATGTAAAATTAGGCATAAGACAAGGGTGCATTCCTCCAGTCTTATCCATCATCTATGTGGATCATATTATGAAAGAAAGTGGCACTAAGCCTGATATCAAAATTGATAATGCTCTTTATTTTATGTCGATGATGTTATATACCTAAATAAATTCAATACAAGTCTTTATGATTCCTCAACTAAATTGAATTAACTTCTGTAAAGAAGTTGGTATAAAAAGTAACAATAAAAAAAAAACAAAGACTGCAAAAACTGGGAAGAATATCATTATACAGGTTCCCATTGTTCCTATTCAGGATCCAGCTGGATCCTGAATAGGAAATAACAGAATAGGAAAATACAGAAGTAAAATATTTCAGCTAGTCAGGTACAATTTTTAGTGAAGATGTTTATTAGACACACACACACACACATGTATTCACAAGAATATAGTAATTTTATTGCTGCAAATATTTTGACCAGAAACTAACTGGTCATCATCAGTGCATCAGCATAATCACAAGATGAAGCTACAACAAAGAATGTTAATCCTATTTACAGAGCTGAGTCACATGCCACCTAGTGGGTGGTTACAATAAAATAAGATTAGAATTACAGCCTAAATTTAAAATCAAATGATTTGAAATAAAATTAAATTAGATACAGCATTATATTACATTAAATTAAAAAAAAAAAAAATAATTAAAATAGGGTTGGGAACATTATTGCTTGTCATTTATGAGGATGAGATGCTCACAAATCTTGGCAATAGAAAGACAGTCATTCCAATTTAAATTTGGCTGGTATAGAAGTGGTGCTTCAGCACTCTCTTTAAATAACTGCTCAAAACTAAACCGATGTAAAAGGCAAGTAGTGGACCATAGGATATCATGGTGATATCCTATGGTCCACTCCATGCTGAGCAAGGCCAGATTTTTCACATTTATTGTTGTTAATATAAGATTTTTGTTCTTATAGTTATTTTTCAACAGAATGTCCTGTTTATCCATCCAAAGTATGAGCAGAGGCACTTTTACTGAGTTCAGTGTGTCTCTGCTCAGTAACCCTCCCCCAGGAGTGAGTATTTACTGAGTGTGTTAGTCTGTACATATGTGCATGCATAACATAGCAGACTTTTAAAAAACATGATTATTTCTGTAACTGTCTTAATTCTTATTCTCATATCCATTCTAAAAATAGTTTTAAAAAATTTCTGAAGAATTTTTGCTGAGTGTTGCTGAACTATTATTCATTATATGATTAAATATCTTAATTTAGGTATAATAAATTTAGTTTAATCCTTCATCCAAGTGTAAGCAAACAAAGCTTGCACCTGAAGTATCTTCAGGACTGAGGCGACTCGTGGTAAAGGTGGACCAAGCTCTCATCACTCCTTGTCTTAGTATTTCCCATAATGCAAAGCACATCTCCTTGTGGACATGTATAATGCTATGCATTAAGGGAAGGGCCACTACCCAGCCTGGTTTCGACCTTTATCGAGGTCTCGTCAGTGGGAGCCAGACCCAGAAGTGGTGATACTAAGACAGAAGCAATGGAGAAGTCACACTTGGATTAAACTAAATTTATTATAGTCTAACCAAGTGGAAAAACACTTCCAACATCTTTCTCTAAATCCAGAGTAATTTAATAATAAGGTGTGATTGGCAACTTGTTTAGGTAAATACGACTTCTCCATAGTATTTCTAGTAAATCAGCCAAAGCACTAAACTAACAATATACAACACAGTGCTCTAACCAAGTTTAACTTTGATCTGATAGTTGATCAAAGATCAGAGACCACAGAAGCACCATAACATGGCAGTAATATCTGATTTTCAAGTGTTGTATATAGAAAGTGTTTAGCGAATGCTAAAATCTCTGTAAAAGAAAATTTAAATAGTATAGTATTTCTATAGCAATAATTAGGATTAAACAAGAGCATTAAGCTATTGTAAACTAGCATTACAGATTGGAACCTTAGATTCAACTATTTTTGTAAAAATTAATTTGTAAGCATATATTTGTAAAAGTATATAAAAAGGTGTGGAGAACATTACCGATCCACTACAACCATTGGTCCATTTTGATACTCTAAATGCCATTCCTGCACTAAATATACAAGATCAAAAACACTGCTTAATGGAGAACAGCATTCTGGCCACCCTGAGCACTGGATAACTCTACAAATGACTTCATAATCATCCTGAGTTGACTGCAAAATAAAATCTCGAGTAATAAAACTACCCTGGTATGATTCTTCATTCATTTTTACTTTAAAAGTTCCATAATCACTTTCTTCATCTTTTTCTGGCCAAAAGCATGGATATTCCTATAAGAAAAGTTCCAACAATTACTGTAATATATATGACACAAAGTAAGTTTTTGTTAAAATTATTTATTAATGATAATAATAGAAAACACCTGGCTCAATTTTTTTTTTTTTATAACATATGAAATGAAGATGCTTCCAGTTAAATCAATTAGTTGTAAATTCTCCAGCCATTCAAGTTTAGAAATGCTGTGTTTTAACAGTTAATAATGATGACATTGCGATTAAGTAAAATAAACTGAAAGTTAATTGTTGTTTATCTGCAGTGTTATTAAGTATCCTTAGGCCATATATGAGTAAGATGACCGTGGATGAACTGAGATGAATTTTATTGTCTGGTATGAGACCATGTCCTCTCAAGCCTGAGGTGGTTTGAAAAAGTTCAATGTTTGGTCTTTAGAGTAGGGTTCCTGTATTATACAAAAAATACTTTCACCATTAAAATGGTATGACTCGAACTATAATGGAATAGTGGGGAGGATGGGAGTGAGGGAAAGAAATCATTCATCACCTCTGAGGGGAAATATTTTTCCATTAAAAAAAACAATTAATTACATAGTGAGTGGAGTGTGTGTGTGGAGAGGGGAAAGGCAGAAGCATCTAACTCCTCATTAATCGATGTGTCAAATGCTTTGCCTAATGGTAGAACTTTTGTAAAAATCTGAGTGCAATTAAATGTCAGTGCAGTTTATGAAACATCAATCCATTTTTAGCTTATGTACACATATGCTTTTGTTTTGCTTAATTTATCACTGCAAAATGCCCCAACCAAAATTAATTTTGTTTGTCATTCTGCCAATAAAAATTATCTGACTGAAACCAAAACTGAACTGCGCAAACAAATTCTACATTCTAAATATGAGATTTCTTAAATTATGTCTAGACATAGGGAATCTATAGCTATATATGATTTTGAACCATTTTGTCCATTCAAATGATCTGAACACAGCAAAATCTGAGCTGGCCTGACAGACTCTATATGAATTCCAATTGTTAATAAAATCCATTAGTCCAGATAGAGCTTGCAAAATTACAATAATCAAGAATCCTGTCTAATATAAATTATTATTAGACAGGATTCTCTATTGAGTCCAAACTCAATGTGAGAAACCCACACTAATCATTACTGATACAATGTCTATCATAACTTTCCTTAAACTCATTTACTAATAAAGTAAATGAATTTAAGGGCACAGGTGCTAAGTGTCACATAGTGTTATGGCTCTGTATTTTTGTTTCTTTATTAGAGTATGTATTTAAGTATGATCCAAATTGATCCAGTCTTCTCCATATCCTTCTACCTAAATTTTATATCTTTCTCTTTAATATATAACCCGGGTTGACCCCTAGGGATATTTCCTCTTCAGAAACTGGCAAATTTATATTTTAACTGCGCCAGCCAGCTTCCTATAACAAGAATAAAATTCAGGCTCAGAGAAATATTCCTAGGTTTTAAGCATATATGTTAATCTAAATTCACACGCGAGTATATAGATCTCGGTTCCTTGCAGTCATGACCTAAGATCTAATCTCTATTATATAATTTTCTAAACTCTTTCCTGCTATTTGGTTCGAATTTTATAAGTGGTAGGTTGACACCTCGAATTCAGGCAAGACTCAGATTCAAATAACAAAACATGTTTATTAATACTAAAAGACAGGTACATTAAATCTTGTATCAAGTTATCAAAACTTCTGAATTTCTAGCTAAGTTAATGTCTTATGCTTATCTATACAAACTGTTCAATACTAATCTGACTTTCTCACATAAACTGACATGCAAAATCATGTAATACAATGGATAATTTAAACAATGTTACATTCAAGTCAAGTTCCTTCATTCACATTTACTTTAAATAGATATTTCTCATCTCATTTCTCTCTTAGTTAAGTTTACTCAATTAACAAAGGGTTTTCACTATTTCAATCATATACACGTTAGAGATTTATGATATACAATTCTTTGTCTAATAGAATTGGCTGTATTAATTACTCTATCCTATCAAAGTTCTCTAAAATGTCCTCAGTCTTGCTTTATCAAGACACAAATTCTACCTTCAAACAATCTCAAGATATAAAACAAAAGAATCTTTTCTTTACCAAGTCTCTCCTAAGGTCTATTAGCAGCCATATATTGCTCGGGTCATCCTTCGTCTTGTGACTGAGTTGTTCCGTTCTCTACTACCGGAAACAAATCAAGAAATGGCTGTTGCTACAAGCTTTCTACGCTTGCTCGGGTGGGTCGTTCAGCGTTTGGCACCATTCTGCACGAGATGTTGATTCTTGTACGGATCTCCACAGAATACTTCTCAGCGCAGGTCATGAATACGGCCGGCTGTCGTCAACATAGCACCCTCAGCTTGTCCTATCTCCGATCACTCGCCGAGAGTCCTCGATCTCCAAAATCCCCAAAGAAAACAGGAAAAAAGCCTTGAGCTTGGCGGGTATTGCCTTAAATACTTTTTCTCAGCGCCCTCTTTTCTGTATTGTTTTTCGCACGATCCATAGCTTACATTGCCCTTAGGTTGATCCCCTTTCTTTCCCTCCTTGCTATTAGATGTTGTTTTCGAGGAAAAGCACTTATTTCAGCCTTCCCCGTAAGCTACAGCCTTTGGCGTTACGACAGGTACTTGCGGCTTAGATGTGACCGTTGATCCTATTAATCATTTCTTACCTAGCGACTTACGATTTTATGATAGTTTGATAATACATAAATTAAGCCATTATTCTTTTACATGAAATGCTAATCTGACATTATTCTTGATTTTTAGCTTTCCATTTTACAATAAATAAATTCCAATATATTACTCATACTGATACATACTTTTATATACAACACCTTAGGTGTTTCTCACCTTCTGCTGGTAAGCAGGTATTATGCAAATTTCTTTGTAATTTTGTAAAGCTTACATGTTAGATCCTGAATGAATAACTTGTCAAGAAATTCTCCATTCAGTATCTAACAATAGATTTCTGTTTAGGCTATGTACTAGTCATTACTATGTAATGACATGTTTCAACAAAATAATATGCATAAATTCACAGGGAGAGAGAGAGAGAGAGATTGAAATTGAGAACATACATGAAATAAGATTCCACACCCAGTTGGAATTATGGCCAAAACAAATGTAGGCCATGAGGTCAGTATATACAGTAAATGCATATACTGACATATAATAAATAATAAATATGTAACAAAATAATGCACTATAACAAACTGCAGTTACGACCCAGCCTAGGTCATATAGAACCAATGCTATTTTAATAAGCTCACTTCTGCAAGCAGCAAAAGCACAAAATGTTTATAACAGTGAGCTGAATTTCTTTATGGCTTCATAATCCACATCACAAAATACAGCTGTTGGGAGTAACTGAATAAAATTATTTACATTTTGTATTAAAACTAGAAAATAAAAGAAACTGCTAATTAGATTTTTTATTTTTTATAGCAATTCATATTTGTTAATTATATTAATTCAATAAGAACCAAAAATAGACGTTTATCTTGATTTTTGACACTGGCGCCAGACACTAAATCAAGTCATTCATATTTATTGTAAAGAACTGGTTGAAAATTTTGTTGGCAATAGCAAAATGAGGGTAAAAAATTGAGTGGGGAAGATAATTCAAGGTAAACCTGTGTGAAACAGTATATAGAATTTTGACTATGACAATTACAATATAGAGTGCTACTTTGGGTGGATGGGAATCTGTAGCTGAGATCAAACAGAGAAAATGGCAGAAAATTGTGCACTGACAACAGACACAATGGACTGGCAGGAATCATACATAAAGCATATAAAACAACATGAAAAAGTACAAATACAAACAATAATTAGAAATATATAAGAAAGAAAATCACCAAAAGAACATAAAATTATGAAAATCCAGAATTTTCATTGTGGAAAAAAACACAAACTCCAAGACACCATCAGTAGAATTCAAGATTAGAATCAACATAAGATGCATCAACAGAAGAGAAGTGGAACAAAGAAATAGAGAAGAACCATGCTGACATAATGTTAATGAAAAAAACAAACAAACAAAACAGGTGACATTTTTCCTTACAGGATGTTATATTCAGGAAAGGAAGGTGTGGCTACAGCATTTAAACACTAAACAAACACAAGAATAAGCTTTTTGCATTGTGAGGCAATATCAAGCAGAGTAATGTGGACCAACATCAAAATGTGAAATTGGACAATGAGACATGGTCCCACAGAAAGTATCTACTAGAAAGACATGGAGAAATTTTTCAAGTCATTAGAGAAGGGAGCACTCACACAAAGAAAAAGTCAGTACTTGTTTCTTATATTACTGTCTTAACAGTAATATAAGAAATGGATATAGAACATACAGAAATGTTTTGGGAAAATTTAGAGAAAAGCTAATAAGTACCTGATGGATATCTGTTCAGAACATAGAGTAGTCAATTTAATACAATCTGAAATTCTGATGCAAGAGGAATGCATCAGAAATACACTTCAATACTGAAAGCAGAAAAAACAACTGCAATCATGATATATAGAAAGAGAGCTAAAGAAGGTAGTATTAAACCCAAGATGCTTTTATACTGCTATATTTAAAGCTAATGTTTGCCCTAAATCAGGTTTGTTCTATTTTCTTGCAAGCTTTTTTTGACTTCAGAAAAGGCTAAAAGGGGAAAATTGAAGAACATACCTGATTTAAGACAAACATCAGCCTAGCTGGCTGAGTAGATAGTATAACTGCATTCAAATTAACAGACTGTGAGTTTGAATCTCACCATGAGCATGAATATTTGTGGATGCCTTTACATAGTATATGAATGTCAATGTCTGATGTGAGATCATCATCTTGCTTGTCAGAGGCCTGAAGTGGCTTGAAATCAGTGGTGTAGCTAGAGCTTTTGCCACCTGGAGCAGTCCCTGAGATGGAGGGACCACCCCAAGTAATTTTGGTGTATGGAGGTCCCTCTCCATACACCAAAAATACCACAAAAAGTCAAAATGACTTATAGGGAAATAAATTAAAACACTATGTTTATTTTTGAAGTAAAACTTTAATTTCAACATTCTAAAATGTTATTTTTCTTGCTTTTCTGTTAGCAAAATTGTCGATGACATTGGCGAAGTCTATTTCATAGTAATGTAGGTAATTCTTAATCTATTTTATTTAAAAAAACTCCTCTCACAACTAGCAACACTTACAGCAATTGTGAAGAAAATTCGCAGTAGTATTACAATATTTGGAAATGAGTTCTCCATTATTTTAGAATTAACTGCAAAACTTCAAAGTGCCGCCCAGGGCGGACCGTCCCCTCCGCTCGTCCCTAGCCACACCTCTGCTTGAAATATTTCATGTTTGGTCTCTAGAGCAGCATCCAGATTATATAACCCTTAGCCCACCCACCTATTAATACTAATGCACTATAAGTTTATTTTTGAGATAATGTAAGACATGATAATTAATAAATACCATAAAACAGATTAACATTACGCACATATTTTAGTGTAGCTCAATGAAAGTGGTGTTTGCACTCTTCAGCACTAAACTGCCCCAAGATAGACTTAAGTTCCTCTATCTAGTCACCAACTAGAGGAACTTTTTCTAAGCCTATTTTTGGCTCTTCCCAAATTAGTCGATCTCTGGCACAGGCAAGCAGCAAGGTTTTTTTCTCATCCCATAAACTCAAGAAAATCAACTGTAGAAACCACACTATTTCAGACATTAAAAATATTGTTAGGGTCAGAGACCACAAGATGGTGGCACTTGTTGAACCGTCTCTTCACTGTGGGCTACTTAAATTAGTGATAGCATTGGGACAGCTATCTCTGATTGGCTACCAGTAGAGATTGAACTGCCCTCTGTCTCCAAAAGTTAGATAGGGCTAAAACAGCCTCGCCTACTCCCTATACAGGAATAAAAAGGCGTTAGCTGATTTTATTATATATTTTTTATTAGTACAAAATTTTTGCCCTAGTATCAAGCATAAAAAAAAAACAGAAACTTGCATATTCAATAATGACTGGTGCAAGCTGCATGTACGTGATGTAAAGTGTAATGGTCTAATTATTATTATTATTATGTAACACCTCCAGGGAGTCCAAAGACTCATCGAGGGAGAGTGTGCCAATAGCATTGAATGATTGAACCCTTCCAACTACTAACTGCGCTCAAACTTGCTTAACTTTTTGCAAGCCATTAGTAGCAGAGGCTCTACCAATCGACCAACATTTGGTTCTAGTAAAAATTATTTTAATAAGATTTAAAAAAAAAAGTCCCCGTATATGCCTGGAGGAGTGTCCTAGGTTCGATTCCTGTCGATGACGTGAGGAGTGTAGGATCTTCCTCAGCCTTAGCCAGTCTTGGGCATGGACAGTAGGGTTTTTTCCCCAGTTTATCCTGGGGTTTTTCATCCTGCAAAGCAGGCAAACCAGCCTTGAGAACTCAACACTACAGGGGCATAGGGCTGACCACCTTATCCTGTGAACAGTTTGAGGTCCGATGATTAATAAACCCTCGACACTGCAGGGTAAAAGAGGGTATAATGAAGATGAGATGAGATGATTTAAAAAAAAATATCTGGCAACTTGAGACTTTACTAACCAAATTGTACTCTACTGGCTTAAACTCAACATGATGAGATTTCATGCAGGCTGGGCTGTTGCCAAGTTAAACAACGTCCCCATTGTTTTTGTCAGGGACAAATAATGAAAAATGAAAAGATGCAATTGAAACAACTATAAATACAGAATATAAGAGTGCTTACTATACAAAACAATTTTTGACCTTTGTGCTTCTGATGATATTTTATTAATTAGGACAGTCATGTAGAATGAATGTATCATGACAATCAATATATTTTTTTGCTATTTTATGTAAATATGGGTAGAAAGTATTTAGTGGTCCATAAAATTGATAATGTCATGAATTGATTTATTCTTAAGGTTAATTAAGGAAATTTAAATGTATACATAGTAACCAATGAAAAATAATTGAAATATAATGATCAATAACTTTATTGATCTACTTACAATTCTATTTAAAGGTATGTAAACAGAATTTTCTAAACTTTCAAAGAAAGCAGAGAATGTACACAAACAACTATTAAAATCTGAAAAGTGTGATTAAAAAAATAAAATAATAATAAATAACTTTTAAGTGTAAAAACAGTAACTGACCTTTTCATCAACAAAGGACAACATGACTATGGTCTGACAATTGTGGTCCCACACCATTTTCCAAAAATCTGCTATTGTATCAAAGGTAGGATGCTGAGTTATAATGAATTCCCGTAACTTGTGAAATCCCTATAAAAATTAATAACATTTACAAAAATATACTATTATTTAGAATAAATAATATACTTCACAGTTTACAATAATAAGAAATGAAATTAGATTTCAAGTACACTTTTTTTTCATTTAAATCAGCTAACAGGAAGGAACATTGCTATTTTACATAAATAGCAATATTTCTTCCTGTCTCTCTTTAGTGTTTTATAATGTATAAAACAATACAATTGTACATGCTGAACACTTAGTTGCAGTGGCTAATACAGTGTTCTGAAGTGCAAAACTTTGTGAATGTGATAAGGAACTGAAAATACCTTTAACTTGGTTGTCTAACAAGTATTATAATAACAACAATTCATGTATGCTCTAGTACCACTCCATAAGAAAGGATCAAAATCAGTCATGAAAAACTATAAGCTAGTTTATGTTCCAGATGTGGGAGAGATTGGTTACAAAATAAAAAACTGAATTGATGAGAATAACAATACTATCAGAAAGTCATATGGGTTTGTTAAAGGGCAATATTATTTCTAATAATTTGACTGTATTTTATGATAGAGTACATCTGTATTTGATAAAAGCATTTGACAGAATGTAACATACCAAATTATTGTTGAAATTGAGTGGGATGAGGATGATAAATAATCAACTGGTAGCTACAGGAATGGATGATAGAGATGCCAGTGAATAGTTTGAGAACTTTTGATAAATATTGTAAAGAATTCTGTTTTGAGGCCTACTATTTAATTTATGTACTAACAATGTAGTTCAAAATTTGAGTAGAGATATTCAACTATTTGCGGATGATCCTAAATTAGGAAGAGTAATGATATACTAGTCTGAAAGGGCTGGCTAATGTGGAAGAAACGGAATTTGCCAGTTCCATTTCTAGCCAGACCAACATTAAGGTCTGGCTAGAGGAAATGGAATGACATTATATCTGTGGAAATGCATTCTTGCCTGTTCCACAAGGTGGAAGAGGCATGATGCATGTTAGGGAGAAGGAGATGAAGTTCAAGGGACATTACAAAAGTTGTGAAGGTCACTTTTACAGAACTACTCCAATAATGGAAAGGACATTGAGAAGAGATCAAGAGGTGAAAACACCTTAGCATAAGTCATTAATCAGGACACATATGGATTAATGTGCCTAGATCGGATCACCTTGATATCCAGGATATAAGAAAACAATAAATTGGAGGGGAGGTCCAAAAGCAAGTGATGACAGATTGTCATGGGACTGTGCAATCCTAAATATAAAGTTAGATTTACAGAATGTGATTTATAGACAGGAATAAGATAATATAAGACTTATAAGTTGATAAGAGGAGCCTACCATATAGATGTAGCAGATAAATTGCATAGGGCAGCATATAGCCACCCCATGCAATATATTATATATATATATATATTTACACCCAATTCTCCATTTACATGGTAGATTGGTTCCAGAAAAAACCATGTAAAAAAGAATACAGAGATATGAAAAAAATAGAAGAATGGTTCCCGATGTGAAAACTGATATGAACAATGTTATTTTCAAACAAAACACGTGAAAATCATCGAATAAAACTCTATTTAATTTTCATGAAATATTTTTTTTTATTTCAAATACTTCTTTAAAGTATATACATGTGTATTTTTCTTTAAAAAAATAGTGTGTCACTAGTAAAACAGAAATTCAAAAAGGCCCAAATACACCAGCGCATATGGTTATTAGTTAAATTTTATTTGGAGTTACTTTCTGACAGTAGCCGCATTTTCTTTTGTCACTTCCATCATTTGAAACACTTTGGCCATCCTATTCACAATGCAATGGTGAAACATTTTCTTCAGTTATTCAGTAAAAGGAACTAAATTAGCACTAATTTCCAATAATTCTAAAGACTGATTTTTAAAAAAATTTTTTTTTAACACGAACTCTGTAATTAATTGTTGAGATCCTGTTTAGACTAGATCTTTGTATAATTCTTCATATCACACCATACATGACTTCAGTTCATGTTTAAACTGTTCAGCTCATTCAGTATTTGGATCACATGTAGGAAAATGATTTTGCAATTTACTAGCCATTTGAAGCCCTTCTTTAATTAATCCTGCAGTGAGTGGAATCTCTTTATCATCATCGTGATAACGTTTTCTTTTTCACCGAGATTCTCAAGGTCAGCTTCTATTATTTTGTCATCACTAACAACCTTGTTAACCATCAATTCTTCAATATCTGCAGATGAAAAATCATGAAATCCTTCTCCACCAACTGCATGTGCTAATCTGATGATATTGGAATATTCAGTTGTATGGGGGTACAGGGTTTTCTTTATCACACATTCTGGCCAAGTAGCTTTCCAGCATGCATTTAATCCCTAAGACTTAGGGATTAAATGTATGGATTGCATTTAATCCCTATTAAATGCAATCCAAATGGAAAATTGCTTCCACACATCAGTAACTGGCAGTAAATTATCCTTATCTAGTTTATCCAAAATGTATTGGAATATTCTTATGTAGTAAGTTTTGAAGGTAGCGATCAGACCCTGGTTTAGTGGTTGTAATAAGGATGTTGTGTTAGGTGGCAGAAAACAAAATTCCACATTTGGGTATTCTAAAACAGGATGGCCAGGCGCAATGTCTATAATCAATAAAACTTTTAAGTCCAGATTATTTTCCCCATCAAATAGCATTTATCTTATGGAACAAAAAATTGATGGAACCATTCATTAAAAATTTCTTTTGTAACCGAAACTTTTTGTTTGCCTTCCGGTACACTGGTAACGTGTTAAAATCCACACCTTTCATTGTACGTAGTCTTAGGGATCAATTAATGAGTAATGGTTTTAATATATGATCTCCTGAAGCACTGCTGCAAAATAACAGTCACACGATCCTTACCCGCTTTAAAGCCAACAACACTTATTTTGTTATTTCACTATATAAGTTCTACATGGCATTTTTTTCCAATAAAAGGCCAATCTCATCTGCATTCCAAACTTGATCAGGAATATAGCCACTATTTTCAATAATTTTGGACAGTTTTGAAAGGAATTCCCTAGCTGCTGCTTCTCCTTTTATTTTACATTATGAAGCACGTATCTTTTGAGAAATTTTTTAAGCTAACCTGTGCTTGCAGAAAAATCACAACAGTTGTTTGATGTTGTTGGCTCCTTTTCCTGAATCTGTTTTTGTACAACCGCAATGCTTTCTGTTTAATTTTTCATCTAAAGGTATTCCTTTTTATGAGCAATCTTCTACCCACATGCATAGGGCCTTTTCCAAATTCACTTTTATAATGCCTTTCGTAACGATGACAACTTGGCACCTAATTTTGTTCCATAAAGAACAGATTTTCTAATGGCCTCTTCATTTTTCTTAATCATTCTCACAGTAGCTTTGTTCAATCCAAAATATTTCCCTAAGGATGTTGAACCTTCTCCAGCTGATATACAAGACATGTAAACAAGAAATGATTGTTTAGCAAACAGCTCAACTCCTTCCAAGCAGATTTATATAGGTGGACCTTCCACAATAAACCAACTTAACTTTGAGGAATCAGCATAGCACCCTTCTGCTTAACTTCAGGGAATCGTAATTACAAAAATAGATTTTTTTTGTTGTTATCGCCACAATTGGCTACATTCTGTAGCATAGAGTAATCCCTGATATTTAAAAACATCAAGGGGTTCCCTAAAATTCAACTATAAGTACATATGTATTGTTCTAGGAAATGATAATTATAATGGAAATACCCTTTTTAACAGAACTGAATTCAAACAGAAATTTTAAAAATAAGCACCATTTGAATCTTGTTAAATCAAAACATACCATGTAAAAACAGAATCGCCTTTACTTTCTAAACCGTGTTATTTAGAAATCGTGTAAAAAAAAAAAAGGCCATGCAGTTTTGCTAATCATTCTTTCCCCTAAGTGACCATATACAACCTAAGATTAGCCCTGCTCACACATTCTTCCTAAAGTGTATCATCTTACATTTGGCTACATTAAACTGGTAGCTATTTACCTTTGCCCACACTGCCAAACTGTTTAAGTCTTCCTACAGGATCTCTGCATCACTTTTTGCGGTTTAGTGTCAACAGCAAACAACTGAACATTTCCTATATCGCTGATGCACAAATTAAACAGAGGGCAAAGTACTGAGCCATGTGGTACACTACTGGTCACCTGCCTTCTTCTGGACTCAACTCCTTCATAAACAACTTTTTCATATTTGTTCATCAGCTACTATCTGATCCATAACCACCTTCAATTACTTCAATTTATGCAAGAGTTCTATGTGAAATCCTGTCAAATCCTTTGCAAACTCTAGCAATATCACTGAGTAGTTATTTCCCCTATCCAGCTCCATTGTCCCTTTATTATAAAAAGTAAGCAAATAACTAAGGCAAGTCCTATCCTTCAATCATGCTGCCCCTTACAGCGTATCATAGTCCTATGATACTCTATAAGGGGCAGAGTATCATAGAGTATTTATAGAGTATCATAGTCCTATGATACTCTATAAGGGGCAGTATGATAGAGTATCATAGTCCTATCCACCTAGTCCAGAAGTCTGTCTTTTACCAATTTCTCCAATATCTTAACCAACACTCCTGAGATGCTAATCGGCCAATAATTTAGTACTTCTGTCTTGGAGCTTCCTTTATACTGTGGTACTATTTTGCCCTCTTTCTACTCCATTGGTTCACCTACCCCAGTACTATGGAAAAGTCCAACAGTTTGGTCAGAGGAGCTGATAATTCTCTTGCACATTCTCACATAATACACGGGTCAATATGCCATCTAATTGCTTAATTCTCACATTCAATTTTTTAGTTGACTCTTGCTATTATTAAGTGGTAAGGACCAAAAGAATATTTTGCTATAATGGATAGTTTGCTATAGTGAATTTTTCGAATAGCATGGGCATTGTACCTATGGAGTTTTGCTAAGTAATTTTGGAAGTTTGTTATAGTGAGTAAGTTTGTTGTAGCAGGCTTTGCTATGGTAAGAGTCAACTGTATTTTCCTTCCTTTTTTTTTTTTTTTACTGATGGGTGCCATTAGAGTTCTGCTCAAATCATAAAATTCATCCCTTGTGACCAGTCCTGAATCACACAGCATAACTTTTGTACACTGTAAAACTTTTGTATCAAGCATTTCTATTCAAATACCAAACTTTTCCACCTGTCCTTTATATTCCGATTTTTGATAGATTAATGGCATGTCCTATACAAGCCAAAAGATACAGATTGAAGAAATAAGGATTCTGACAAAATGTTCTTTATTAATTCAATTAGACAGAGATTCCTGCATACATTCTAATCATAAAATTTAATTCTGCTATTTGGTTTACTTTTAACCAAATCAAATTCCAGGAATATAGCCATATTGGCCTATGCATACAAAGACTTGTCCACTGGAAACAGATGTTTCCTCCATCAAAGCTCAATAAATTAAATTCACCTATCTCTTCAAGGAATCCTGCTTCTATATCCCCTAAAAATGTACATAAATTCACATGGAGAGAAGAGAAAGGAATAAGTAAATAAGAATAAAATAAGATGTTTTCTCACTGGTGCAGGACAGAAGAGTGTACAGAGGATTTGAAATTGGAAGTGATCACCATTTCATCTTCAGCAGGATAAAATTGAATTTCATTTTGAAAATAGCATGTAAGAAAGTTTTAAAGTGAATAAAGTTGAGCAGCTCTAAGATGTGAACTGTAGACCAAAATACACAAATATTATTCAAGAAAAAACGAAACAGTTTGAGAACAGGAACCAAACCTTGGAAATTCAGTGGCAAGCCATGAAGAAAACATTGATTGATTCAGCCAGAGAGGCATGTAACTCCATTGTGGACACAGGAAGTTAAAGACAGTGAAGGAAAAGAAGAAAGCATATCAATAGTTCCTGGCAAATAAGTCAGTTTGTGCTCTTAGAGAATACAGAGACAAATGTAAGAAAGCTCAACACTGTGGAATACTAGTCATGGGAAGAGTTTGGCAAGAACATAGAAAATAAATATCCAAAATATCTCAAAATAATCTGGAGGCTGTTGAAAAAGCTCAGAAATGGAGAAAAGAGTACTGTAAAAGGAATTATAGATGATAACGGTGACATGAAACCTGGAGAAAAAGATATCCTTGAAGTATGGAGTAATTATTTTGAAAAATTGCTAAATGAAACAAGCAGTGACAGCACAGTTATAAAAAACACTCAACAGGCAATGCAATCAGGAATATATATCCATACTTGAAGTAAAAAAAAAAAAAAAAAAAAAAAGCCAAAAGCCTGAAATGTGGAAAGGAAGCAGGAATAGCTGATATTTGATCAGAAATGCTCAAGTATGGAGGAATAGGTCTTGCAGTGGCTGCATGGCATAGCTCACAAGGCCTGGACAGAGGGAACGAATTCCAGATGATTGGAGTAGAGCTCTCATAGTGCCCATATACAAAAAAGGGAAATAAAACAATGTGAGAATTACAGAGGCATTTCACTACTGAGTGCTCCTGGTAAGATTTATGGAAGTATACTTTGAAAATTGTGGAAGGGAAGCTTGGTGAAGAATTCAACATATATTTGGCCAGAATCCAACAAGCTGGATTCAGGCCAAATAGAGGCTGTCAGGATCTGATTTTTACTTTATGACAAATAGTTGAGAAATCGTGGGAATATAACAAAGATCTGTATTTAAGTTTTGTAGGTCTATGAAAGGCAAGTCTGTAAGATTCCCTGACTAAATTGAATAACTGTTGTAATAAATTTGGTATGAAAATCAGCAATAACAAGACAAGGACAATGAAATTAGGCAGAAACATTGAAAATATAAACTGCATTGTGAATGGAGAACCCATAGAACAAGTAAAATATTTTAGATACTTAGACACAATTTTTAGTGAAGACTGTAAATTAAATATGGGAACAGACAACAGAATCAACAAAACCAATATGGTAGGAAGTCAACTGAATAAATTTAGATGGAATAAGAAAGAAATTAGTCAAAACACTAAATTAGCTGTATACAAGTCAGTGTTCCAAGCAATTTTAACTTATGGATCTGAGAGCTGGGTTAGAAATAAAACACTTGACCAAACACTACAGATCACAGATATGAGAGTCCTGAGAAAGATTAGGGGGTAAGAAGAGATGGCATCAATGGCAATATCATATTAAAAACAAGGATATTAGGAAAGAACCTGAGCAATCAGGAATGTGTTAATAGAGCTAATCTCAGGTGGTGTGGCCACTTAAACAGAATGGGAGAGGAAAGATTAGCAAAACAAGTGTTCTCTGCCAGGATAGCAGGAAAAAGACCCAGAGGAAAACCAAGATATAGGTGGACTGATACAGTACAAAGTGCCTTAGAAACAGAAATATTTGATAATGTTGGAGTCTAGACAGATAACAGATTGATTTAGAGGAAATGGTTGATAAGAAGTTAGTAATGGTGTGAATTTTTCATTTAGTACTATCATAATATCCTGTACACCCCTTGACAGTACGTCAGGAATTTGATGATGATAGTTATCAGGAAATAAGAGCATTTAACTTAAAAAAAAAAGACAAGCCTTCTAAACTCAAAGAGCTACACATGCTTGTCTAGAGCATGTACAGCTCTCTAGAACAGTTTCTAGAGCAGGCTTCTACAAACATCCATGCCCAAGGCAGGATGTATTGGTTGGAGAGTGGGTAGCATACCCACTCTCCAACCAACTAGTTTTTAATCCCCCTCCCCCCAAATCTTAAACCAGGCAATTAATACATTTTTTTTTTTTTTGGATTACTTTATTTCAGTATAGGTGCTTGCATAGTCCTGTAGAAATAGCATTGTTATTAGACAGCTTAAAGAAAGCTGTTATAGATTCAAGTCTAGTTGCTGATCTCAGATCAGTCAATCTTTGGCACAAGCAGGTAGGGTTTTTTCCTCCCCACCTCCATGGTTAAAAACTGACTGTAGAACTTGCACTATTTCAGTATAATATATAGTTGAATAGACCTTAACCCTAAACCTTAAACACGTGTTAAGGTTTAGGGCTAAGAAATTGGCAATTGTCAGCTCTTCCTCGAAAGTCGATCCACTGATCAACCACTACCTGCCCTTTAGCCATGATTGATGGCTCATACACAGATCTTTGAAAAGTTAGGGATAAAGAAACTTTTCACATGTCCTTTAGGAATAATTTTTTTTCCCTTTCTTCCTCCCAATATGCTTTTATACTGTTGCAGTAGCATCACCTCTTCTTGTAAAGGCAATTATGCTCATAGAATTGTAAAGTTATTGCAATTATGCTCATGGAATAAAATAACCAAAGCCCCCTCCCTTTTTTTTTTTTTTAAAGTTATCTCTCTAATTTATAGCTCATGATAAACATATTACTTCTTTACTATAAAAATTTAGCAACATTTATTAGAGTATCTTTCTTTTAAGGTTACACGGTGATCAGCATTCATATTTATCAATTTAGGGACACAAAACACACATGTTGAAAAGATTATTTTACTAATTATTAATAAAATAACTTGACATTTCGACCCCTGTATTGAGGTCATCATCAGAAGGATACATGTGTATAGGAACCAAGCTACATGCTGTTGTACTTTATAAAGGTAAATTAAATTTACGTTGTTAACTAATCATTTTCTAAGCCTGACCTTTTGTGATAAAAAAAAAATTAAATAAAAACTACAATAAACTCTGCTAAAGTCCTCACGTACTAAGATTCATCTCGAATTGTACAGTTCATATTGTTATATTACAATATGTTATATTGTAATATGTTATATGTTATATTATGATTGAAACGATGTAGAGACAGCAACTTAATACCAACTGCATTGAACTAAAGAAGAAATTTACATCAGCTAAAGCGCTCCGTATCTATGCCAGGGTAGAAAAAGTGTTGTTAAGGGAACAGATCCACGAGGCACGAAAAAACATCTACTCAAGCCAAAGTGTTACAACTAAAATTTGAGCTATCCAGTTACATTAATCCAGAAATCTGGGATATTTTGGACAAGATCACAGACGACTCGGCCAAGCACCTATTACTCAAAAACAAAGAACAATTGATAAAGAAGGTTCAAGCATTAAAACTACAGGAAAGCACAAGACAATTACGACGCCATAACGAAAGGAGCAGCCATCACCCACAAATGAAGCTAGGAGCAACCAACCACCATCGGACAACTGTCTGGTTATCAACCAGTCAGATTACAATCTCACCCAAGGTGAACTCGTGCTGTTGGAGAAAGAGTTAAACTACGCCATTGCGCTGCGGTCAGTAAATAAACTTGACATAATTTATCATATCGAGAGAGGTTTAAGATCGCTCCCCGCCAATTTAGCTGACAAAATACGGATGGAAACTGCTTGTTTAATAAATTCAAACAAAAAATTGAGCAGCAACCTAAACAAAGCGGAAAAACTGGCCCTCAAATCCCTAAAAAAATAATCATGACATTATTATCACAAAAGCAGATAAAGGGAATGCCACTGTTGTTTTAAATCGGACAACCTACATAGAAAAAATGAACCATTTGGTATCGGACCACAACACCTACCAAATGGTAAATTACAACCCCCATGCAACGTAACAAAAAAACAAGTGAATTACTTAAATCAGTAAACACGTGGCCAGAAGAAACAATTAAAAAATTAATACCACAGTATGCCTGCGCGCCCAGAATTTATGGCCTGCCAAAAGTACACAAAACAGACACACCATTACATCCAATTGTGGAAGGAATCAACAGCCCAAATTACCAATTAGCCAAAAAATTAGTGGCCACACTCAAGGAATTAGTAGGTCATTCCCCTTCCTACATAAAAAATACACATTTCATAAACAAAATTAAAAACATTACACTCAACGACCAAGATCTAGTAGTCAGCTTTGACATAACTTCCCTTTTCACCAATGTCCCAATCAATGATACTATCTTGCTCTTACAGAACATATTTCCACATGACATCACAGCCCTCTTAGCCCACATCTTCTGCTCCAGGTATTTCGTGTGGCAAAACAATTTTTACCACTTCTCCCCCCCCCCCCCCAATAGCGAACTTTTATATGGAAGACTTTGAGCAACAAGCTCTAGAGTCAGCATGCCTAAAGCCCAAAATTTGGCTCAGATATGTCGACGATATTTTCGAGATTTGGCCCCACGGCCACGAAGCACTAAATACATTCCTTAGCCACCTGAACAAACAACACAAACACATCCAATTCACCATTGAAATAGAAAAAACAACTTTCTTCCGTTCCTAGACACACGTCTTCCTTCAGGCTGTCTCTCCTTCTCAGTCTACCAGAAACCTACACACACAGGCCAGTACATACACAAAATTTCTTATCACCACCCAACAAAAAAACTAGGGATCATAAGCACCCTTAAACACAGAGCTCAAACTATTTGTTCAAATGAACAGCTCTTAAGCATGAATATGAGATCATCAAACATACCTTTATAAAAAATGGATACAGTATAAAAACCATTCACAAGATCCTCCACAGAGATACCACTAATAAAAACAGATTTCAAGAATGCTATTGCCATACCATATGTTAGAGGCATTTCTGAAAAAATAGACAGAACACTACACAAATACAACATCAAAACCACCTTTAAACCCCCTACAAAATTAAGACACCTACTCAGTTCTTCCACGGATCCTCTGATACACCTAGCCCACCCAGGGGTTTACAAAATACAATGCACATGCAACATACCATACACACATAGGGGAAACAGGATGAACCATCCCAATCAGGAAGGATGAACACAAACGACACATTAAATACCTCCATTTTGGAGGTATTTAATGTGTTGATTGATTGGAAAGGTACCAAGTCCCTACACTGCACCAAAACCTGGTTCAAGTAGAAATTCAAAGAAGCATGTGAAATGCTCAAACATAATCCGAATCTGAATAAAAATGGTCTAACCATTCCAAGAATGTGGAGGACCCATCTGCAACCTTCATAGCAACCACAAAGAAAAATCTCAATACAAGAAGACTTGGTGAAGTGTTTTTTTTTCCCTGAACATTCAATAGCAACCTGAACTGTACAAATCTAGAAGATAATCGTAATATAACAATATGAACTGTACAATTCTAGATGAATCTTAGTACATGAGGACTTTAGCAGAGTTTATTGTGGCTTTTATTTATTTATTTTTTTTTTATCACTAGAGGTCAGGCTAAGAAAAAGATTAGTCAATAACGTAGATTTAATTTACCTTTATAGAGTGCAACAGCAAGTAGCTTGGTTCCTATACACATGTATCCTTCTGATGATGACCTCAATACAAGGGTCGAAACATCAAGTTATTTTACAAATTATTTTGTAAAATAAAAGATTGTGTTATTTGTGTCCCTAAATTCATAAATATGAATTTATTAGAGTATGTTAAATACTTGCATCTTAGTCTTTATCTTTTTGCTTCAAATACCAGATTTGATAACCTTAACCTTTTATCTTCTACTACTTTGCCAGCTATTTATTTGGAATATTATCTCAAGTAATTAATAATATACCATATTTGATAACCTTAACCTTTTATCTTCTACTACTTTGTCTGCTATTTACTTGGAATGTTATCTCAAGTAATTAATAATACACAGGTAACCCTCGTATAACACGGTCTACAAATTGTAGTAACCCTTGTTCAATGCGGTTTCAATATAACGCAGTCTGCAAATTGTAGTAACCCTATATCTTTTCATATATTTTTCACTGCATGACTTAAAAATCAAATTTTATGTTCATTAAATTTGCATCTACCCTTATTGCATATGTAGTTATAAGTAACAAATTTATATTAGGGGAAATATCCTTCAGCATGCATGTACGTCAGTTATTTACAGTAAATGAAGACGATTGAAATAGTTTTCGTTTTCTGCCAGGAAAGCACATTAAAAATCATAAGTGTTAATCTCAAGCTGAGTTCACTTTATTTTCTGATGAGTTACATACAATATGTAATGCTTTTTTATGTAAAAAATTTACTTTTATAGTAATGGCCACTTAGAGGGCTTTTGCGATATGGTTGAAAACGAAATTGGTAAATTAACTGATGGGAAAATAGATTTAAATTAGGAGGAACTGGTATAATTAATAGATGACGTCAAAATGAACAAAGTTCTGATTGTGACGAATCCTTAAAGAATTCAGTTTAAAGAAATTAGCAGAAGTTATTCTTGCAAATGAAGCTGACATCAGTAAAAGATGGAATTGCAATGGCAAAAAGAAATCTAATAAATAGTCATTTGCTCAGAGGAAGTCTTATCAAGGGTGTATGGGAACAGCAATATGTTTTAAAGAAGCGCTCAATAGAGCGTCCCAGAAAATTCACAAGATAATTGGATATTTGTTTAGCTCCATGTCATGAACTTAATAAAAAAAATTGCAGCATAGTGGTAAGTAAGGTTTTATTACTGACTTCTTGATAATTAAACCAGCCGAAGCATGCAATTAGAATTATAAATGATGAGTCTTTGACTCCATGGGGTCTTGGGTAGTAGTAGTAATAATAATAAGAGATTTCAAGTGATGACGATGTCTGGCCACTTGAAATAAAGAACATCTACGAAATGTTACTTTTGAAGACAGTGATGATGATTAAAGTATGCACTTTATTTTATTTTGCCTAAAACATTTGTGCATTATGTGCAATACAATTTTTAATTTTAAAATATGTATTTTTTGTTTCATAGTTTATATGTTTTTTTTAACTTACATGAATTACCTGATTAAATAAAAATATATTTTTGTTGAGTATATCATTGTTGTTTATATATATGTGTGTGTGTGTGTATATATATTTTTTAAAAAACCGATTTCGGAACCTAACCCTACTTTTTTTATGTGATCCGAGTCTCGCATAACGAGATTTATATAATGTGGCATTTCTACGGAACCTAACATATGCATTATACAAGGGTTACCTGTATATCATGCAGTGTCCTGCATATAAAAAAACCGTTCAACTTTTTTTAAATATAATGACAACATTAAAATAATTACTATTACAAAAGGCAAACTTAATTTTTATGCTGATAATTTGCTATTTAATTTTAACATTCTCTGTTGATCTGTTCTTTATATGAATTTTAAACTGAATGTTAAATTCTCACCTGTAAAAAGGTTCCATTAATGTAGTCAGATCCTTCCTTTCCAGGTTTGGGGGTAACAAGTACCCTGTGTGATTCAATTGGGACTAAATTAAGAGATCTGTTTTTCAATTTATTGCATGGTTTCAGTGCTGATACTATGCTGAAGTCTTTGGCTTTAAAACCAGTAACTAACTAAACAAACAAAAAAAGTTTATCAAAATAAATTGAAAGAAAACAATTCAAAGAAAAGTAACAAATAGTTTTCCTTAGGGAAATTATAAAATTAAAAGGTATGCAGTAATCTATCTTTTTAGGACAACCACTAAAAAAATTGAGAGAATGACTCACAAAAATTACTGTACAGAATGAAGATTATATTTAAAAATATGGGCATACCAATTTTCATTAATACTGTGTACCAGTGATACTGCAAGGAAATGGATTCTAAATGCTATCACAGATATCATCCTAACCACTGTATTAAGAAATCAATTAGTTCTTGCAAATGAAGCTGACATCAGTAAAAAATGGAAGTGCAATGGCAAAAAGAAATCTAATAAATAGTCATTTGCTCAGAGGAAGTCTTATCAAAGGTGTATGGTAGCAGCAATATGTTCTAAGGAACTACTTGAGAATAAAGAATTGTTTTGGTTTATCTAATTCCACAGCCATTAAGTATGCCGAAGTTATGGATAAGGAGATACACTCCACACTGACTGACAACTCAAAACATTCTGATATTTCTCTTCTGGAACAATTTGGTTTGATATTTATCAGTGTATTCTAGCTTATGTTACAATGCTGAAAGTCAAAGATTAAAATTTTTTTTTTAAAAAAAACATACTATAATGATACTAAAACAAGCGTATAAGTATAGGTGTGTTGGGACCGGCTCGTGCAAACCGGTTGTTAATGTTTTTAAGTCGGGTAAGCCAGTTATTAAAATTCTTTATGAAAGGATAGATAATGAATGATAGTATATACTTTTTCTCGTAAATATTTTGAAACTGTATAATAAACACTTACATATATTATTATCATCAAAAATAAATGCATAAAGGAGAATTCACTAAACATAAACTCAATTTACGAATGGGAATTTGGAAACGATTTTATTTACTAAACAATGTCTGTATTCATTAAAACACAAACACGTTATCAAAACTCCCGTACTGGGCATTTGAATAAACAATAATGCCTTATTTTTCGGCGAATTTCCAAGAACTTGCAACAATTGTTGCACTATTGATAAATATAAAAATTCATTGCGACAGCTATAGTCTCTGGTCATTTGATTGATTACTCACAGTGTATAATTGTGCCAGTCATAAATGGGTGGTAATATTAGCGTTACATTTTTTTTTATTTTTTGTTCAGGATTTCATTTGATAATACATAATAATAATCGTTGTAGGTAAAATAGATTACAGGATAGGTAAGTTGTATCAGAATACAGGATAGGTAATATAGGAAAATTTTCTTTATATGTTTTTATTTCGTTTTTTTTTTTTTTTTTTTTGTTTATAATTAAAATAATTTTAATCAGGGTTAGAGTTTTGTGGTCGAAAAAGCAGATAGCCGTTGGTTGAAAAAATGAAATAGAAATAAGCAACAATAAATATTCTGTTTTTTTAATAAATGTATGTAAGAACAACATAATGCCTTTCCATTAGAAAAATGTTAAGAAAATTTTTTTCTCCAGCCCTTGCTATTCAAAATGTCGAAGAGGCAAAGCGATTTACGAAACTTCTTAAACATTAAAAGGACAAAATTTGAAGAAGCAGAAACAAAGACATCTGAAGATACAATAGAATTTTGTGAAGAATCAAATTCTTCAAATATTGTAGAAGATTCGATCTGTGACGATAATGAAAATTCTTTATTTTCATTTTTTCATGAAAATTCCTTATTTTCATTTCATTATCGAAAACAACTAATAACTTTTTTAGAACAGTATAAATGGCTTGATATAAAGGAAGGGAAATTGGGATGCAAAGATTGTTTCAAAGTTGGAAATTGAGGACATTTAGGAGTATCTGTGGAGAAACGTGTGCATGTATCAAAAGAATGGAGTATATATTTGATTGCCCCAAATGGAAGCAATAAATGTTCTAGACAGGCTTTTTTGAGAAAAAAAATTTGAGAACATAATTTGTCAAAATCACATAGTCTTGTACAAGATTTATTAAGGAAATCAGCTAATAATGCTATACCGAATTTAATAGAAAAAATTAATTCTGAACTGATTGAAATTACTGTGAAAATATTTAACACTGTATATAAAACAAAATAGACCCTTAGCTGATATTGAAGGGACACTAGAATTTCAAGCAAAAAACGGTGTTAACAGAAGAAATTGTTTACATACACAATATAGTGCTACAAATATTGCAGAGCATATTGCAAATGAAATTAGAATAAAAATATTTAAAAATGTGATCAACGAGAATTCTAAAATTTGCATTATAATTGATGAAGCATCCACAATTTCAAAAAGAAGTACTTCAGAAATCTATTTACAATGTAGTGTACCATCCATCTCCAATCCAGTTATGTTGTTTGTTGCATTGAAAGAACTGATATCTACAACTGCAGAAAATATTTTAATGTCCACATGGAATCAATTTGGTTTTGATTATGAATATTTACAAGCAAATTTAATAGTTTTTTGTACTGACGGTGCCAGTACAATGCTAGGGAGGAAGTCTGGAGTGGCTAACAAATTGATGGAAAAATTTCCAAAAATAATTGTTTGGCATTGTTTAAATCATAGGCGTCAGCTAGCATTTGACGATTCCATTACTGATATAAAACAAACAAATCATTTTGAAATATTTTTAGATAAAATTTATTCAATTTATCACCAATCAAATACAAATAGAACCTGCAGCTATAGCAAAAGAACTCGATATAGAGATTATTAAAATTGGGCGAGTTCTCGGGCCACAATGGGCCGCATGTAGTTTGCAATCTGCTAAATCAGTATGGCGAACATACCTGCTTTGTATCAGCATTTTGCTCAGTCTGCAGTTTATACAGGTATGGCAAAAAGATTAACAAATATAAATTTTTTTAAAGTTCTGGCTCTAATGATAGACATTCTCAAAGAATTTTCTTTACTTTCACTTGGCCTTCAATCCCGAAAAACAAATTTAACCAAAGCTCAAACGTTAATAAAGCATACAATACGTGCTTTTGAACTTCTTAAAAACAATCACGGAAAGCATGAGCAACAAATTAATGAGTTAACGGAATCTGACAAATATAAAGATATTCCATTTTATAACGACACAAAAATAATGTCATTTTCCAAAGAAAAATTGCTTGACAAAATTATTTATTTTATGAATTTGCGACTTTTACCCAGCAAAGCTAATAAAGACTTAGAACTATTTGATTTACTAGATGAATCCACATGGCCTTATGAAAAATTAACTTCACCTTGGATGGAAGGAGAAAGAAAATTAGATCAATTAACTGAAGTTTTGAAATACCAGATAAATAAAAATGATTTTCGAGATTTTGTGGATGACAACATAAAAGGAAAAACTGAATCAGTTCCTACAACAATTAAAACAGCTAGAAAAATAATTAACACTATAGCAGTCAGTAGTGCTGAAGCTGAAAGAGGTTTTAGTTTAATGAACGTGATATGTTCAAAACTTAGAAACAGTTTAACAGTTGAACATATTTCTGATTTCATGACGATTAATTTACTGGATTAAAAGAATTAAAAGAATGGGATGCTACACCTTTCGTAAATTCGTGGATATATAAAAATCACAGATTGGCCACAGATATGAGGATATGACAGAAAAAGGAGAAAACTTTTTAGTGAAAATCAAATTTCTGTTTGGAAATTATTATAAAAATTTTGGAAAAATATTTTTCAATAAAAATAAATATTGAATTATTGTTTAGTTTTGTTATTATCACAATTTGCTTCATGAATGGATTTGAAAACTCACTATGTATCCTGTCAGAGACCGATGTGAAATATTCATCAATTAAATACCTTTAAATTTTCATTGTAATTTGCCGTCATAGTGCAATTTCTCGTGAATATTGCCCCGATCTAGACTCACAGATAAATATGTGAAAAAACATGATGGCAGAATATTCCACGCCGGCTTTTCCCTCTTTCCCCACATTTTTTCCCTGGTCACATCAGCCCTGGTTCTATAATTTGCAGGGCCTTGTGCAAAACAGAATAGCAATGCCCCTCAAAAATAAATAGTTTAGGGCACTTGCTTTGCCAGTGTGGGGCCCTCTACCTCTGCACTTGCCCTGGGTCACATAAAGCGAGCCGGTTGTTAAAAATTTACCAACACACCACTGTCTATAAGTATAATGTAAAATTAGCATATAAATGTTTCATGCTGTATAAAAGATAAAATTAATACAATGATATTGATTAATATAACAGGCCTGAGCACATAAGGCAGTAAAATAATGATGTTCATTAGAGAAATGAGGACAACCTGTCAAAATAGAATAACAGTACTCACATACAAGTGTGCATTGCCCATTAAGGGATGAATTGTGTAAGATGAATGACTTATGCAGAGCTAAGTAAGAACAACTTCCTCTTTACAGTTTGTAGACTGGACTACCACAGTTTAATTTCTGGATTAATCTAGAATAGTTTAATATTAATTTGTCTCTGCTACATTATCTCTACTTCTTGGATATTAGTTTTTCTTTATTGATTTACTGTAATTAGCATAAGGAGGCAGATGATGTTGTATAGGATGAACTAACCTAACTGCAGTGTCTGTGGCCTCATTCATCTTCATCTCACCATGTTTCAGGATCTAACATATACGTGAATGTTCATATAAAGCCTTCTTTGTTCCAACACAATAAATCTTGAAAGTTTTTCCACTTGGTTATACTATAAATAGTATAACCAAATTCCAGTAGGATCATGCAGGATATTCCACACACACAAATTAAAGTTATAATGTAGTAATTGTGAAGTTGTTAGTTAAATGTTGTTGTTTTTTAATTTTATTATTATTCTTTTTTTTTATGTCATAAGCACAGCATTTTGAGAAGTTTAGTGAATAAATGTGTTCATATGATTTGTAATTTTTACTGTATAACTAAACTTATGAAAGAAGTTGATGTGAGTAATGCAATTCACATTACAGGAATAATTAAATGGACTTTCCTTAGTGCATAAGACATTATATGAAGAAAGGTCATAAATTTAATTATCTTCTCTTCTTCAACCGTTTGGTTCTGTCCACTGCTGGACGAAGGTCGCCCCATGATTTTCCAGACCATTTGGTTTTTTGCCTCTCCCATCAATCTCATTCCTGCAATTTGTTCCAGTTCATCTCTCCACTTTCTTCTTGGTCTTCCTCTTTGTCTTGCTCCATCTATTGGTCTCCACTCTGTTGTTTTTCTTGTCCTCCTGTCACTGCATCTGACAATATGGCCAGCCCATCTCCACTTAACCTGTTTAATGTATTTTACAATATCCATGACACCTATTTTAAATCTTATCCAGGTATTTGCCTTCCTATCTCTTAATGTTATTTTCAGCATACTTCTCTCCATGTGATGTTGTGTTGTTCTCAGCTTTTTGTTTAGGGCTTCTGTTAAAGTCCACATTTCTCCTCCGTATGTTAGGACAGGAAGTATGCTGGTCAAAAGCTTTCCTTTTTAGACTCATAAGGATGTTACTTCTGAATATGTCACTCATTTCCCATAAGCCACCCATCCAAGGTGAATTCTTCGTTCAATCTCTTTTCTTTGGCAATCCTCAAAGGATAACAATTGGCCCAAATATACATATGAAGTAACTTGTTCTATTTCATGGCTTTCAATTTTGACAGTTCTATGGTTGTGTATTTATTCATCATTATTTTAGTTTTTTCTCTATTTATTTTTAATCCAATTACCCTGGAGGCTTCATTTAGCTGATTTAGCCTTTCTTCCAGATCTTCAAGATTATCTGCTATTAGGACAATATCATCTGCAAATTTCAGATGATTCAGCCTTTCTCCATTTGTGTTTATTCCTTTTGTCTCCCAATCAAGGCTTCTAAAGACTTCCTCTAGTGCAGCTGTAAATAATTTGAGAGTATGGCCTTGCCGGATGCCTTTTTGTATTGGGAACTTTTCACTGTTTTTATATAATTTAATTACAGAAGTTCATTATTGTAAATATGTTTGATTGTTTCAATATATGGTTTCTCAGTTCCCTGGGTTTCAAGTGCTTTTAGTATTGCAGATGTTTTAACTGAATCAAATGCTTTTTCGTAGTCTATATAGACCAGACAACATAAGGGTTTATTGTATTCAATTGATTTTTCAATGAGTTGTCTTAATGTATGAATTGGTCCAAAGTATTGTAATTCTTTCTAAATCCAGCTTGTTCACAGGATTGCATTCCCTCTAGTTTAGATTTTATTCTATTATTTATAATTTTTGTGAAGACTTTATATATGGTGGGGAGTAGTTTTTAATATCTTCCTTATTGCCCTTTTTAAAAAAATTAATATTAGAAGTGAATTGTTCCAATTTTTTTGGAATTTTTCTCTGTTTTAGGCATTTATTAAAGAGTTTAGTCAGCTGTTTGATGACAGGGCTTCCTCCAGTGATGGCCCGTACATAAGCACTGTGACACTGCAGCACTCCCAAGGAAAAAATGAAAAATTTAAAATTTGTTTGTGTTTATAAATAATAACATTGCTTACAACATTATATAAATGCAATACAACATGTTAAAGGTTATTACAGCTCATGTTTTGACAGCAATTCAGTAGTTAATAATTGGAATTGTTTGACTAACGCTTTAGATTACGAAACAAATACACTGCAATCTAACGCAGTATCAGAATTATCAAGTTCGACCAATCGCAGCCAGTCTCGCCGATATTCGTTTGCGCTTGTGATTGCACGTTACAAGTCATTCCGACACTGCTTGGTTGGGCAGTGTATCATATGCTTGCACGTGCTATTTCTGTGAGATATGAAACTTTTATTATTGGTGCGTGTTCGTGGTGAGGGTGAACTATTTTTTGCAAATCTTATTTTATTCTGTTAAAATAACATATAATTATTTATTTATTATAGATACAAGGCTGAATTATTATGAATGTCACTGTTGAAAATATGAAAAGAATTATATTTATTCAATTATCGTTACACGAAACAAATACACTGCAATCTAATGCAGTGTCAGAATTATTGCGTTTGGCAAAATGCAGCCAGACTCGCCAATATTTGTTTGCGCTTGTGATTGCACATTACACGTTACAAGGTCATTCCAACATTGCTTGGTTGTGCAGCTTGCGCACATTATTTCTGTGAGATACGAAACTTTTATTATTGGTGTTTGTTTGTGGTGAGGGTAAAATATTTTTAATAAAGCAATTTTTTAATATGTAAATTTATTTATTAATAAATTGGTAACTGATTAGGAAAAAAAGAATTTTTTAATTTTTAATTTTTTATTATTATTTTGTATATGCAGCACCCCCACTTAAAATTTTCACCGGCTGCCACTGGCTTCCTCCCAGTTTTAAGAAGTCTACCATAATTCCATCCTCCTGGGGCCTTTCCATTCTTCATTTCCCACAGTGCCATTTCTACTTCACCTTGTAAGATCTCAGGGGCATCATGTTCTTCCTCACTCGAGTTATCCATAGATGATTCTTGGATGTCTCGGTCTTTCTCTTTATAGAGTTCAGTATAAAATTCCTGAATTCTTTTGATTATTGCATCTCTATTTTTTATGAGTTCACCAGTTTTTCCTCTTACAGCATCTATTTCCTTTGTTCCAACTGATAATGTTCATCTTAGGACCTTCATGTTTTCTATTGTTTCTTTAATTTTCCTAGTATTATATGATTTAATTTCATGTTTCATCCTTTTACATATAGTTTTACAAATTTCTGCATATTCAATTTTATTGGTGTCATTCAAATCTTTTTTAATATCTCTTCTTTTCTTTATCAGATCTAAGGTTTCCTGTCTTAGTTTTTCCTCTATTTGGTGCCTTTTTACACCTCCTATTTCTGGTGTACAATTCAAGATAGATTTTGTTAAGATTTCATGCTAATGAAATCTTAAGATACTGCACTATTTTGCAATATCTAACTGCAATATGAAAAGAATTGCTGTCAGCATTTCAAGCAAGGTACTGAAACCAATAATGACAGTGCACAATGGTTAACTGAGTGATTGCAGTACTGTATTTCAAAGTACGTGCAAAGTAAAAAGAACGTTCGATGTCACTAAATGTTCAGCTGTTTGGAAGGGAAAAAACAGAAGGAAGAGAATTGTAGTATTGTTGTGTCTTCAATATAAGAAGCTTGAGCAGAAATTAAAAGTAAGTTAAAAATAGAAGACAGAGAGGAAATCCTGTAAAAAGAGACAGCTTATTGAAAGAGTGTGGCTTATTGTGGTTATTAATCCATATAGGATTTTATTCAGTTAAAACTGAAAGAAACTATTGCTTTCCACTTCATAGAGCAATGGGTATCAAGTTTGTTTGAGAGTCATACTTATTTTTTTATTTAGGATTCTCAGTCTAAAGCATAATTTGAAATTACAGATGTGGTTTTAGTTATTTTTTTAATGAAATATGTTAATAAAGTCAATTCAGTAAGCGATGAAACTGTTGATTTTAGTAGTTTATTCAGTGGAGTTTGCTGTGACTTTCATATAGAAAGTGACTTAAGATGAGATATTTTGGATGAAGGCATGATTCCCACCCAATGTTATGTGATTTTAGGATGCAGGAAGAATTCAACTCAGTTATGTTGCTCTTATATAGGAAGAAAGTTCCTGTATTAGCTTTTCCTCATAATGATATTATTTAAGGAAATTACAACATATACTATATATTAATTAAAATAATAGCTTTTAATTATCAAAGAAAGAGCCATGGAGCTTCGTTTCAGCAAAGTAAATTATATAAAAATAGTGGATATTAAAGACTCTTTCTTTGATAATTAATAATACGTACCAAACAAGAATTCACTTATGAGAAATACAACTGTCTGACATAGGACTGCTTTGGTACTGAATGAGAGTTCTTGCTTTCTTAAGCTTTCTCTTGGTTTCCAAAAAAGAACAGCAGACCTGTGCATTCTTGAAGTTTGGTCTGCCACTTTGGCAAATGAGAGTTTGACATGGTGGTGGTGGCACTTGCCTCTGGTTGTGCAGGGCTGAAGTTCGGGGGTTGATGATCGGATGGAGTACAGAGATTCAAAAGAAATCCAGTTTTGGAGCTAACTGAGTGTCCTTTTTGGTCACTCAAGAGTTTTTATAAGTTGGCAGTTTGAACAAATTGAATAGCATGGTCTCTGAAGAGAACCAACCAGTTTGAAACAGCCATCAGGCCAGTGAATCTTTATCAAATGCATTAATAAAAGAACACCAGGGCAGCACTCATGTCTTTTAAAGTAGTATAAGCTAAGACAACAACTCTGATGCTGAGGATTGCATCCGCATAAACTCTCTGGTCAAAATTTCAGAACTTCTTAACTTTCTACAGATATTCTGATGTGAAATAATTTTGGATCTTTAATATCCACTATTTCTATATAATAACTTTTAATTAATATTTCAGTAAAGTCAAATTGATATCATCAGAGAACAAAGAACAGATCGATATTGCATGCAGGCACTACATTGGGTAAGTATGACTGAAACAGAACACTAAAGGCAAGTCCTAAATAGTGCCTCCACCATAAGAACATCCACCCCAGCCTTCTAGTGGGCTGGGGTGGATGTTCTCAGATGCTGGGCTGAATTCTATGTACAGGGATGTGCTTCCCAGATTTGAGGCAGATTCATACAAGCAGATTTGTTGAGGTTTGGATAGTTCCTTAGGATGAAACAAATTCTAGGAAAATCCTTTCATATTTAAATTTTCTTCTATGAAGTAAGATGGCCTTTTCCCATTGAATCCTGTGGCAGGTGTCAAAGGCATTGGCAGCAAGTCCCAAATAGTAGAAATGGATGTAGTCCTTGTGTTTAGCAATTCCATGTCAGTTGTCCTGCCTATCTGGCCATAGTAGAACAGCTTACAGTTGCATGGTACCTGGTAGATATTGAGCAGATGTAGAGGTTGTGACTGGCTCTCTCTCTCTCTCTCTCTCTCTTTTTTTTTAAGGGGGGGGGATAAGGGATGCTAAGTGGTTTATATATATATATACTGACTTATATAATTTGACTTACTTACTCACTGCATCCAATTAGGATACTTTAAGTTTCGAGACACCATCTATAAACAAAATTTTGGCCTTGCAATGGGTAATCCGTTGTCACCTGTACTTGCGAACATCTATTTAGAAGATCTGAAAGCTAAAGCCATCTCTTCTTATCCTTTAAAACCAAGAATTTGGAAAAGATATATTGATGACATTTTCCTGATTTAGAGCCATGGCCATGACTATCTCCTGAACTTCCTAGAACATCTAAATAATCAACATCTGAACATAAAATTTACAGCTGAGTTTGAAGCTAATGGTTCTCTTCCTTTTTTGGACATCAAACTGACCTGTTCCTCAGAGAAATTAAAAATCTTGATTTACAGAAAAGTTACCCACACCAACAGATATCTCCACAGTCACTCCCATCATTATCCTCCTCAAAAGTTTGGAATCATTTCTACGCTAGGACATCATGCTCGCTCTCTTCTTGATGATGAGATAGAACTTAATATTCTCAGGTCTACTTTTCAACTAAATGGTTATTCACTAAAAACAATTGACAAATTTTTATTAAATCCACCTACTCGCAATAATGAAGAGACCAATATGGTGAAAGGTAATATTTCTATACCATACATAAGCTCTGTCTCACCCAAATTAGTCAAGGTTCTTAGGAAATACAACATACGAACTTTATTTACTCCTCTTCCAAAAATCTGCTCTTTAGTGAACCATCCGAAACCCAGACATCACAACCTTAAATATCCCGGTGTCTACCACATTTGGTGCAACTGTGATATACCATACTTTGGCCAAACATAAAATTGATCGAGTTATGCATTAAAGAACATAAGAGAGAGAGATGTCAGTTACAGGAGAACACGAGCCAGTGCTTTGTCTAATCATGTTCTGTTCTCGGTCGATTCTAATGAAGAAAACCTCAGCCATACAGTCCTATGGGACAAGTCTGATAACATTTTCCATTGCCAGAATGAATTAGAAAGAAAGATAATAGAATCCAAAGAAATCGTTCTCACCCCCCCCCCCCACTACATCTCAACAACAACCTGAGTTACAACCTTTCAGACTGTCATTCGTATTTCACTTTCCGTGTTGTTCGCGAGATGCTATTATGTGCATGCATATGCCCAACAACGAAGCCAACGAGAGAACAGTTTTGAATGTGCAGACTTCAATGTTTCTAAGTCGAATATATATATATATATATATATACACACACACACACACACTAACTTTCTGTGTTGTTTACAGTTATTTCCTCTAGATTTTACTGGTTATTTCTTTTTAATGTGCACCTGAAGAAGACTGATACAAGCTGAAACTAGTTGTGCTATTAAGCTTTGCTTTAATTTTTCTCGGTTTCCAGTCATTCAATATTTTTTAAAAAATGTATATCAACCAAGTAAATCAATCTTCCTACATATATATATATATATATATATATATATATATGATCTATAAAGTGGTTACATTTTTGCAATTTTTGAGGTTTTGCTATTTTTTGAGATGTGCCTTAGATATATGGAATGATGATAGATTTTTGTGCAGTCTGTTCTGGAGGGGAGAAAAGGAACGTGGCTTGGAGACTTTAATATTTTTTGGATTTGGTGGGGGATTGTGGCTGTTGGCTAAGAAAGTTCTGTGAATGTGTTCAAGTTCAGTGGTGAGGGCGTTATCAGAGTTAATCAATTTTCCCCTATTGTACAGGGTTTTAATAATCCTATACTCTTGTGGGAGACAGGGAGTGTGGATTTTCTGTAACCTGCTGAAAATGCCAACCATCTATTGTCTGTTGTTGTGCAATCAGAGTACCTAGGATGAGGAGGCTGTTTTTTTTTTTTTTTCTTTTGTCAAGGTGAACTGGATACTGGGCTGCTGGTTATTAAGCTAAGTTAAGAAGTTGTTAAGAGCTTCAAAGTCATGTGCCAAATGGAGAACATATCACCTACACAGCATATACAAACAGTAGGTCTGTGTGTCAGAGAGGTGAAGGCTTTTTTTTCCAAGGTATCCATGCAGTAGTTTGCCAAGGGTGAGGGAGTGATCCATGGCTGTCCTCTCTTATTTGTATATAGAATTTTTCTTGTCAAAAAAAAAAAAAAGTCTGAATTTATGGCGAAGTTAAACAAGACTGAGCTATTGGGAGGAAATTCTGTTTGGATAAGGCTAAGGAGTTGTTAAGGATAACACTGGTGAATAGAGATACAACATCAAAGGAAGAGGTTAAGGGGCAGAGAAAACCTCATACCTGAACACACTGACCATTATATCAGTGTGTTGGGGCATGAGGAATTTTGTGAAGACGTGTTGTTAGTATAACGAGTGAGCACTTTGGCTAAGTATTTAGCTACTATGTGGGTGAATCAACGCCATCCACAACTGGGCTTAGCTTATTCTGTGTGTGAGTTTTCGGCATCCCAAAGTAGGACAGTAGAACTGTCCTACTTTGGCCAAACAGGCAGGACAGCGAATATCAGAACACAAAGACTACATCCAGTTTCACCAGTACAGCCATTTTGGTCTTGCAGACCATGCTCTGGATACCTGCCACAGAATACGTAGGAAGAAAGCCAAAGTAATACACCACAGCAAGTTTAAGTACGAAAGATTATTCATAGAATCTGCCTCAGCTCTAAAAAACGCTCCAAACCTCAACAAATTTGGGTGCATGTGACTGCCCCAAATTTGGGAAACTTACATCATGAGAACATCAGCCCAATGGCCAAGACAACCCAATATAGCCTGCAAGGGGGGCACCATCGGGACTTTAGGAACAACAATAGTTTCTTATCTTCTGCCTCATTTGGTTTTTGTAGTGTCTGTGTGCACGTGTCATATTTGTATGTTCCCATGAAGATGGCAATGTGACGTTGCCGAAATATAGGAAGCATTTATTAAAGTTTCTTTTAATTGATATTGCAGTATACGTTGTGAATTCCTTAAATAATTTAATAGTAATATAATATAATAATATATTAATAGATAAAAACAATTTTATGCAGCTATGGAAATGGAGAATCTTTGCTATATTGAAAGCTGCTACACATACACTAAAGGAGGTAACTGCTAACATTTTGATTTTATTTAACTAAGCACAGGATCATCAATTTCCAAAACAAGTTTCATTTCATACTCCCCAGTCTCAAATAGCAACTTTTTAAAACAAACTGTTCTTTGAATGCTGCAAAATTTGTATCTGAGTACCTAGTTAAAATGTTTCTAGACTTTATTTTTAAGTGCTTACCTTAAACTGTTTTTCTAATAATGGCCATGAGCCCTTTTCACCTGTTTCACTATTACTGTCAGATGTTTGCAAACTCTGAATGTAGCGAGGTAGCTGACTGCTTGTTACTTCAGTTTCCCCACTATCTATAGCTTCTTGTAAAGCATCATGAATGAAGATATATTGTTCCTAAAGAAAACAAAAGAAAATAAAATATACTGCAGTGGCAGCCCATAGATAAGCACTGCGACACTGCAGCACCCCCAAGGAAAAAATTAAAAAATTAAATTTTGTTTGTGTTTATAAATAATAACAATGCTTACAACATTATATAAATGCAATACAACATGTTAAAGGTTACAGCTTATATTTCGACATTGATTGAATAGTTAATAATTGGAATTGTTCTATTAACGCTTTAGATTAAGAAATAAATGCACTGTGATCTAACGGCGATATTCGTTTGCGCTTGTCATTGCACGTTATGTCATTCCCAACTGTAACTGCTCAAACGGCAGTGTATCTTTAGTATGCTTCTGTGCGTTATTTCTGTGAGATATGAAACGTTTATTATTGGTGAGTGTGAGTGGTGAACTATTTTTTGTAAATCTTATTTTATTTTGTTAAAATAACATATAATTATTTATTTATTATAGATACAAGGCTGAATTATGACTGGTGTCACTGTTGAAAATATGAAAAGAATTATATTTTTTCAATTATAGTTGCACGAAACAAATGCACTGTGATCTAATGGCGATATTCGTCATTCCCAACTGTAACTGCTCAAACAGCAGTGTATCTTTAGTATGCTTCTGCGCGTTATTTCTGTGAGATATGAAATGTTTATTATTGGTGCGTGTGAGTGGTGAACTATTTTTTTGTAAATCTTATTTTATTTTGTTAAAATAACATATAATTATTTATTTATTACAGATACAAGGCTGAATTATGACGAGTGTCATGTAGAAAATATGAAAAGAATTATATTTTTTCATTTGTTTCATGTAACGATAATTGCGATCTAACACCGATATTCGTTTGCGCTTGCACATTAGGTCATACGATACACTGCCATTTGGGCAGTATATCATGCTTCCACGCGTTATTTCTGAGATATGAAACATTTATTATTGGTGAGTGTTCGTGGTGAACTATGTTTTGTAAATCTTCTTATTTTATTTTGTTAAAATAACATATAATTATTTATTTATTATAGATACAAGGCTGAATTATGACGAGTGTCACTGTTGAAAATATGAAAATAATTATATTTTTTCAATTATCGTTATTGAAACAAATGCACTGCGATCTAACGGCGATATTCGTTTGCGCTTGTCATTGCTATTGATAAGAAACTTTCATTATTGGTGTTTGTGGTGATGATGAAATATTTTTAATATGTAAATTTATTTATTAATAAATTCATTACTGATTAGGGGAAAAATTTTTTTTTTTTTTATATATGCAGCACCCCTACTTTAAATTTTCACTGGTCGCCACTGATACACTGGGTCCTCAAGCCATCATAACTTAAGCCTAAATGCATGTGCTTTTCTGCTGTATTATTTCTAAAATTATCTAGCTGGTAACATTTGTTTAGTTATTTTTACATGGTTAGCTACTTTTTTTAATTTTTACATGGTTAGCTACTTTTTTTAATTTTTATATGGACTGCATCTAAGATCGATTTTATTATTATCTTTTTTTTTTGTCTTGGCAGACAACTTCACCACATGTTTCCTTGCATAAGTTAAGTTAATCGACTGTCTTTATAATTTTGTCACGTAGTCAAAGTTTGATTCTTGTTTTGAATTTCCTTCTCTTTTCTCTCAATAATATTTGTAAATTTGAGTCCACAGTTTAACTCATTAACTGTCTGATTTTGAGTCATTCAGAATGCTATCATATATTTTTCTCTTCAACAAGATATTCTTTATTACATTCATTATTAGGCAGTGGTCAATGCCTGTTTAAATTCCTGTGTACACTCATCTATTGAGAGTAAATCTGAAGATATCACTTTCTACAAGACTTTTCTTGTTTTTTTTTGTGTTCTTCATATGCCAATTTCTGCATATTCTATACTGATTAGTCAATGCCATAAGCAGAAGTCTAACAAGTACATGTCATTATTAGCCTGTCCTTTTCTAATGTTTCTGATATGTCCTAGGGTGATTTTCTACTTCTAGTTCTTATTGTTTCCAACAAGAACTAGTTCTTATTTATATCGTTTGTATTAAAATGACCAGAAAAATGCCTGTACTTCGTGCCCACTAGTACCTTACACTAGATTACTGTAATAAATAAGTCTCTTTGTTGACTTTTCCATTTTGAAATTTGCTCATCTCTGGACTCTCTCCAATGTTTCCACATCATAATGAAAACCAAGTGACCAAATCTGAGCAGAATAGTCCAAGTGTAGTCTGATCAGTGCTTTATACAGTGGCATAACCACTTCTTTATCCCTACATTAAGCATCACTCAACCTGAATCCCATTCTACTTTACATAACTTCCAGGGATTGCCTCTGGTTCTTCCCTTCTCACCTTCTACGCTTTTTTAATCCCTCTAATTTTATTGATTAATCCAATAAAATCCTCTCACTAACTTAAATGTTTCTATTATATCATCTCTTTTCCTCCTATCCACCAAGCTCTGCAGTCACATTTCTTCAACATCTCTCCATAGCAAGCATTCCAAAGTCCTGTTATTGTCTTAGTCACTTGTCTCTGGACTCTCTCTCTCCAATGTTTCCACATCACAATGAAAACCAAGTGACCAAATCTGAGCAGAACAGTCCAAGTGTAGTCTGATCAGTGCTTTATACAGTGGCATAACCACTTCCTCATCTCTACATTAATCTCCTCAACCAGCCATGATGTCTGGTTATCCAGCTAAATCTGGATATGATTCTGTAACACACGTTGAATAACATGGATAAGAAGTGCAATTTGGTCTCTATTTCATCCACCTTGGCCCCTTGTTCTTTCAGCAATTGTAAGTTCAAGTTGGTAAGTTCTTTTATGTTGTCCATCCAACTCTTTGTGGTCTTCCTCTTCTTCTCATTCCTCAATCTTCCCTAACATAACTGTCGTTTCCAATGATTCATCAGCTGACATAATATGCCCAAAGTACATCAACTTATGTTTAGCAATCATCACCTCCAAGGAGCATTCTGTCTTTATACTCTCTAAAACCTTCATATTGTTCATTCTTGCAGTCCATGGGATTCTTAATAGTCTCCTCAACACCCATAATTAAAATGAATCAATTCGCTTTCTGTCTTTCTTCTTAATTAGCCAGGTTTCACATCCATATATCATTACTGGAAATACCACTGCTTTGACAATTCTAACTTTCGTGGCCTTACTCACACTTCTATCTTTCATAGTTTTTGTCAGGTTTGACTTTGCTGTTTTCCCATGACTATCCTTCTTTTAATTTAATTTTCACATTTACCATCATTTATGATTCTTGATCTCAGTAAATCATAACTTTCGACAATTCTATTTTATCTCTCTTTATTACCTCCCAGCTTTGTTATTTTCCCTCTTAACCAATAAAATCAACCTCTCCACATCTTTCTTAGTTTCTGCTATTAACCCTCCTACCGACCAAGGTGGAAGAAATAGCAAGACTACCCCAGACTTTTTCATGGATCAAAACTTCATCAGCATTCTATCTTTTATCAAGTATTTACCTTCCTCCACTGTTAATCCTTAACAGCAATTTGAGAGCCATTAATGGATTAACTGTGGTCGAGCGACTTTTGTGTCACTTGTCTTTACATGTACTGTGTTACTTCGAATTTTTTTCACTGTACTTGGATATTTGATCTTTTTTTTTTTTTTTTTTTTTTTTTTTGCTGAACAATTTATACGGGAACAACATAGGCATTAGCTGATTTATTTATTGTGTCCCTTTCCAAAAATAGAAGTTTCATATCTGCCAAAATAAATAATCAATCCTGAAATGACCATAGATCAGCTTTTGCAATGAATATACTTTAGCAATAGTTAACTTGCTCCACTTTACTGGCAATATAGATTATTTTTTTGCGAATTTTCAAATGTCTGTTTACATTTAAAATATTTTGTCAAATATTTATATTTTTAAATAACATTTAGTGAAATAAATATGACATTTTGCTTTCTTTCTTTGCAAAATAACTTTATATGGATTGTCACATTTCAATTTCAGGAATGATTGTTTTTTTTTTAATGAACAACAAATGATTATAAACTGCATTACTCGGTTTCCGATATTGTGTTTTTTTTAGTATCAAAAATTTATACCTAATGGTATTTTATCAGAGACTCTTCACCTTCTTCTTTTGCTGAAAATTGCTACAGAGGTTTTTTTTTTTTTTTTGTAGGATGCATATTGCTATAATATCCAGTGCTTAACCACTGTAGATATGTTGAAAATATAATAGGAAGGATATCCTCTATGGAATGATTAAAAATGTATGCTCATTTTTAGGATTTTTTACTGCAACCCCCCCCCCTCTCCTGTCCTGGAACTGAGTTGCATAACTACTTTAAATTTCTACAGCTTTGAAAGCTTTCAGACGGTATTCAAAATCTCTTATTTCAGTTTACCGTTTTGACAAAAGAAATAAAGCAATAATATTGTTGTATATCGAAGCTTCTAATTCTGTACTCTTTCTTTGAATCTGAAATCAGCGGTCTGTTGACATTATTCTAAGATTTAGAAATACTGTGCTGTATTTTCAACATGTAAAACTGTATACCACACAAAGAAATTTCCATTGCGTTATTTCTGTTTCTTTTTTTTTTAAAAAAAAAATCTAAATATTACTACTTCTATTTCTGCTGATTGCTATTTCTGAAATACGTCTTAGAAATGCTGAACAATAATCCTCTTACCTAGAGGAAAAGCTAAAAGTCATAGATTACTCTTTTGAGAAATACAAGACAGAAAGTTTCCGAGAAGTCGCACTAAATTGCCTCAAGCAAGAATGTCTTATTTCGTTTTCTGTTGTTCAGATATCCTAACACAGTAAAACTGACATTTCTTTTACAGGCTGATGAAGTATTTATGCCAAAAATGATTTCTTTATTTATAGTGATCAGTTTCACTTTTATTATCAAAAAATTCTAAATTATTTGATAATTATCTTGAAAAAAATTACTGCTATTGCTGCTGCTGCTCTTGCTTGCCATCTCACAAATGAATTGCATATTGGGTATACTTTCTAATATTCCTTTCTGCCCGGCAACGTAGACTAATGGAGATTACTAACTCCCCCGCCCCACACACACCACTGAGAACCAGATCAAAAGAACATGCCCAGAAGGCAGCACACTAAAGTACCTCGTGCAATAACCGAATATTTTACAGGCAGAAATTCCTTGTTCAGTTTTTCCATCTTTCTGATTGATTAGCAGACATTCAAAGCATATTCTGATATTGCATTTGTAGGATGACAGTGTTTTTAAATATTAATTTCCCCTATTAGCCAACGTCACATAACTTTCTGATTTATAATAATAATAATAGGGAAATAATATGTATATTTTCTTATTTATAATTTGCAAATTTATAATAATCAAAACTTAGTTTTTCTGTGTCGAAAAAAATAAACGTTATGTGGAACAATTATTACGGAAAAATCACGAATGAAATAAAAACTGTAACCTGAAAGCTGTTATGAAACAGCTTTCGGGTGTCTGGTAATGTTGCAACGGGAGGGGGTGATGCTATCAAAGTCGAAATAAAGTTCATTTCTATTGTGAAAATATGAAATTTCACATTTGATGCATGCACATATACATATTTTGTATTAGAGAATATATGCAAAAGTATCACTTATATTAAAATTGGCAAAAAATATATAAACTAGGAGAAAATATATACATATCAATTTAAATAATAACTGTTTATTTCATTCTATAAAGACCGATTATACAGGGAAACCAAGAAAGTGAAAGTACAAAGAACAGTAGATTACTATATAATATAAAGAAAAAATTTAGTGATATGATTAAAGAATTTCATGTTATTCTCTGTAAAGCAAAGTTGCTCCGGTGTGTCCTAAAGGAAATCTGTGAAGTATTATTCGATTTCGATGGTTTTGTACAAAAATAAAAATAATATAATCTGGAACGTCAACAGCTGGTTTTCTTTTCTTTTTTTAAAAGAATATTTCAAATAATTATCGTGAATTAATTTCTTTGAGAACAAAGCAAAATGTTTTGCCTAGAAAGCGATTAGCAAAAAAATAGCGCAAAAAATTAAAAATGAAATTGGTTCTCCAAGGTAAGGCAATATTTAAGTGAAGAAATTATGCAAGACCTTTATTTTGTCCAGAAATTAAAATTGTATTGTACAATAAAAAGAGAAAACAAAAATATAAATAATTTCTCTATTTTTAGTCTATCCTATATAACTAAAATCCAGTCACCCAGCATAGAACAAGTATGTACGTTTCTTGTTATAGGCAACTGAGAGGTAGCTATGAACATGAGATAATCCGATTAACCGTTCTCTTCAGCATGAGGATTTATCACACCTTCTAATGGACAGGACAGTCAAATTGCACTTCTTATCCTGATTCTTTAAACAGGTGGGCTGAATCATATCCAGATTTAGCTGGACGTCTGTAGACGTTCTGGCCGTTTGGTAGGTTAAGGAGGGTTGTATCATCTTAAAAACATTTGCCATTCGTAGACACCGTATGGTCACTCCCATAACTCAGAGTTTTGAGAGTGAAGTCCTCTGCTAGAAGTGCAGATGCTCTTTCCATACAGAGTAGGACAATCATAAACATCCATGCCCATGCTGGAATTCAAACCTGCAGCCTCTTGCCTGGAGAGCAGATACGCTAACCACTCGGCAAATTGAGCCAAGTGGTTATCATCTGCATATCTTAAATTATTTTTCTGCCAACAGTCTTAATTTCAGCTGGATCTTTATTTAGCTTATTTATTTATTTATTATTTATTTAGCTTATGCAACCAGGCATATTTAAATAAATAAATGTTCCTGTGCTCTTACTTTCTGGCACATAATTCTGCTCCTACATAATCTGCCAGGTCATGCTTGGAGGGGAAAGAGTCTAAGTAGTAGTATTTGTGAAGCATTATTGAGAACATGTTATGGCAAGAAGACCAGTCACTCTCTGTATGGGTGTCATGTGCAAGAGTCTATTCCTATCACTGCATGTAGCTATGCTATCCTTTTGCCTAACTGAATCAAAAATGAAACATAAGACAAAAAATGACAGCATCACTCCAACTGAAATAAATCTCCCTTAAAAACTTAATTCAACAACAATGCTAAACCAAGCACAATATACAAAACATGCTAGAAACTCTTTAAAAAAAAATTATGCATCCACTTTACCAACATCTGTGATATAAAATGCCAAACATGACATATTATCACTTACAGATATCCATTACCAGACAACCTACTTCTGACAGAAACAGCATACCTCAGTGTTTTGACAGAAGTACAGTGTAAAATGAAGTCGTACTGGAGCATATGAACTCCATTAATGACTCATATAAGACTACCAACATTAAAAGCCTTACATAAATCTAAGCTAAAACAGCTTCCTGTAGACTCAAATGCTGTGATAAAAACAATCACAACCAAATGTATAAAGGAAACAAATCAGCTCTTATACAGCACAGCTTATATCATTACAATGAAGTTTAGCTGCAAACTGCAAAACCCAAAGTGAAGCAATTAGCACTGTGGAAAATCTCGTTGGAACAAAAAGTCAACAAACTTTGAGCTGATCTGAGTAACTTAAAGAGTCTTAAAGGTCAGCTGAAAAATGACAGCATCAAAAACAAACTCATAAATATATATGATTTGGTCAACAAAACAATTGCTGAAGTTACAGAAGAGCTAAAGCCAAGAATTATTGCAACTGCACAGAAAATTAAAAGATACGAAGCAAGAATCGACCCCTACATACAAATATGCAATTTTAGCTGAACCAATGTCACTTCTTTTGGTTTCTCGAGAAATACAAATGCAAACAATCATTCATCAGGAAAAGAAGAAACACTCAAATTTTGGAAGCCAATCTAGGACAATGAACAATAAAGGTAATTAAGGAAATAGAATCAGAAATGATGAACTGCATGCATTTTGATTAAAGCATCTAACCAGTCTTCATGGTTGAATGGCAGAACAATTTAATTATTTGTAGCAGTCAGGCTTGGTGGAAGACTGAATGATATCTGAGCATACTTTTTTCTTTGCAAAAGATAAGAGTGCAAAACAGAAGTAACTATTTTCCAATAACATGCCTACCAACTGTACTTAAGCTGTTCACTACACTCATAGCAAATTCCATATACCACTACTTATCAGATGTATCTGATTGAACAAAAAGTCAATTTTTAAAACTCTAGAGGAACAAAAGACCAGATCCTTATTGATAAAATGATCCTCAGAAATTTAAAAAGATGAAAAATGAAGTTAAACATGGCATGGATAGACTACAAGAAAGAATCAGATTCCCTCCCACACTCCTAGATTCTAAAATCAATAGAAATATTTGGAATTAGCAAAAACATAAGTTCGTTTCTGGCTGCTGTTATGAAATCATGGAAAACAATTGTAATAGTCAATAGTGAATGATTTGGAGATATTAGCATTAAATGTGGAATTTTCCAAAGTGATTGTTTGTCATCATTACTCTTCAACATTTTTGTGATACCTCTCTCTATGATTTTGAAGAAAATGCAACTTGGATATGAAATTAATAAATATAATATTAAAATTTCTAATCTGCTATATATGGATGACTTGAAGTTATATAGAAAATCGGCACAGCAAATAGACTCATTAATGAACAAGGTCCGTATTTTCAGTCACTACATCAAAATGGAATAAGCGAGGAAAAAATTAATGATGCCAGAAATTTCAACTTTTGATCAAGGGAAATATATCAAAGCCATTTCAGCTAATGAACACTATAAATACAGTAGTCCCTCCCCTCTTATCCACAGGTTCGCTATCCAAAGTCAACCCCAGTCCAAAGATATTAAATGAAAAATTCCGAAAATAAACAATTTATAATTACATCGACAAAGTGGAATATTAGATCTAATATTATTTCAAAGTTGAATGTTTGTAGAAACTATGAAAGTTTCATAAGTTGATCTCATTGCTTACTAGAATACAATCATCGGCATCCCCGAGTTTCCTTAGCAAATTAAGTCAAGTAGGTAGTGAGACCCAGGGATGTCGATGATAGTATTCTCTTAAGCACTTCGGTCAATTTATGAAACTTTCATAGTTTCTACAAACATTTGACTTTGAAATAATGTTGGATCTAATATCCACTTTGCCTATGTAATTTTACATATCCGAAATGAAGCTGTATGGCTCTTTCTTTCAGTAATAGACAATTCAGCTGATCCCAGAGGTAGTCCAACACCAGGGCAACTCGTTGCGAAGGTGGAGAAAGCTACACACATGCTCAGGTTGCTAAGATTCCATTCACATTCAGATAACTTTATTACAGTATGTTATAATTGTTCTATTTTATTATTAGTTAGTTATTGTTCTTAATCTTTTACTGTGCCTAATTTATAAATTAAACTTTATCATAGGTATATATGTATGTATAGGAAAAAAAACATAGTATATATATATATATATATATAGGATTCGGCACATATTCATGGGGGATATGTCTTGGAACATATCCCCCATGAATAAGGGAGGAATACTATACCTAGGAATATTAGAAGCCAGTTATACTCTCCACTAAAAGTTAAACAACAGGCAGCAGCAGAATACACCAAAAGAGTCAGGAATATTCTGAGAACTAAACTTAATGGATTGAACACAATTGCAGCAATGAAATCTTGGGCTATACCAGTGGTCCAATACAGTTGGCATAATAGATTGGACAAAACTGGACTGCAAAATTAGAAAATTAATGACTATGCATCATGCATTACATCCATGGAGTGATATTGACCGGCTATATTTACCAAGAAGAATAGGTGGATAGGGTCTTCTCAAGCGAGACAGACTCTCAGAGAAGAAAAAATTAGTTTAAAAAAATTACACTGACAACAGCACTGAGCAAATATTTCAAGTCATTTCACAAAAAGGCCTTCTAAAAACAATAGGAAATAAATCCAATTACAAAAAGGAACAACAAAATAACAAAATAAATATATGAGCTGGAAAAATAAACCTTTGTACTGCCAATTTCTTTGAGATACTGAGGGAAAAATCGATGTGACCAAGATGTGGCAATGGCTGTAGTATGGATATATTAAAAATGAGTTCGAGAACAGGCATTACAAAGTATTGTAACAACAAATGCAGATTATGCAATCGGACAGATTGCATAATCTGTAGAACATCTAATCAGTTTGGATTATTGACATCACAGTACCCACCAATAACAATATCAACAATAAAGAATTGGAAAAAGTCACTAAATATCAAGATCTGGCAATTGAAGATGGTTGGCTGTGGCTTAAACACCAAAATCATCCCAATTATTATCGGCACATTTGATGAAATTTCAAAGAAGATATCCAACTATTTACAAGAATTAAACATCCACAAAGTGACTACATATGATCTACAAAAAATGGCATTACTTGGAACAGCCTATATTTTATAATACTATCTGACAGACTAATCTTAGAGATTATTGAATAGAATCTATTCAATAAACTGCTCTATATCAACAGTCAAATTGTTGTTTGATTGATATCTTGTTTTGAATGTGTTTCAATTGTGTGAATAAAATAATAATTCTCTACTTGATAATTACCTCTGTTTGAACTAGGAAATTCCTCTGTTGACGAATGTGCTTAAGGAAACCACAAACATTAACACTTTGACGATGTTTGATTTGCTTTAACATGGCATCTATTACTATGTATGTCCCTGTTCTTCCAACTCCAGCACTAGTAAAAATACATATAATAGAAAATAGATTATCTCTTCATATATGATCACAGATTATGCTTCAACATTCCATACAAAATCAAGTGATCACAAGAAAAAATAATAGAAAAATATATGATAAAAAAAACTCATAACAATCAAGTGGATATTAAATCCCAAATCCAGCATTATTTCAAAGCTGAATACAAAAACTATAAAAGTTTCGTATGAAGTTTGGGCAGAGAGCTTACGAGAATACACTCGCATTTACGAGTTGCCTTAGACGGACCTTATAGGTGGCATAATCGCTAGTCCAAGTGTCCGTATATTTGCCTCCTATTGGTCCATTTTGAAAAGGTTTCACTGGCCTGATAGCTGTTTCAAACTGGTTGGTTTTTGTCAGAGACCAAAAACTCTCTTTCAATACAAAGGAACTTGAAACGTCAGAGAAGTGTATTTTTCATAAGCGAACTCTCGGTTGGTGCATAAATGAAATAATACTGGATTTAATATCCACTTAATTTTTATAAATTTTGCATCGCCAAACTGAAGCCTGTTGGCTTTTTATTTTAGTAAATACTTTTATGCATTGATCGAGAGTTCGCTAAGATAATCAAAATACATTAAATCACTATTAATGGCAATATATCATCTCTGTCAGGTGTTTTAATATTTTGATATACTTTCTTTTGTATTATGTCAATTGCTATATGAGATTTTTACTTATTAAAATAAAGAGCCAAAAGGATTCAGTTCAGCAATGCAAAATTTATAAAAAGACTAGTCTTATTCTTGTGTAGAGGCTTAAGTGCTGTGAGGACATTATGTTGGAGGTTTAATGGTTTTTTTTTACAACACTCAAAAAGAATTAAATTAGAATTTAATACTCCTACATTTCGTCCTAGTCACTAGGACATCTACGGGGATTACAAACACAATTAATGTAACATGCACACAAAAACTTACAATACTAAGCCCAACCACGTGGGTGACACTAAAGTCCTATCTAGGTGGAGCGCCCTCTAAGGGCGGTAGTAGGTGGCCTGGAATGTAAGGTGGGACCTCTGGTGATGAGTGTTTCCCAAATCTTCGGAAGCTTAATGCAACCGTATTTGTTAAGATTTGGTTGGTTTCTGAGAGCTGCTGCTGCTTCTAAGAAAAGTCTCTCTTTCTTGAATTTGCTGTGGTGGAGCATGGTGGTTTTCTTCCATGATACTCTGTGGGTGGTGTCCAAAACATGGTCAGCCAAGCCTGAATGGCCATAGTTGTGTTTAACGATGTATGATTTGTGTTCCTCCAGGCAGATGGATGCTGATCTGCCTGTCTGTCCAAAGTATGCAAGCTTACAGGAACAGGGTACTTTGTAAACTCCAGGCAGAGAGAGAGGGGGGAGCTGATCTTTCGTAGAACGGATAAGGGTAGCAAGTTTGCGGTAGGGCTTATATGCTGTGTGTAGGTTATACTTTTTTATCTCAAACCTTCTATCTGGCTAAGATATGTAGATGATGTGTTCTCCATTTGGCCTCATGGCCCAGACACGTTAGACTCCTTCCTTGGTCATCTCAATAGCCTACATCCAAGAATCCAGTTTACTATGGAAAAGGAAAAGAACAATTGTTTACCCTTCCTAGACACCTTAGTCACGTGCCTGCCCAATGATACACTTGCCTTCACTGTATACAGAAAACCCACACACACAGGCAGATACATTCACAAACTCTCCCACCACCACCCCTCACAACAATATGGCATCATTAAAACCCTTACCAAGAGAGCCCACAATCTATGTTCCAGTGGAACTGCCCTCACTACTGAGCTTAACCACATACACAGAACTTTCCTCTCCAATGGCTACAGTGAACACAGTATCAAAAAAATAATCAATTCCTCTCCCATTCCCCGTCCCTCTCGTCAACAAGAATTTAAAAATGCCATCACCATACCCTACATCTGAGGCACTTTGGAAAAAATAGCCAAGATACTAAAAAAGTATAACCTACACACAGCATATAAGCCCTACCGCAAACTTGCTACCCTTATCCGTTCTACGAAAGATCAGCTCCCCCCCTCTCTCTCTGCCTGGAGTTTACAAAGTACCCTGTTCCTGTAAGCTTGCATACTTTGGACAGACAGGCAGATCAGCATCCATCTGCCTGGAGGAACACAAGTCTTACATTGCTAAACACAACTATGGCCATTCAGGCTTGGCTGACCATGTTTTGGACACTACCCACAGAGTATCATGGAAGAAAACCACCATGCTCCACCACAGCAAATTCAAGAAAGAGAGACTTTTCTTAGAAGCAGCAGTAGCTCTCAGAAACCAACCAAATCTTAACAAATACGGTTGCATTAAGCTTCCGAAGATTTGGGAAACACTCATCACCAGAGGTCCCGCCTTACATTCCAGGCCACCTACTACCGCCCTTAGAGGGCGCTCCACCTAGATAGGACTTTAGTGTCACCCACGTGGTTGGGCTTAGTATTGTAAGTTTTTGTGTGCATGTTACATTAATTGTGTTTGTAATCCCCGTAGATGTCCTAGTGACTAGGACGAAATATAGGAGTATTAAATTCTAATTTAATTCTTTTTGAGTGTTGTAAAAAAAAACCATTAAACCTCCAACATAAAGATTAGCCTTAATCTGTGTAATGGGAATTATACAGCAATGTGGTTTTGCTAAAAATGATCTGATTTAGCATATCTGCTAAATTCTGATGAATCTATATCAAAAGATAGAGATTCTGGTAATTACTAGGGGTGTGTGAAACTGCTCATTGAAATGTTTCAAATGGGTGGTTTCAATCAGCAGTACTGATAGGGATTTAGCAAGATGGATAAGAAATCGACTAGAGGTTTCACCCCTCCCCACCTAGCATTTAGTGGAATGACTTCCATGAGCTATGAGAGGAATACCCTAAAAAAATGGGACAAAATGAACAAAGTGCAAATTATAATTTCATACAGAGTAATATATAGACTGATACAAATTGAATGACAAGACTTGAGGAAAAAGTTACTGAATGCAAGGCATGTTGGTAATTTGATTGACCTAATACTAAATTCACAAATCATATTTATTTAATTAACATAATTAATCATATTTAATTATGACAAGTAGTAAAGCTGATATTATAAAATATATAATACTCATACTTCATTTCTAGAAGAAAGTGGCGATATAATACATATATCTCTAATCATCATGCAAATACTAGATTATGGTCTTAATTTTAGTGACTAAGATTTTTAATGGATGCCTGGTTGGTTGAGTGGTTAGCAAATCTGCTCTCCAATCAAGAGGCTGCAGGTTCAAATCCCTCCTAACTCTGTGTGGAAAGGGAATCTATTACCACTTCTTCCAGCAGAAGACTTCACTCACAAAACCCCATGAAGTGTGGGATTAACCATAAGGCATCAAGTGACATCCAAAAAATTAAAACAGAATCCTGAAGGTGTTTGGAGAAGATTTACTAAGTATACTGAGGGCATGTATAAGAATTATGAGATTCAGTTTGGCAGCTGTAATTTGATGAGTGCTGCAGGGAAAAGAGAGAAGAGTTAATTGAAGTTTAGAAGTCAGTTGAGAGACATGTAACACAACTAGATTGACTGCATTTAGCATGGGTGGTGCTACTAGGAAGCACAATAAAAAGTGAAAAAAAAAATTACGAAATATTTATCAGGTTAGGATGTGATTAAACTATAATATTGTGTAACTATTACTGCAGCTAGTATTTTGCCAACATCCAAACTGCATCATCCGAGTAAGGCAATGACTGATAAAACCATTACAAAATACTATAAAATAAAGAAAGATACACAGGACAACGTTCTGGATTTAAGCTGGGATATGTGTTACAAATCATGGCATAAACCAGAGGACAAGATGATTAGAAATGTAGACTACTATATTATACACAACAAGAAACCAGACAACTATATTACAATATATTACATATTACAAATATTGCCTCCTCTGCATCCACTAACTGCTCCCTAAAAATACTGGCTTCTGTATAGAAAGATCAGTTACAATGATTAACTATCTCCCCCTCTCTCTAAAACTCTGCTTACTTTCACACAGACATTCAGTTTCCCCCTGATGCATCTTCTATAAATATTTCAACAGTGACTGTTCATTGGTACTGGAATCAATTTCCCCCACACTCTGTCATACCTGTTCAAATGCGTGCAGTAGTTAATCAATACTTCTTTACAGTTCAAATCCAAACAAATCTATCCTCTTTGTTCATCCCTTCACAGTTCAAATCCAAACAAATTTATACTCTTTGTTCATTCCTTCTACTGCTGCTCTCTGGAACAGTCATCCACCTTGTATTTCCCAAGGAATACAATCTACAGCTATTCAAGTTAAATTTGAACAAGTTCTTTCTTGTCCATCTACAGTACTAGTGTACTACAGGATGAAAAAAAGAAGTAGGACAGCAGTCATGTTCTTTTAAGTAGTGCAAGCTAAGGCAACTCTAATGCTGATGATAGTATTCTCATAAGCTCTTGGGTCAAATTTTACAAAATTTCATAAGTTTCTACATTCGGCTTTGAAATAATGTTGGCTCTTTAATATCCACTTTTTCCTATGCAATTTTACATCGCCAAAATGAAGCCATATGGCTCTTTCTTTAGTAATGAATTAGATAACTGTTAAGGGTGGAGATTGTTCACTAAATAATATCAACTGATGGATTAATGAAACAGTTTAGGTAGAAATTAATATATTGTTAATAACACTGATAGGCTCTATAGCCAGTAATGACAATGACTTTTGGAAGAAAGTTTGAATCCCATCTAAGATAATTTCTCAACTGAATGTAAGTTAGGTGATTCCTAAGAAAGTGCAAGGTTTTCAACCCAGAAACTTGGATTTTTTTATCATTCTGCAAAAAAAAAAGCAACTATGGAGTATGTGCAACTGAAAGCAAGAACACACTAGATGTCCTTCATTGCTCGGTGAAACACTACCACTCTGCTTATTGGACCTGAAGTGGCAAATACTATGTTTCGCCTCCACAGCAGGATTTCTGGACTCCATCCCCCTTCCTCTCTTTTCCATGCAGTGTGGTCATACTCTTCAAGGGCATGCCTAACATACTTAGAGACCCAGATTCTCCTCCATTTTAAGGAGACTTTGTGGTAACACAGGCTGGCCAGCACATAGTATACAGGCACAAACCGATCAGTAATGAGTCAGGGGGCTTCCTGGTCAACTGGAGCATAATCCCACTGCCACATACTCTGCCATTCTTCCTTCGTGAGTGAGTGAGACCACAAACACGTAATGGTTTGTGGGAGGCACTGTCGAGGCCAATTAATGGCAAGGAGGCTGGTCACACTCTGCATAGGGGTTATGTTGACAGGTCTATCTCCTCAACTGCATGTCCCCACTCTTTTCTTTCATCTAATAAACCAAAAATGAAATATGAAACAGACAAACAATGATTGCAACATTTTGAACAAAATCAAACCAAACACAATATTCCAAACTTACCAGAAAAAACCCTACTGAAAAAAATTATTTCCACATCCACTTTACAAACATCCATGGCATAAATTCCAACATAAACGGCAATCATCACCACTTACAGACATCTAAACTAGACTTTCTTTTCTTAACAGAAACCCAATTTGCAGCTACATCAATCAGTTCATTTTCAATGCCCAAATTATACTCTTCACAATTCATTTCACCAGAAAGGTGGCACCTATGCCTTTGTACATTCTGACACTATGTGCCAGAGAATTACAAATTTAGAATCCCCAGCTTTGGATCTCCTCTGGCTGAAGCCTTCCTTGCCCCATCTGCTTACTCACAGATGCCACTAGGTCATACACCAGGTGGCGCCTGTGAGTAAACTACCATAAACTAGTGCTCCCGCATTTTATTGCTATTGCAAGAGTTCATTCAAATTAAACATCAAGCGGAAATCTTAACAATGGGTACTAAGGAGCAGAAAACTCCAGCACAACCTGTAAGTACTTTTAGTGCATTAAACCAGTTAAAAACTACTGTAAAGATTTCCGTTTGAAGTTTAATTTGAATGGGAAACTCTTGCAATAGCGATAAAATGCAGGAGCACTAGTTTATAGTAGCTTACTCACATGGTGGCAACAAAATCCAACGATGAACAAGCACCCGTGTCTCACCAGCGTAGCACTGTCGATTGCTGAGAAACCCATAAAGTGGTGCAACTACAAAATTGATATCAGCAATGAAAAAAAGGGTATAATGTGCGAATTCTGTTGCCACTGGATACACGCTTCCTGTGCAAAAATGGACGAATCGATGCACAAGATACATATCGACCTTAACCAGCCCTATTTCTGTTTGCTGTGCCTCCCATCTGTAAAACAGCTCCTGAACTTAGGCAAACGAATTGGAAACCTCGAACAGCACATCAGTGCTATGAATGAAACTCTTTCCTCCAAAATACAAGCACTAGAAACCAAGCTTGAATCAACTGACAATCAGCGCCACAATGCAAGTTCACTCTTCCCTGAGAATGAATTCCATGAAATAATCGCATCAATGGTACACAACTCAATGGAGGCCAAAAACAAAAAATTCAACGTCGTCATTTTGAACTTTCCAAAAGAAAACGGAAAAGCACTGAAAGAAGACATCATCAGGTGCCATTGTTTCGGATTCAAACAAAAGAAAGGACGGAACGAACTTTACACACCTCATAAAATGACTTGCAACACAGCGACAAGCACATCAAAACTAATAACAGCGATCAACAAGTTCAAAGACACTTATGTGCAATCGCACATATGTGCTTGACCAGATTTATCATTTGCACAAAAGAGAACAAGGACACCAGTTTCGAAGACAACTTGTAGAAAAACATCAAAATGGTGACTACAGCTGGACCATCAACTACAGACAAGCTAAATTGGTGCAAAAACCAAGTGACGCCACTAGCAGTCACCATGGTGACCAGTATGAAGGCACTGCATAGGAAACGTGCAAGACCGATGAAGTCAAACATGTGACTCACAAAACCCTATAAATCCACTTCACCAACATCCGTGGCCTAAACTCCAACCTTAACACTGTCCACTACCACCTGCAGTCTACCAAACTCCACCTACTCTTGCTGGCAGAAAATCAAATCTCACCTCCTTCCAGCACTATTCACCTCAACCTTCCAAACTACACACGCTTTAACCCCAAGAGTGACATCTGTGCATACATCTGCCCAGAACATACCTTGCCAGAAAGCTCACAACCTAGAATTGCCCAACTTTGACCTTCTTTAAATGAAAATATCCCTACCCAACTCAGTCAAATTTAAACGTTGTCTCTATCACTCCCCTAATGCAACCAACCACTCTGAGCTCTTCAATTTCCTCTCCTCAAAAACTGACTTTCCCAACAGCAAAATCATTCCCCTAGGAGATTTTAATGTCCATAACACCAACTGGCTTTCCTCCTCCAGCTATACAGATCGTGCAGGCAGAGATGCTGAAACATTTGCCATCACCAATGACCTTGCACAGCTAGGTCAGATGCCAACCAGAATATCCGATAACCCAAACCACTCTCCAAATACCCTAGACCTTTTCCTGACCAATGGCAAGACCCTTTCAAATACACAGTGAATGTAGAAATCCTGCTAGGCAATTCTGACCATGACCTAGTGCCCCCCCCCCCCCATGCAACAACGCTTACACAGCCACTCCCATACAATAGTTTGGCATTATAACAGTGCCAAGTGGGACAGCCTTCGCAACTTTTATGCCTGTATGGGCTCAACATAAAAAAAAAAAAATCTGCTGCATTTACCAGTCTCCAAACTGAAACCACAAAGATCTCTTCACCTTCTTCTTCATGAAACTCGACAAATCTACAATCCAGCTAATCCAACAGCGAAATCATTGCCCTGGTGACCTGAATATCCACAACTCCAACTGGCTTCCCCTTCTCCAACACTACTAATTAAGTAGAATGTGATGCAGAAGTTTCTATTAGAAGCAATGATCTAATGCAAATTGTGCAGCTATCTATCTACCTGAATTCCAGGTAATCCCTTATACTTTCCCAATACTCTTGATCTTTTTTTTTAAACTAATTCTCCTTCCAGACACACTGTAGAGATTAGCTCTCCTCTCAGTAACTCAGACCACCACCATCTTGTGCAAGTTTACAGTCTTACAGAATGTCCCTCTTTTTACCAAACCTGACCTCATGTCCTCTGGCACTACAAAGTGGGATGATCTCCAGCACTACTATTCTTCTTTTCCATGGCATGACTATTGTTTCCACTCTTCTGACCCAGACACCTGCACTGAGTGAGTCACAAAAATCATCCACATTGGCATGAAAGCATCCAAAATTCCCTTCCATCTTCCAAGCCCTGGTTCAACAGAAACTGAACTGTATGAAAGCGGTTGAAGAAAAAAAAACTCAGCTTAGCACAGGTGGGTTCTTGATGCAAACTACCTGTGGTAAGCTTAGTTTTTTTCCATACTTAGCTTATACATGGGCTAAGTATGAAATAAATGTAAAAAAGCATGCAATAAATGTAAATCAACTATCAGCAAATCAAAACCAACTTCATAAAGACGAATAGCAGAAAACATGTCCAAATGTTCCTTCTGATCCCTCACAAAAGCCATCAGATGCAACTGTGAATGAAATTTTTATGTATATTTTGTTCTTCATTCACATTTAACATAACCTATCATATATTAAGCATGACTTGTTTAAAATTTATTTGTTAATCCCTTGCTTAAGAATTATTTTTCATGTATTATTCCTGAATTTCATCAGCTATTATTTGATTAAATAATTTTAATGTATATTTTACTATTGGAAGGACCCAGTGATAAATATCATTTATCTTATTTACTTTATTCCTTCAATAATATTATGAGAAATTATATGTATATAATTTAATGTACCTTATATATATATAGTAACATATATTTTATTATTATTAATTGTAAATGAAATGAAAGAGAAAATTAAGTAACTGTAATATTTTATTAATGTTTTTCATTACTCAATGTAAAAGTATAGCCTTATGTAACATTAACGCGAATGTTTACGCTTTGTTCGTTGCCATGGAGAGAGAAATAAAATGGAACGTGCGTGGGTAGACCGTGAGCTTCGATAACGAGGAGAAAAGAAAAATATGAGTGGTAATATAAGAGTAAAGAAGAGAGAGTTTTTGAAGCGGGAAGAAGGAAGGTTATAAGCAAGGGGGTGAAAGTAAATAAAAAGGACTGAAGGGCAGGAATTCAAGAGAGTAGTATTTAAAAGTGTGCTAAGACGAAGTGAAAACTTATAGATAGCTGAAAGTAAAGTCAGCAGTGGCATTAATAGGAATTTGGTGCCATATTTGGATAATTAAAGGACTGGAAGGTTAATGAAGGATTCAGAATAGATCCAGTTAGCTTAGAATTACTACTTATTTCTATATTGCTTTTAGGAAGAATTGTACGGAGCTTAATTTGTTGTGAAGTAGTAAACAAGGATATCAATCTGCCCTATAGTTGCTGTCGAGAATTGTGAAGCGCGACAAATAATAATCTAGTTATGACCTTGAAGAATTCTTTTTAAATGTGTTCCATAGGTGTAATAAATATAATTTGAAGATGTACTTACATTAAATCTGACGTGCTGAAGATTAATTCCGGTAAGGACAGTCATATTTTATTTGTTTCTGTGTATGAAGACTTGAATGATAGTTCCATTTTTGCTCATTCTAACATTTACTGTGGCATATCGCCGAAGTTAGAAGTTAAAAATAATTTGCCTTGAAATAATATCTGCCGTGTTTAATGATATGATAAGTGCCAGGTGAGAGTTATGTGTGGAGTATAACTGAGAAATATGAGCAAACTAATTAAACAAGAAATTCTGTTGTATTAATCTGAGTAAGGAATCTTGTAATTGAGAAAACTGTGAAACTTGTATGTGAAGATTTGAAGACTGAATTAATATAAATGATTTGACCCGATGTACTAACCTAATTGTAATGTCTCAATTTAGAAGTGGAATTCATGTATTTATCATATAACCTTATATTAAATGTTTTGTTTTATTTATTTCAATACTGTGTTTGCCTGATTCTTTTTTATTGCACCGTTCATAAATAATTCGAATCTAGCAGGAGCCTCAAGTGAAAAATATTGAATTCGGCCTGAATGAGTAAGGAGACTGCTAATTTAATTGAAAATTGATTCTACTATTTTATATAGACTAATCTAAATATAGGGTGGCACAGTATAAATATAAATTTCTCTATATTTGTATTAGTGATCAATTGGCAATTAATAGATTTTATTAATAAGAGTACGTTACAACAAAATGGCGGATTCGAAACTAGGATGTATGTTCCAACACAACTTCTGCTCACCCTGAGCTCCCGCCTCTCACCCATCCAAATGGTACCACTGTTACAGCACCCCAAAAAAATAATTACCTCATAGCATCACATCTTCCCTAGATGCCAAAGGCAAATCTTCATACCATCCTTCAGTGGAGCATAAATAACCTAATCACCTTGAACGCCACCAAAATGTAATCCTGCCTTTTCTCTTGCTGTATACACACTACGAGACAGTCTGTGTACTGCTGTCCTTTCACCATAAAACTCCAAATCAATCATCACCAGACAGGATGATCTATCTCTCCTTGGACTAACCAACTATTTAGACTTACATGCTTCAATGGTTTCAACTCATTTATTCTATTAAACCCTATAATGACCCTGGACTGACATTTACCACCAATCTCATACAAATATTGATTATGCGTTTCCACCAAGAGAGGTTCAAACACATAATCAATAGCTACCTCAGCTTTTAGGCATTATTTTACATTAAAAAAAAAAAAGTTATTTTACACCCATCAGCTACTATGTTGTGTCATTATATATGCAAATTTACTTATCTCTCACTTTTCAAACGCACAAATCAATTACTCTTAGTACAAACCTGGATTCTTGGCTCTATCTCCTTTTCAAGCATAAACACATTTATTTAATTTAAAGACTGCACCAGTTCTATAATAACAATTTATACTATCAGGGAGATACTTCCAATAACCCAGAATATGTAACTATCCGTTAACTCCCTCAGTCAGTCATGGCCAAAATTCTCACTTTAATTTTACCCTTCCACGACAAGTACGTATTTTTAGAGCGGTGAGTTGACACTCTTAATCAGACAAGACTCAGTTTAGAAAAAGAACACGTTTATTCTATAATATCAATATACACTAAATAATTACATAAATTCACATAAATTAAGATTGCAATCTCATACAAATACTAAGTTAGGAAAGCTAGTTTCAGGGTTTGTCCCAGACATATAAAATCTTAACTCTTGGCAAATTGCTTATACTTAATCGCCATTTAACACATTACACACACAACAATTCCTATCTCTGCAACTTTATCAAACTTGTCTTAACAATCTCGATGTCAGGCTCAAGCCTAATTGAACAATCACTTAAAAGTCACTAGTTAATATTGTTCTGCTTTATCAAGTCTCTTGCATCTAAATTTCTTCACTAACTCACAGGCTTCCAAAACAAAAATAATAAAATGTTTACATTACCTTCACATGGTTTCTGAATGGGTCTGCTGGCTGATACTGTCGTGGTAGAACCTGAGACTTGATTCTTTGTTTGGACAACGTGCAGCATAATATTTCTGCTTAGTGGCTACCCTCGATATGCACGATGGCTACCTTCATTATCTGAGGACTTCACGGGAACATCGACGACTCAGCGCCTGCTTGCGATGAAAGCGGTAGCTTCGTCACGCTGGAAACTCCGTCCGTAAATTCAGGAACTGCTCAATTCAAACTTCCCGCTGCCACGCATCCTTGCCTGCCATTCTGCCTGGAACCAGCCACCTCGACTTTTTCCTTACGACCACGAAATCCTGGGAAAAAAAGTCCTATTCCTCCTCCTGCAATCCCTTATATTACGCATCCATAATACCCCCTATCCTCTCCTGAAACACCTTGTGCGGCGCTACGTTAGTCTCGAACTCCGGAATGATGTCAGCACTTTTTTTCTGCAGCAGGAAATCACGTGACTGTTGTTATGCACATCTGCTCCTCGTATCACACAGCCTCAGGCGCTTACACTAACCGTACCAAATCTTTGGACCCATCCTTACATGTAGCTCAGTAGAATATTTAAGTAAATTTTAGTTACACTGTACAAAACTAAATCTTGAGTTATAATTCACAAAAAAACTTCTAAATAACATAATACAATTTCAAATCTGTTATGCATCTTTATAATTTTCTAATATCTTGTTAGAAAGACTTATAAAGAAAACTGTTAAGCCCATACCCAATGGCCAATCTTAAAAAAGAAAAAAAAAGCTATCCCAATTTTGGGAGCTTACTCTTAGCAACACTCCTCAAATTTGTGCTAAGTGATTTACATTTTATTAATTATTAATTTTTTTCCATGAATTCTATTGTTTATTGCCTAATAGCAAGTGGAGAAATGATGTTTTCCAATTCACTAGAGCATTGACAAGGAAAGTACCTGTAGAAGAGCCACAGACCTGAAACATTGCATCTATGAGATAGAGGCTGAGTAGAGTGAGAGCCTGTGAGGGAAGGGTCATATATGAGCTGAACTGCTCTCCTCTGGAAAGCATCAAGAATTTTTAAGATTTTAGGTGCACCACTCCAAATGTGTGAACAGTATTCTAAGGATGGATGGATTTGGGATTTATATAGGATTAGTTGTTGAACTCTGAATGGTCTTGTGACTTCGTTTCAAGAGATCATGCAGATTTCAACAAGTACAACTTAGCATATTGAATTGTTCATAGTAGAAGATACTTGCATTTGGTAAAATTCAGATGATATTATGTTTAAAGTGTAAAATATTAAGATAATAAAATATAATACTTAGCACAAATTTGAGGAGTGTTGCTAAGAGTAAGCTCCCAAAATTGGGATAGATTTTTTTTTTTTTAAAGATTGGCCATTGGGTATGGGCTTAACAGTTTTCTTTACAAGTCTTTCTAACAAGATATAAATTTTGTGTAAGACTTTAGTTTTATTCCGATGAGTTCTATGTCCAGTAGATATCCAGTAGTGGTTAGGTTTGGCTGGCCAAACCTAACCACTCAGACTCATGGAGCAGAACATAACCTTGATGTTATCTAAGTGAATCTGTGCATACTCATCAGTCTGTCCATAATAAGAAAGATGACATGAACATGGAATCCTATAAACTTCAGGATATGAAAGTCGAGAGTATTTATCTTCTGGAAAGTCCAGGAACGAGTTTAATCACCAACCTGTACAGAAAGGAACTTGAAGGTTAACAATGTCTTTAAAGTATTGCAAGTCTTTCCAATACATCTTTAGAATATGGAATTGAAATCTAAAAGCTTCTTCTAGAAGAGGATTGGGTTGATGGCCATAATTATTTTATTGATCAGTTTAGTACTGTAAAGAATGGAGGTGAAGGTAGCTCTAATAAATGACAGTTCCTTATTCAAAAGGGAATCAGTTGAACATAAAATGTGTGCATGAAGCATTTTAATAATACCTGATTATTGAAGTGGGTGATGATGTCACACAGCATAAATGTACTAAATGTAAAATGGAAAGGCACCTGGACTTGACAGAATACTAACAGAAATGATTTAAAAATGGAAGAGATCCCTTGCATATAAACCAGCAGAATTGTATATGTGTTTAAGAACAGGAAGAACTCCTAAAAGTTGGAATAGGAAAATCATCTTTCTACACTGGTTTTCATAAACTAAGGAACAAAGAAAAAAATTACAATAATGCAAAAACTGTAAGATCAATTTTTATGCAATTCAGTGAAAAGCAATATGATGTGAGAAGTGAAAGAAACACAAAAAATATAAATGAACAGTTAAATTCAGTAACAAATGGATGAATGAAGACAATGATCAAAATGATATTGTCCAATTGCTTCAGTAAGGAATCTGATAAAGAACAGTTCATTATTCAAAATCTGCTGAACATAAGATGTGTGCATGATGTACTAGCATTTTAATAACACTTGATTTCTGAGATTGGTGATGATGTGACAGAGCATCGAGGTACTTTTCATCCCATATTTCCTAATGAGTGGAAGGAGAGCAAGGTAATACAGCCCATTATAGACTAATTTGTATATCTGGAGTAGCCATTAGGGTATCAGAAACCACATCCAGGTAGGTAGATATCACTTTGATTCTTTCCAGAAGACAGTGGCTTTATTAAAGTTAGATATTGCTTGGCAATCTGTTCACAATTTAAAATACAGTGAAAGCAGAATTGGATAAGGGATTGGATTATACTTCAGGATTTTGGTAAGGCATTTGACAGGATTCCACATTTTTATTATTTATTTATATTTTTAATATTACTTTCACACATGAGAGGCTACAAGGACTATAAGCATGTGATGGGTGAATTAGTATAGTAGAATGGCTGAATGGGTTCAGAAAGTGATATATGGAGGTGCTGAATATAAGAGATGAATGACCAGCGAGTAACCATAGGGTTCTATGGTTGGAACATTGCTGTTTAACTTTACACAGTTAAAGTTTAAAGGCCACACTACCAATATGACATCGGATGAAGAAGAGAACACTAACTTGTAGGAATAAGGAAATTATTCTCCCACTTTACAAGGCTTTTATAAGACTACAATTGGACTACTGTACTCAGATATAGTTGCTTGGCTTCCACAAAGATGAGGAAGAAGTCAAAATGATTCAGTGCTGCATAACCAAGATAGTACCTTGCCTGTGGAATTTTCACATGAAAGCAAATTTCAGAGTTTGAGAAATAGAGTTTGAGAAGATATATGTGTGTGTGACTCCCACACAAAAGGTTGTAAACCTAGTACTTCAGTATCTTGAAAGGGCTAGGGATTCTCCCCCCCTATTTTTATTCATTTATATCAACCCTATATATATAAAATGATAAGCCTTTTTATAAACACAGAGTCCAATATACAGCATATTGGACTCTGCATAAAGACTTGAAGAGTGATCAACTTCTTCAGGACTTTAGCGTCTTCTTTTGATAAACTTCCTGGCTGCTTGGACATCATAGGCGGTTGCTAGTAGAGCTTTTCTCCATTGGACATTCAATATGAAATCAGCCATAATTACTGCTGGGTTTGCGCGTATCTCTTGAGGAAATCGGTCTGCTGCAACCCAGAGACGAAGATCCAACAGCACTCAAAGGGAGAAAAGCCTTGGTGATGTGCAGAAGGAAGAGCCCCCTGACTATGACCGGAACCCAAAAGCCTCGATGACGAACGTAAGAAAAAGCCTTGAGCCAAGGGCCACAATCTCCTTTTATGCAAAATTGTCACCCTTTGTTCTCTATGGCTGTCTTTTTGAGATTAGCCTCTAGTGATGACATCAATTCTAACCAATCGGTTAATAACGGCTGACCTAGCAACCTTTGGTTAGTGTTTCGCCATTGCTAATCCCAACTCACAGATTTACATATAGTCAATGTACATGCACTTTTAGTGACACCTTATTTAGTACATTATACTTTAAATATTTCTAAATATCGAGAAAGAAAAATATGTAAAATTGATTGCAAAAAATTACCAAAGTAAAAATTATTCTGCAAGAGATTTTACACCCTAATGCAGAGTCAGGAAACTAGATCATCAAGGAAAGAATGAGGAAAATAGGTGTGAAAGTTCAGCTATATCATGCAAACATGATAAAGATATGAATGGCTTCGAACATGGTTATGCATCTGGCAAAAAGATGGAAATATATGCTTTGGGTTTGGACATTTTGAGTATGTCTGGGGAAGGAAAAGAGAAAATTCTACAACAAGGCCAAATAGATTGCATATATAATTATAAGAATAGGTTAGGTAGTATACATAAATGCCAGGAGCATCAGAAACAAAGGGTTGTTTGTTTGTTGCTTTACTGAATAAGAGTTAGTGAAATCTAGCTATCAGAATCAGATATGGTAACTGGAATTGAGTGTAATGGGTATACTATTTTAAGAATGACAGATGAGAGAGGAGAGGATGGAGAGTACTAATGATATCAGATGACTTAAGTCTAGTTAGGGGAGAATTGCAAGAAAACAATGACGGTAACAGTGTCCCATGTAGCAGTGAGTTTGAGGCTATCTGGTGTGAAGTGTCGGCTAACAGCATGAAATATATGGTGGGGTGTTGCTACAGACCTGGTGCTCAGTTGCAGGGGATGAAGAAATGCATCGCCAATTTAGTCTTATGTATGTACTAAATGAGTGATCATTATGGGTGACTTTAATTATCTAAACACTGATTGGGTAGAAGAGAAATCGCATGATAAGAATGAAGAAGAATTTATTGAATTGTTGTGAGACAACTTAGGAGAATACTATCTTTGGTCCTAGGCCGTCAGTTACTAAATGGGAAAAATGTCAGCAATGCATGGTAATCATCGAAAAAGTACCTGATTGTGTCCCTAATGTTCGAAGAATAAATAGGTTGGGAGTGAAATGGATGTGCAATCTTATTAAGCAAGAAATCCATAAGAAGAAAATGATATTGGAAAGAATAACATGCGAATAAGAGCGAGAGAGTTATGAAATATATATAAAGTGAAGGCAAGAAAAGTAATGAGGTAAACTGTGAGGTTACAAAAAAGTAAATTGTGCAAAAAGCTAAATCAGAGTATGAAAAGAAATTGACTATGCAAGCTAAAGGCAACACTGGACAACAAAATTTTATAAGTCATGTCCCCTAGATTAATTTAGTCATTCCTTACATATTTCGAGGTGCTGAACACAAATATGACAATGAAAATTGGCTATGGTTTAAATTAAGGGGATAAAAATCCCTTATTATTTTACAGCCAGTATGCGAAACTCTAAGATCAAAAACTACGATCTAAGAGTTTCATGCTGAAGAACTATCGGCGAATCCAAGCGTAAATGAACACCTGGTAGTACAACACCAAGGCAACTCGAAGCAAAGGTGGAGCAAGTTCCCTCACTATCCTTGATATTTTCTCATAATGTAAAACACAGCTCCTAGGAGATGTAATACTGCCTTACATTATGAGGAGAGGTCACTGACCTCTGACCAGTTTCAACCTATTTTGAGGTCTCATCAGTGAATAGGTAGACCTGGGTGATATCAAAGTTTAAGTGAAAAGAACTTACATACCTTCACTATAAGAATGCCAGAAAGGTATGCCCATATATTATAACTAAGATAAAAAGCCAAATGGCTATTTTTTATTCAGCATGAAACTCTTAGATCGAAGTTTTCGATCTTAGAGTTTCGCATACTGGCTGTAAAATAATAAGGGATTTTTATCCCCTTAATTTAATTAACTTTGCCAGAAAAAATACGGACATTTTCTTTGAGAAGATCCCATTGTATTCCCATTGTAGAAGTCCCAGTAACTCTGCTTTGCCTTGGACAGCTCCAGATTGTGAACAAGTTCGTTAAGTTCTTGTGTGAGAATGTGTGGTATAGATGACACACTGTGGCCAGCATATGGATCATCATTAGATGCCGAAGGCTCGAGAGAAACTGACATCAGCTCACCTCTGTCCTCTTCATCCTTTGAATTGATGGAAAATTCTTTTGGAGATTTGGGAATGGGAAGCCTTTCACCGTGTGGAACTGGTCAAAGAGCAGATGGTATATTCGGTTACATTACTGTCCACTTCTTTTTCCTTGTGATGCCTCCCTAAACAGGTGGTACCAAGCAGAAGTAGCGGTCATTTGCATGATTGTTTGGGTCCATCCAAACCATAGGAACAGCAAATGGCATTGACAGCTCACTACCTTTCAGCCACTTTGGAAGATTTCTAGCACATGTACTGCAACATATGTGTGGGGCTCAAACCTTGTCCTGGTCTCTGATGTTACATTTGAAATAAGGCTGATATGTCTTTTTCATCGACAGAGTGATGTCCTTTTTTCTGGCTTGCAAAAGTCACTTTTCCGCAAATGTAACAAAAGTTATTTGCACTATTAATAGAAGTATGAGGGATCACTACTGCTGGATTTACACTGCAGGGATCACTTGCATGGTACTTATGATGCAGTAGTAAATGGGAGTGTCGCCAAGGAAGTCACACAAACACTTGCTCACCCTACAAGACTTCACTTTATGCTAATGATTGCATCATCTTATGACATCGATATCATGACTCAACTGCATTGTATCAACAAATGAATGCAATAGCTCCCTGGGTTGTTGTTGTTGATGATTGACTGATGAAATATGAAGCAATATGTTGTAATCAGGAGATTGAAATACAGCATTGCCAAATGATATCTATGTACGCAATGCAGACTGAGTCTCTCCGGAACAAGAGCCAATCGACAGATTTTATTGTCATTTTTGGGTTCAGCACATCGAAATTAGCAAAGAATTGCTATTTTCATTTCAGAGGCAAATTGTGTGTTGCCCAGTGCAATCAAAGAATTTTATTTTTATGCTGCAAGCAAAAGAAATAATGCTGTAATGTTGAATAACAATGAAGTAAGCTAATGAGATTGTTCAATTAATGAGTGCTCACTTTGCTAAGATATATCAACCAGGTGTATGTAACATGGTGCATAGTGCTACTGCTACATTGGTTAAAGAGTTAGAGGTGCATAAAAATGAGGTTGAAGAGCTGTTGCATAACCTGGATAAGAATTTATCAATAGGGACAGACGAATATCAGCATGTTTGCTAAAGGTATGTATGATAATTCCATTTTACAAGGGTGGTGCAAAAACTGATGTGGTTAACGATCATGAGACCTAACAGCATCTTTGGGTGTGGCAATGAAGATTTTAGAGAAGTTAGTAAGAACTTGCATACAGATATGGGTAGACAAACAAGCTATACTCTGCAAGGAGTAGCATGGATTTACTATTCCTTGCTCACATTTTATAACAATGTTACAAACGATTTGGAGAAAGAGAACAGACTACACAAAAGGCTGTTGCATAAACTGGAAAATATGAGATTGGAATATAAACTCTTGACTTGAATCAATGGATGGTTGACAGACAGATATCAAAAAGTGGTATGTGGTGTGTGATTGGTGTGACTAGCACTTTAAATCTGCCAGGTGGTGTGCCTCAGGGTTCAGTCCTTAGGCGATTGTTGTTCAATCTGTACATTAATGACATTAGGAAGGGGTCTAACAGATGTGTAATTGTTTGCCGATGATGTTAAGATAGGCAGGGAAATCAGGGTTGCTAATGATATTCAGCGCTTACAATGGTTTGAATAAGCTGGAAATTTGAGCAAATGAAAATGGCTCTCAGTTTAGTGTTAGTAAGTATAAAGCTATGCACTTTGTCGTGATGAGATTTCCAGCGGCATATTATATTAACAGGGATATGCTACAAGAAACTGATGAGGCTAGGAATCTTGGAGTAATGGGAGACAGGAATCTGAACTTCAAAGGTCACATAGCAAAAGATGCAAATACAACTCAGAGAATAATTGCAATGTTCAAGCAAACCTTGACATGTAAGGATAAGGAAGTCATACAACTGGATTATTGTATGCAGATTTGGTCTCCCAGGTTTAAAGTGGATAAAGAAGCTGTGGAAAGGGTGCAAAGAGTTACAAAGACTATATCCACACTATGGGATTTAAATTATAAGGACAGATTGCGAGTATGCAGATTACAGACAGGTTAACAGAAGAAAGAAGTGTGATATGATAGAGGTCTAAAAACTTCTGAATGGGTGTTATAGGATATTGTATGATGAAATTTTTCATTATATGGAAAGTGGGGAGAGAAGATAGGGCATGGAAGTTAAGTTTTTTTGCAGCCAAGAAAGGATTAAGAGCTAGATTTTTCTGAAATGTAGCAGTGAGAGAATGAAATAATGTGCCTTTAGGAGTAGTGAGTGAGTCTAGTGTGAATGAATTCAAGGGAAGGTATGACAGCTGGTTTGGATGATTTATAGCCTCTCTCGGAGTCCTTGGCTCCACAGTTCAGGGTTTCCCAAATTGTGTTGTGCGGAACACCAGTGTTCCACGGAAAGTGAATAAGTGTTCTGTGATGTCAGTGACCAAGCCATGTATTTTTAAATGTGGAAGTAGTTTGGGAAAGGGAATACTGCTGTTTATGATTGGTCATAAAAAGCCTGCAAAGCCGATTACATTGTTGTAATCGGCTTGCAGCATATCCTCTGTTCTCAAAACTGAACGAAATAACATCTGTGTTGCAAATGTCAGTGACCAATCAGCAAGGAAGTATAAACTATAGTCTGTATCTGGTTCTTAAATCTAGTAATATTGAATACTTTCTTTGCAAGTTCGTATTCTAGGGTGAAAGTGCTTGTTTTGAAACCGTAGTGCCATGATTTTTTAAAAGTAATAGGCCTACAGATTTAAATTTTAATATGAATAAGAGACAAGGATCTTTGTTTAATTTTGGTATTAAAAAATCCCTTATTGAAGGTGTTTGTGACGCAACATTCATCTACCTCCAGCCTACAAAGCGATCTCCGGAATGTACAAAAGGAGGGGGAAACTACCAGCACACAGGAGAAAAAGGCTGCATTCACTCATAAGTACTTATAATAACATAAATTTTTGGTGATCAGAATGGGATATGTCAATGAAATCAGCACAAATCAATTTAATGATGTTGGCCTGAGGAAACTACAATACGCTACAAGATTTCATTAGTCCAGTGATTGATAACTGATTTAAATGTAATTTTATATTTGTCAACATGTCACACCATATAAATAAGTGTACTAATACTCTTTATGATTATGTCATAATTAATTATTAATACATTACAAAATAATCAAGTTGTTCCGTGAAAATTTCAGGATTTGTGAAGTGTTCCGTCGTAGGAAAAATCTGGGAAATGATGTCTTAGATAATGATAACAATTAATGAAGGGTCACTTCCCAGACCAGTTTTGACCTTTATTGAGGTCTCCTCAGTGTGAACCAAACCCGTGACGATATCAAGGATACTTGGAAATACTTTCAAAAACATGTAAACTCTTTCTTCCTCTTTGCACCAGATTTGGAGGGGAGGAGAAAGTACTTTTGTCATATGGAAGCTGGTATCTGATGCTAGAAGGTTTTTTTAAGATGAAATGCAAGGAGAAAGAGAGAGCCAAAGCCTACAATGCATGACCAAAGTAGTACATATATCAAGATCTGTCAGTTTTCTTCAATAACTGTAAGAGGTAATTAGTTATCTGCAGGAAATGGAGAAGGACAATGAGCCAACTTTACTACTCTTACATTTCAAATACATTTTGAATGTATTGTAATAAACTAAATACTGAATAATTTTCTATACACAACAAATGAAACATTCAATTTAAGTTTGGACTAGATATCTCATGGTTTATTTTTATTTATTTATTTATCTATCACAAAGAGACTCCTCTGTACATTAAAACTGAGCTATATGAAAAAAGAGGATTCTTGCAGTTAGTCGAGTCTTAGGCATTGGATAATCCCCCATCCCTACCGGCCTGGTTGGCTGAGTTTTTAGTATATCCACTCTTTAGCCAAGAGGCTGCAGGTGTGAATCCCAACTAGGGCATGGATGTTTGCGATTGTCCTCTTCACCGCTTATTATATGTACTTCTGTAGCCTGTGTCTTGGTGCAATATGACTTTTGATGACTTTGCAGCATAAAAATCAAATCAAGATTCAACCCCCTCCCTCTCCAAAAAAAACTTGGTTCTGCAATGAAAAGCTATAGTCATAACATAGGATATATAACTGTCAGCTGGTTAGCAAGTCGCAATCTGGAACTTGCTAACCTACACTACAGTTCACAGACTGTACTATAGTATTCTGAGGATCCACACATAACTGTTATTTCACACAAACTAATCACATGAAAACTTTTAATACTATATTTCTCACCTGCAATGGACAATAATTGGTCCTCCATTTGCTAAATTTGCTGATGATGATTTACGGACAAAACTAAGAACAGGTAATGGATGTTCTGGAACTCCATGATCAGGCCAATTTGTATAATGATACTGATAAACTGTTCTTTCAGCTGATGCCTTCTGTAAATAATAACTTAATTACTCAGTGAAGTAATAAGAATATTACCTTAGTTATATTTAATTACAATGGTCAGGCAATATTAAAAGAGGAAATTTTTTTTTTCAAATAAAAAACACATCCAACTGACTTCCTGTACATTATTTTACATGAGCAAATAAGAAAAGGGCAAAGAAAGATGAAATCTTTTAAATTAAAAAAAGATTAAAGTGTTTTGTGAAGAAAACTGCTTTTGTGGCAGATTTCTTCACAAAACTGACACAAAAGCACTGGAATATCATGTCTGGAATGTGACTGGAATATCATGTCTTATTTACAGTTTTAATGTCAAAAAACACTTAGCTGTTAATTAAAATTAATACGAGGGTTGTTTGATAAGTCTATGTAAAGTCAAAAAGATGGTGCCATCGAGGTTATTTTTAGTTGCTGGCAACTGTTGGAGGATCACACACTAAGTTTCAATCAGATAGATCTATTACTCTGTGTTTGGAGTTCATTTGATCGATCAAGTATCATGATTTGTGAAAAATGGATGAGAAAGAATTTCGTGTAGTGATTAAACATTACTTTCTTGAAAGGCAAAATGGCTCAGGAAACCAAAGCTAAGCTTGATAAACATTATGTTGAGTCTGCACCTTCAATTAGAATGGTTTATAAGTGGTTTAGTAACTTTCGAAGTGGCCATATGAGCACAAGTAACACCGAATGTTCTGGAACGCCCTGTTGAGGTCACTACTCCAGAAATTATTGAAAAAATCCATGATATGGTGATGGATGATAGAAGAGTGAAGGTGCGTGAAATTGCTAGGGCTGTGGGCATCTCAAATAACAACGTACATAATATTTTACAAGAACATTTACATGTGAGAAAACTATCCACAAGATGAGTGCACGTTTGCTCACACTGGATCAAAAGAGTCAACGTGTGAACTGTTGCAAGGACAGCTTGAAGCTGTTTCAATGGAATCCAGAGAAATTGTTGCATCGTTTCTAACAGTGGACGAAACATGGATTCATCACTACCAGCCTGAGACCAAAGAACAGTCAAACAATGGGTTGCAAGTGGGGAATCTGCACCAAAGAAAGTGAAAACCGTTCCTTCAGCAGGTAAGGTTGTGGCCACCGTCTTCTGGGATGATGCTCGTGGCATAATCTTCATAGGCTTCTTGGAAAAGGGCAAAACAATTACCGGAGTGTATTGAGTCTTTGCTGGATCATTTAAAAGGAAAAACGACCACACTTGGCGAAAAAGAAGATTCTTTTTCACCACAACATTGCACCCACTCACTCTTCTGCAAGTGTGATTGCAAAATTGTTAGATTTATGCTACGAAGTCCTTTCGCACCCCCACCCCCCCATCAGACAGTGTTCAGTGTGAACACTGTCTGATTTTCACACTGAAAATTGTGCTTAAACAGCTAAAATATTTTACTTGTTCTACAGATTTCTAATACACATCTAGTTAATGTTTTCAACGTTCCTGCCTATTTTCATACTCTCTGAGTTTTCAAAATAGCAAATCTCTGATTTTCATACTAAATTTGTTACAGCAGTTATTTAATTTAGTTAAAGAGTTTGCAGATTTGTACTGGATTTTTATAAAGTAAATAGCTGAGGGAAATAACTTCAATTTTGATATCAAGTTTAATGTCCACAGAGATAATGAATAACAGTAGAGCTAGCATATACCTGATACAATCTCCCATTTATAGCATGTAATTGCAGAATTTTGAAAAGCTTTATGCTTGTGACTTTATCATTTGCCTTTTCCAGATCTACAAAACTTACTCAAACCATGTTAATATGTTGCAAGTCCCACTGATAAAGATTTGTTGTAAACCTGGTTATACTATAAATTAAAGATGCCAAGAAATTATATTCTTGGTTTAATCCTTTATCCAAGTGTAAGCAACAAAGTCTGCATGTGAAGTAACTTCATGACTGGGCAACTCATATATAGAGGCTAATCACTTCACATCACTTGCCTTAGTATCCCATAATGCAAAGCACATATCCTTATGGACATGTATAATGATATGCATTATGGGAAGGGTAGTGACTGTGGTAGTTGCCCAGTCATGAAGTTATTTCATGTGCAAACTTTGCTTACACTTGGATAAAGGATTAAACCAAGAATATAACTTCTTGGCACCTTTAATTTATAACCAAGTGGAAAAACTTTCAAGATCTATCTCTAATCCAGAGTATTTTAGTAATAAGGTGTGACATCTCTTTTGGTTACTTGTACATGGAAATATGATTCTGCATTACTTCAACTTTGGTATCACTTATGGATCTGGCTTGCACTGATGAGACTTCAATAAAGGTTGAAACTGGTCTGGGTAGTGACCTTGCCATAATGCATAGCATTATATTTGTCCATAAGGATTATGGGATATTAATGCAAATGATGTGTAGTCATTAGCCTGTATATATGAGTTCCCGAGTCGTTAGGTTACTTCATGCATAAACTTTGCTTACACTTGGATAAAGGATTAAACCAAGAATATAATTTCTTGGCATCTTTGATTTATGTTGTAAACTATAGTATTGTTAGATCTTGAATGATGGTTCTATCAAGAATAGAACTGCTCCATTCAAGATTTAACAAGAACAACCATATCAAGCAAAAGCACACTCGTATTCTTGGCAAAACAGACATAATATGTAAAAATGCAGATGTTAACTTTGCTTAAGAAGGGAATTAAAATATAAAGGAAGAAATTGAATCCTAAATTAAAATGAAATTGAAGAAGGAAATAAATATTAGATTGTATTATGTTTAAAGTGTTGTTTAAAATAGATGGAAATCTTAAACTTTCAAAAGAACCAATATTAAACTATGCCATGTATAAAATAGCGTATTGTCGTGCGAACGAAAGTACAAAGGTTGCTGTGTGACCACCAAAGATGACGTAACGAATGATGAGTAGGCATTCGTGGAAGGCGCTTAAATTTTGCATTCCCCGAAGAGAGCGATCCTCATTCAGCGAGGAGGTGACAGCCAATTGGAAAGCATCATAGACAAGCTTGGAGTATGGAAGAGAGCGCTATAGAAGAGTTTAAAAACGAACTCACGGGACTGGAGGCTCTCTTAGTTCCCTCTACATTCTGGTTTTGGTTCCTGTGGTGTTCCCCAGTCGTGTGTGGCCCCCCCCCCCCACGTGGGTTACAGGCTCGTAGTTCTGAAGCGGGTCAGCGCACGGCTGATATCTGATAGCTTCTCTATTCGGAACTCTGACAAAATTTATTTATTTTAGCTGTGCCAGCCAGAGTCCTAGTACAGAAATTTCTGTTTCGGCCATCGGTCTGGTTCTAACCGATGAGAAGGCAGCAAAGGATTCTCTTTGAAGATAAATTGTGTTGAAAGCAGCGTCGCGAAAAGTTCTTAAGCCCAGAGGAAACAAAGGAAAAAAATCGGGATGAGTATGTGACTCCATGTGGTGGCAGATCACCGTACAGAGGGACAATCCATAACAAAGAACAGATGGAAGGATCGAGAAATCATCTAACAAGGTGGTAACGTACAAAATCTTCATTTTTTGTATTATCTATTAGTGATGAGTGTAAAAAAATGGACAGAGATTAGAAAAGAAGATAGTGAAAATTTAGAGACAGTTTCATGTGTTAAGTTGATTGAATTGGACTGGTAGTCTACGTTCTTAGATTGTCTAAACCCTAGTTAAAAGCAGTAATTTAGTTTGATATCGGGAACCATGTTTGTGATTTAGATGAATCATGAGAGTGTATAAATAACTTGCCTGTTTGATTACCACTGCCTTGCTTTACCTGTTTTTTAGTATTGATCTTGATTAGCTTTGAATATACGTGTTAGTCATATTGATCTAGTAGTCTGAAAGCACGAGAGCATGCAACACTTAGTTGAATGCGAATTGATCTTTGTTAGCAAGTTTTATTTTGAATTTGAACTAGTGTTTTATGATGAATGTGTACTTATTTAACCTAGAGATGTAAGATTAGAGTATTTTGATAATTAGAATGTTCCTTATTGTTTAGCTAGTAAATTAGAATTTTGATATGACATATCTTTGATGTGTGGAAGCTTAATGTATTATGTAATCTTGATAATTAATAAACATGTTTTTCCTATGTAAGTCTGAGTCTGTCTGAACATGAGATCGAAATTACTACTCGCTAAAGTTCGAACCTGTGAATAAGGGGAAATTAAAGAAAGTTTAGAAAACTGCAATGTTGAAGTTTCTATAGTCACTTAATACCTTAATAAGATTAGGTAATACTTAAACTCTGGGAAGGTTTCTTTGTACAAGAACTCTTCTGTACTAGGACTCTGGCTGGCGCAGCTAAAATAAATAAATTTTGTCAGAGTTCCGAATAGAGAAGTGGCCCCAGAGAGAGATAGGTTAGAGATTTCAGGCTTAGTTGGTATGACAAGGATTTAAGATAGAAAATTAACAAGAAAGTGATGCCACACAAAGAAGAAGAAGGAGATATAACAATGGCGTTATGGATTGTCCCCTTTTGCGGTGATCTGCCGCCACGTGGAGTCACATGCTTGTCCCGATTTTTTTCTTGAAACTGGTTCTGGGTAGTGACCTTGCCATAATGCATAGCATTATATATGTCCATAAGAATTATGGGATATTAAGGCAAGTGATGTGAAGTCATTAGCCTGTATATATGAGTTCCTGAGTCGTTAAGTTACTTCATGCATAAACTTTGCTTACACTTGGATAAAGGATTAAACCAAGAATATAATTTCTTGGCATCTTTGATTTATGTTGTAAACTATAGTATATTAATAAAGTGGGTGGATTAGGAATTTTATTTATTTTTACACAATCCAGAAACCCACTTTAAAAACCAAACACGGAACTCCTTCACGACACTTCACAGGGTAGCAGTCTTATACTGGACAATCCATCAACATTCAAGCCTGGTGGGATTTAAACCTCAAATCCCAATAGTTGGAGAGGGAATACATTAATCTCTCTGCTTATCAGGCTGGCACTTCTCAACTATCTCTTAAAGTAAAAAAACATGTTCTCAACAATTTGGCCTGAATTTAGAATGTCCATGGAAAGAATTCTCTTTCACAATTTTTCTTAACTTCTTCTCAAGTATACTAGCAAAATCTTTTCCAAAACATACAACAGGAAATTCCTCTATAATTATTTACTGTGCTCTGCAACATCATTAACAAAGAGAATGTGAAATTTTTTTAAATTGAAAATTAAAGAAGTTTAAGAAGAATAAGTTTAGTTAAAGTAATTTTTTCTACAAGATGTTTAATCATAAAACAGCAGTAACCACTACTGAAAATTTTCTGGCTGTATCATGTTTTTGGGAAACTTATCGATATAATAACCAGCTAAATTTTTGTAAACTCTGAAAGGCAAGTCACCAGCATGTTCATAGCATGCAGGAAAAGCATATGTCATTGTAAACTTACTAAAAGGTTGTTACTGATGTAGATATGAGATAACTGTGGTCTTTCCTCCGATTCTAAATGAATCAGAGGAAAGACCACAGAAAATTCATTTAGAATCCATCCCTTGCAGGAACATTCTCATGATGTTAAGCAGTACCACTTTCATGCTAAATCAATAAATGTTAAATTGCTAAATGTATTGCAATTTAATTTGTACAAAATCTATAACACATTTTTTGTGTAATATAATTAATTAGTATGCTGACAATAAATTTATGTCTACATTTACCTACATACAGGTAAAAAATGTAGTTCATTCTTAGCTTTTGGAAACTGTATATAAAAGTATAATCAGACAAGTTTCAACTTATTCATCTGAAACAAGAGCTGAAACAGTTAAGATCAACCAGATAGCCTACTACAGATATGAGAACTCTCAGGAAAATTGTGGAAAAATCAAAATTTGACAATATTAGAAATGAAAAAAGTGTGAAAGAGAGAAGAAAATACAAAAAGGGTGCTTTACAACCAGTAATTGAATGCGCAGCAAAGAGGAAAAAGAAATTGCAAAAGTATGCAAAATGCAAAAGCTCAGAATTAGATGTAAGCACTAGAACAGAGCTTTCCAAACTGTGTGTCGCGACACATTAGTGTGTCGGCTGTAGTATGAAGGTGTGTCGCGCGAACATAAAGCATTAAACAGAATAATCGCTGAAAATTTCCTCAGCGGAATCCATTTCTCAATGTACCTGTACGACTTTTAGTTAGCGCCGTTAAAGAAGATATTTGGTCAACTGCTCGGAACCTCCTCCCTGAGTCTATACCAATTTGCATGCAACCATCATCATCAGTTTCGTTTTCATTGGTTTCTATAGTTCATTCAAGTATGAGCAACAGTAAATGTAAACAGAAGCTAAATTGTGCAGAGCTGCACTAAGGAGTTCCAAAAATACTTTACTTTAAATAGAATGTAATTGCAAGATATTTTACGCTCTAGAATTTAAATTTCACTTTCAAAATTATATTATTATTACGGGCAACTCCAGGGAGTCATTAGACTCATCGAAGGAGGCCTCAAATCATATTCATCACAACTATTCGACATTCATACAGTATCTATCATACGTCGCCTTAAACTCATTCACTGTCACAGCATCCACCACAGACTCTGGCAGCCCATTCCACTCATTCACCACTCTAAAAGTAAAGAACTCAGCTCTAACACCTTTACTAACCACACTTTTGCCCAGTTTCCATGGATGTCCCCTAGTCCTCCCACAACCAGCCCTGTTCTCAAAAATATCTTCCGAATTAATTTTATAGAAATCCTTCAGTAATTTGAATGTCTCAATCATATCTCCCCTCCTCTGCCTATCAACCAATTTTTGCAACCCACAAATCCTCAACCTGTCCTCATAAGATTCATTCCACAGACCTGCTATCATCTTGGTCACTCGCCTCTGGATCCTCTCAACCTCCTCCCCATCAAGAAGAAACCTAGGTGACCAAATTTGGGCACAGTAGTCGAGATGGAGTCTTATCAAGGCTCGATACAGAGGAACAATAACCTGCTTGTCAACGTATTCTTCAGCAACCAAGTGATTTGATGAGCTGATTTGGCCACTTTTGCAACGTGCCCCCTAAACTTAAACTCCTTATCCGCCAACACTCCTAAATCTCGTGCCTCATCAATTTCCTGGAGTACAGTTCCACCAATGTAGTAAACTGCTGCTAATCTATTCAGCCCAAAATGTATAACCTTACATTTTGCCACATTAAATTGACATCCATTATCCTTAGCCCAGACCTCCAATCTATCCAAATCATCTTGCAAAATTTTGACATCATCTGCATTCACTATTGCCCTAGCCAACTTTGCATCATCTGCAAACAAATGAACTGTTCCTCTCAGATCCTTTCCTATATCATTAATGAACAAATTAAACAGCAGTGGTCCAAGAACAGATCCTTGTGGCACACCATTAGTCACAGGATGTCTTGTGGACTCTACTCCTGAATAAACCACTCTCTGATATCTCTCCGTCAACCACCCTCCTATCCATCTCACCAACCCTATATCCATCCCCATATGCTGCAATTTACTGATTAGAATTCCATGTGGTATCCTGTCAAAGGCCTTAGCAAGGTCCAGTAGAATCACTGTAAACCCATTACCCTTATCCAGTTCAGCCGTCACTGTGTTATAATACGTGAGCAAGTTACTGAGGCATGACCTACCCTTCACAAAACCATGATGTCCCCAATATAGTATCCCATTTTCATCTATCCAATCTTGTATTTTCCTCTTGACTATTTTCTCCAAGACCTTGATAATGATTCCTGTTATGCTGATTGGTCAGTAATTTTCAACAGCAGCCTTGGAACCACCTTTATGCAGCGGAACTATTTTCCCCCTCTTTTCACCCCCTTGGGACTGACCCAGACCCGAGGCTCAAATTAAACAAAATGGTCAAGGGCACTGACAATTCTTTAGCCGCTTCACGTACGACATGAGCTGGTATACTATCCAATCCCACAGATGTAATGACATTGAGGTTCTGTAATAGACTAGTTACCTCTACTTCATTCATCACAATTCCAGTATAAGCTGTTGGTTCTTCCATTCCTGCAATGTCACCACCTGGTTGATATACTCTTGCAAAGTGCTCGCTCAGTAATTCCACTATATCGACTGATTCGGTTACCTTCCTATCCTCAGCATTCTTTAAAATTATTCTGCCATGAACATTTTTCCTTTTACTTGCAACATACTGAAAAAACTGTTTGGGATTCTCTTTAGCCTGCATGGCCAATTTTCTTTCGTAATCCGTTTTTGCTTTTCTTACCACCCTTGTTACCATCCTGGCCTGAGCTTTATACTGTTCCTGCGCCTGCTGGTCACCTTTCTCCTTAAATTCCCTCCACAATTGTTTCTTTTTTTGCAGCTCAAGCTTAATAATGTTATTCATCCATTTAACCCCTACTTGATTTATTATTCGGACTCTTGGTATACAGTCAACCATTGCCTCCTGCAAACACTTCTTAACCATCTCCCATGCACTATCAACATCCAGCCCTTGCAGTTTTACATGCCATGGCAATGAACCAAGCACACTCCTAAGCTTGTCATACTTACCAGCTTGGTAATTCTACATGTACCCTGTCTTAATTGTAAATTCCACTCCTTTAGCCACCTCCCAAGTCATGACCTTATGGTCACTCTCACCAATTGGTGGCAACATGGTCATGTTCGTTACAGCCACATTCTCAGTTGCAATTACTAGGTCAAGCACTCTCTACCCCCTGCTATTTTCCACTACATGCTGTCGCAGATAGTTGTCCCTTAACCGCATAAAATCCAATTCCTTCCTCCCATGTGCCCTCTCCTCTTTCCAGTCAATGTTACCATAATTGAAATCACCCATAATAATTACCCTCCTTCCACTCATTTCTTCTATTTGCCTATGCATACTATCCCCACCATCTATTCCATTACCTGGTCTATAGCAGCACCCAATTGTATATTTTGTTCTGCTAGATTCTATCTCACACCAAACAGCCTCAAATGTGCTCTTTTCTCTATCCTGCAGTTCAACTTCTATACTCCTTGGCTGCAACTCATCAGCTATCATCAATAACACTCCTCCCCCCCTTTTTATTCTCCCTGTCACTCCTGAACATGCTATACCCATCACATTCAGTCCCACTAGCTTTATCATCTTCTGTCAGCCATGTTTCACTAATACCAACAACCTGTGGCCTGGAAGTGCCAACCAAGGCCAAAAACTCTTCCTTCTTGTTCCTAATACTCCTGGCATTAGTGTACATGAATTGCAGAAGCCCATTAGTCCCATCCCTACTTTGATGCCTTATACTAACTATCCCATTCTGATTTGTTGTTCTTTGTACTCGCTTGGGCATATTATACTCATTCATAGACTCAACTGCCTCCCTAAAGTCAGCATATCTACACTCCCCCCCCCCCTAATAAATCTAGTTTCCCTGAGTCTGTACATCCACCACATCATTCATTAACACTATTTCAAGTCTCCCTACACCAACTCCATTCAAATGTAACCCATCCATCTTATATAAATCCTTTTGCCCATCGAACTCACTCCACACATCCACAAATTCCACACCACTCTCCATGCATAACCCACGCATAAAGTCATTGGCAATAATGGCCCTCCTTCTAAACACTTCACTGTCATACCGCGGTAAAATACTCACCATCCTAACTCTCTCACTCTTCTCTTTTGCTACATCAAGTAATTCCCTCACATCCTCTATCATTTCCATTTTGTCTTCTTTCAAATCATTTGTTCCTGCCACGATTATCATTCTCTTTCACCCTCTGTTTTTGCAGTCTAATAGATTCGCTGATGTCCTTTATGTTCACACCCAGCTGGTACAATTTTGTCAAACTCTCAACTATCACACCTCTTAATAGCGAATCCCCATACGGCACTCGCTCCTTCATTTTATTGACGTTTACGAACATTCTATTATTTTTCGTAACAGACTTTCACCGTTTATTAGTCGGTATGTTCAGCACACATTTTTCCATACGCTCCAGTTGCCTTTTTGCTCTGTATATCGCTCCACTCAAACATGCGATTTCACTACTTGCATTTATCTCACTATTTTCATTATCAATCAAATCATCCATTCGTTCTGTATTTCTACCTTCATTTACTTTCAATGACGCTCTCACACCTATCTGGCACTACTTCGCAATTCTCTATCACATCGCCATTTTCTACATTCTGACTATCATTAACGATATCACTCTCGCCACCCGAAACACGCTTGAGATCCTCATTCTCCTTACACTTTCTGCACATATTAACTCCACTATCACCATCTAACCAGACTCCCACCGCTCTTCACAAAGCATAAATCTCACAGACAGCACATTGCATAAACTAGTTTACATCTAAGCTCTTAAACAAACATGGCGACCCGACTGCCATTTTTTTTTTTTTTTTTTTTTTTTTTAATCAGTGCCATATGTATGCTATCTTATCTGAAAAATTAAAATAACATAGAAAACACACAAAAATCGCACAGACACACCAAGAAACAGAAAGCAAACAATACTACGTAAAATTCTAGTAAAATTGCCAACGATAACACAAAAAACTACTAATCTTTTCAGGAGCTCTCGACAAGCCGACGATCATATCAGTGCGACACCTAGCGAAAAAGATAAGCCCATTAGTTCCATCCCTACTTTGATGCCTTATACTAACTATCCCATTCTGATTTGTTGTCCTTCGTACTCACATATATATACATATATACATAACATATCATATATACAAACTATCTTTTAATTATTTTTAACCTTTAAGAATATTTCATAAATATATTTCGATAAATAATGGAGAATAAATGCAGCCGAATTCATCCCTGTGGTTTTATCACGTAGTAGTTGCTCGGTTTTATTATTGTTCGACCAATAAAAATAAAGTGCCCCACTTATTCATACAATGATTATTATTAATGTTTATTCTAACTGCAACGTGAAACGAAGAGCTGGTGCTTTTATTTTATGTTTAGTTACTGTTAAAGCTTTACAATAAATTCATACCGTTTTATTTATCAAATTGGTGTTGAGTTGCCCATAAAATGGATAAGTTTCTAATTAATAAAATAAAAGAAAAGCTGAAGGTGACGTTTGTAATGAACAAAATGTATCGACTATACAGGAAACTACGCAAGAATCAACTGCTGAACGGTCTGCATTAATACAGAAGAAGTATAAAGGAAAATTTCCATGCCTCGTTTATACAATAAAGATTATATGAAATTGGGGTTCACATTTTCTGGTAATGAAACCATCCTTATCCCCAGTGTTTAGTTTGTAGGGTGATACTTGCAAATGAAAGTATGGTACCAAACAAATTAAAGTGCCATTTTACCTTAAAACACAGTCATTTGTCAGAAAAGCCAGTAGAATACTTTATTGAACTTTCAAAATCTATAAAGAAGCAGTCTACATCGTTCACCAAGAGAATGAAGACATCAGAGAAAGCTCAAAGGGCAAGTTACTTGGTTGCTCAAATAATTGCCAAAAACAAGGAGCCACACACTATTGCTGAAACCACTATAAAGGAATCTTGCTGTCCTATTGTTCGAACAATGTGTGGACCCGAATTTGAGATAGAAGTTAATAAAATCCTTTTGGCAGATTACACGATTGGAAGACGTATTCAAGACACGTCTGCTGACATTAAGCTGCAAATAAAAGATATTTTTCAAGATGATAATATAATTTTTACATTGAAGTTAGATGAATCAAGAGATGTCAGTGGGTTAACACAATTACTCGTTTTTATACGTTTCATTCATACTAACAGAATTATTGAGCAATTCTTGTGTTGTCTAGAGCTTCCAATGAATACTAGAGGCAAAGATATATTTAAAACAGTAGATTGCTTCATGAAGGAAAATAATTTGCTATGGTTAAATTGCGTAGGAATATGCACAGATGGCACTCCTTCAATGGTTGGTTCAACAAAAGGTTTCACAGCTTTAGCAAAGAAAGAGAATGAAAATATTATAATTGCTCATTGCTTTTTACATCGTAAAGCACTAGTCGCGCAAACCACTGGTAATGAATTAAAAAAAGTTATGGACAAAGTTGTTCAAATGGTCAATTACATTAAAAGTAGCCTTCTTAAATCAAGATTATTTGTTAAAATTTGTGAAGATATGGGGGTAAAATTTAAAAAACTTATACTACACTCAGAAGTTCGTTGGCTGTAAAGAGGTCGAGTGCTTTGTCGTGTATATGAATTAAGGGAAATGATGCTTAAACTTTTTGAGGAAAATCAACAAAATGAATTCTGCAATCTAATTCAAAACAAATTATGGTGCACAAAATTGGGACATATTTGAACACTTAAATAAAATAAACATCAGTATGCAAGGAAAAGGAGAAAATAAACAGCGGCTGATAAAATTTATGCTATGAGAGACAAGATAGAAATTTGGAAAAGGAAAGTGAAAGAAGGACATTTTGAAATGTTTTCCAAAACTGCAGACTGTGAACTAAAATGTGATATCAGCTCGCTAATTGTTGACCATTTAACAATGCTTGGAGAGAAAATTCATCACTACTTCCCAAATATTGAAATACAAGACTATGATTCGATCAGAAATCCATTTTTTTTCAACTGCAACGATTAACTTGTCACTTATTGAAGAAGAAGAATTAGCTGAAATAAAAAATGATCGAAGTCTGTTAATGATGTATGAAGAGGGTGATTTACACAACTTTTGGATTCGTGTTTCAAAAATGCATCCAAACATGGATGCATTTTAAAAATTAAAATAAAGAGTTAAAAATTATTTTGCAGTTTTTCACTACATACATGTGTGAAGTATTCTTTTCAACGATGGCAAACTTGAAGACATTGAAACGTGGAAGCTTAAGAATGCTTGATGATGAAATGCAAGTGTCTTTATCTACTATTCCACCAAATATTGAAAAGCTGTGTTCATCCCATAAAGCTCATATATCTCATTAAAATTCTATTATTATATATTTCTTTCTTTTCTTTCTATTTCTTATAACAATGACATTAATCTTGGAAATAAATATAAATATATTATATATTTTTATTTTGTATATTTTATTATATATAAAAATACAGTATGATCGAAAAAACTCAACAAGTGAGCTATGAAATCTGTTTTCCCTATGTTAAATACATTGAAAAATTAAGAAGAGAGAATCATTTCAGCTCACTTGATGTGTTTTTTATTCGATCATATTGTATTATATATTTTTAATAAAAATGAAAGGTTTTCATTAGATAAGTTGTGTCATGAAACAAGTTTAACCTCTGGTTTGCTAATAGACTGTGTCGTGCCCTCAAGACTAACTATATCACGCAACCTTTAAAGGAGCTCCATATTTGATCTTATCAAATATCAAAAGGAGTTGCTTGTTATAGTAATGATGGGATCAGTTTTAAAAGGAGTAAGTGACTTACTATAAATAGTGAATTTTTATTAACCTGGTATCGGATGAACAGGAAGAGATTTTTAAATAAACCTTCTAAAAGTTATACAAAATAATTGTAAAAGCATATACTTAAACTACATATGATCTGGCCACATGACCCATGAGAGGCACATCAGACTGAATTACTGTGCCGCGAAATTATGTTTGTCTAAAAAGTGTGTCACCAACATGCAAAGTTTGGAAAGCACTGCACTAGAATATGGCAAAAATGGTGGAAGGACAGATTACAATACATGGCATTGCAAGAAGTCTATGACCACAGGCAGAAGATGAAGAAATTATCTCAGCAAGCCCAAGAAAATCTCACCATCTTTTTATTATTTTATTTTATATGGTGAAAAAAAAAAGTACAAATTTTTAAGGAAGGGCAATGTTAATAAGATATGAGGATGAAAAAACCAGAAGAAACAGGTGAATTACTGAGTGATAACTCTGCTAGAGCATATTATCCAGATGAAGATAAAGCAGACAGATGTGAAAATAAAGGTAAATAAATTAAAAAAAACAAGAAATTTCTTTTTGTGCGACTTTTTCGAAAGCTCTTCTGGTCATTAACAGGATTTTTGCAAAAGAGAAAGCTATTACACTGGGTCAGCAGCAACACTAACAGATTGCTGAGTGCATTCTACTACAGAGATGCAGGAAGAGTGAAACAAAACAATGCAAATCAAAAATTATTTAATCTAGTTTAACAATATAAATAATTTCTTATTCCATTTGGTCAGTAAGAAATGCAGACAATACAGATATCTTTTTCATGAGTATATTCATAATAGAAGATTTCTACAAAATTTTGGAAAACAAACAAAAAGCAATCGCAGATCATAAAAAGATGCATTTGTCAATAACATTGTTGTGTACTGCAACCATTCATTATTACATCAAATGAACTTTTGGCAGTTCATTAAAAATTACAAAAATGAAATTTTTGTAATTTTTGACAAATGCACTAGAGAGACAAACACTGAAGAAAGAGTGAGCCTAGAAGACTTCACTTTTGCATATTAAAGCTATTCTATAAAAGGATGTTAAATATCCATTATTTATTTATAGTGAAATACATAGAACCTTAAGTTTCAAAAATAAATGGAGTACATACAGTAACAAAACTCTCAGCATCAGAACTTCCCTGGTATTGTAGTACTTAAAACATAATGAATTCAATGAACACTGACTAAACATACACACATAACCACAGTAATAAGATTTTTTAATAAATAAACATTTCATCCTAAGTATCATAAGGCATATACAGTACAGTTAATTCAAACACTACCAGGAGTGAATTCTAGCGTGAATTTGATGTCCTCGCATCAAATTCACGCAAGAAAAAGAATCTCCACAAGGTATCTCCTTCCTGGATGTACACATCCAAAGAAAAAAAGATGGTTCTATCTTCACTTCTGTCTATCATAAGCCAACATTGTCAGCTCGCTAAGTTCACAATTCTTCGTCTCACCATCCATCTCAAAAATTTGGCATCATTAAATCATTAGTAACCAGAGCACACAGACTCTGCTCCTCCGAAGAATCTTTAAACCAAGAATTGGAAACAATAAAAAATACAGCCATACAAAATGGATACAACCCCAAAACAACTCAAAATTATTTGTCACTTCCCCACACACACATCAACCTAGACAAAAACAAGCCTGTAGGATTCCCATACCTTATGTCAAAGGCATTTCCGAACGTCTTTCAATTGTCGTACTATGGACAGACATGTGGATCCATTAGCAAATGCATTTAAGAACATCAAGACCATATCCATTTTATCAAACTGCTGAAATCTGGCCTCACACACAACACGGAATTGAAAACCCAAACCACAGGATCCATTGGAAAAAGATCAAACTTCAACATAGATCTTTATATAAACATGAACGTGCTGAAGCCCTTCCTCACAGACCCAATTTGAACTGTAACGATGTTCTTACAATCCCTAAAGTCTGGTAAATTGTCATCCTAAATTGTGTAAAATAATATTATACATGTTATCTCATTTTAATGTAACTCTTTTTTTTTTTTTTTTCAGATATATTTTAATTTAATTCTATAACACGCTCCTGCAAGCATAGAGGGATTCCATTGTAAGCATGTGCCAGAACTGTATGTGATTCCTAGTATTGTTTGAATTAACTGTACTAAAGATGTCCTATGATACTTAGGACAAAATATTTACTTATTAAAAAATCTTATTACTGTGGTTACATGTGTATGTTTAGTCATGAATGCTCCACAGGTTTCATTATACAATGAAATCAATGAACACTGCTCAAAAGTACTAATAAAAGATTTGCCTTTTATTAGTATTTTTGATGTGTTTCTGGTTCTCTTCGTGGGATAAGCAGAAACCTTATGAGAGCAAAAACCATTTTCTCAATGCTGATGTTGCTCAATATTATGCTAAGTAAAGCCAACTTTATTTTGCAAAATTCTATCCATCTAGTTGAGACTCAGGTGTTGGATGTTATTCATAATTTATTTTGATGGTATTACAACAGCAAACAAAACTAAATTATAAAAGACTGTTTATTAACTGGCTTATATTTCAATGGATTTCAAACCAGCATCTCCTCAGAGCAAAACATTTTACAGGTTAGAAGAATGTTTCACAACCATTTGCTGACTTCAAAATCATCCAGTATGACTTTCCAAAACCACATACATAGAGCAAGCGCTATTTCTCTAATGATACAGTCCTTTCCACAGAACTCAACTATCTTCACCATACAAGGTGCAACTGGCAGAAGGCTGTACTAATAGTTGTTAGTACAGCAAAACTGCCTTCCGCCATACTAACAGTAGTTAGTACAGCCAAAGATGCCATTACCCAAGATTTCCTATTTTCCCATGTAATACACAAATTTGCTGTAAAAATATCAACTATGAAAGATAAATAATTCTACAGTAAGGAATACAAAGCATATTCATTATAAAAATCTTGAATTTGAGACTTTTTATTTTTTAAATTATATATATATATATACATAAATGGAGTTGACTGATGTTTATTCAAAACTTGGGCAAGCATTTGTTTTAAAATAAGGACACTTACATGTATTAAATATTACCTTTTTTATCTTTAAGTTACGAATGATGAAGGTGCGAACAGTGTATGTTGCCATTGCAACCTCTTGAAAAAGTTTAACTTGAATAATTCCATAGAGCTCTGTACCTTCCTTTGGCCAATACATGTCACATTTTCTCTGTTAAGTTAAATCACATAGACATTTGAAAAAATCATAGCAGAAACACATCAAGGAGAAAACAAACAAACAAAATCATGAATTCAGTATTAACTGAAATTTTATCTATTTTTCTAATCTACAATTATTATTCTGTTTTTGCTATTATTAGTCCTGGTATAAAAAATCATCACCATGATTTGTATTTTTTAAACATATTATTAATAATGAATAGTAAAATGTTATACAGGGAAAATTGATAATTATCAAATGGTCTGTAATTAAAGTTCTAATTATTGTAACTTTAGGAAATGTAAGAGTTTAGGAAAGCTCTAACTAAATATTGGTTTCAGGAAATAAACTGCAGAAATAATCTTAGTATCTGAAGAGATTTACAAATTTAATCTTGCAGGCCACAGTTTTTACTATTATTATGGTTTATTGAGCCCCAAAGTCAAGTTAATATTTTTGTTGTGAGCTCTATGTGATGGCTAGCAATCAACAGAAATCAATAATGCATATAGAAAATGCATGGTGGTTTATGTCGTCATGAAACATTGGGCCTGCTTGGCTTCTACAAAATTTGAATAATCTTACTAAGTATAGTCTGCCCTCATTAGAACATAGCAAACTCATAAGAACAAAATCAAAAAATAATCTTTATAGTGAATTTCCTTTACAACAGCACTGATGCTATTGAACCTTTACTCAGGCCTGTTTTAATAGTTTGTAACAGTAAGTTTATTAAAATGGTATGTGCTATAGCAAATATCATTTTATTTAATAAACAAATTTAATTTAAATTTAGCAAGAGAGCAAAGTAACCTGAAACAGTGTTCTAAGACATCATGAAGTCTCAGTTTATCCACTAACTTATATTCATCCATTACACTGGAGCAATCCATATGTTGGATGGATATAAGAAACATTCATAATTTTGAATAAAAAAAAAAAGATAACAGATATCAAAAAATTAAAATCAAGAAATAAAAGCTCCAGAATTATTTTATTTGTATTATGCTATTAGACTAAGCATTAAATAAACTGCCTTAACACATATTTATTGCAATCTTAAATTATTTTAGTTGAAACTCCATATAAACATGAAGCATATAACACAATTCAATTTAATTATATGAATATTTGACAAGTTAAAAGTCCATGACTTTCAACCCATACTTGATGGGTTAAAAGTTATGGATGTTAATCAGTTACCATAATAGACATATTTGCAGCTACAGTTTTAATACATTATCATCAATCATAAGTTTCAAATGCAATTAAATTAATTTTATGGTAAGAGACAATAATCAGGCTTCTATTCCCTAAAATGTACAGCAAAACATTTCTAATGAAACTGAACAAACTGTTAAAAAATTGTGCAAAAAAAGAAGAAAAACAGCAAAGACCATTTAAAAGTAGAAACTAAAAAAATAAAACTAATTTACAGAACCAAAAGAAAAAAAGGATCACATTATAAAGGGTGTTGGGAGAGAGATTACTTACGCTGTCATCCAAATCAGAGGTGCTAGGTTCGTGCTGGCATGCAAGAAAAGCAAGACAACATGCCCCATGAAAACCTACACATCTGATGGAAACTCTAATAAACTATATGTCAAGCAATCTTAGGAGAATGTATGCATAATACTGTTATAGAATTTCCTACAATTTTGAAATTGCTAAAAGTAATGCTTTGATATACAAAAAAAGGCTGTGCATGCAAATATATGATTACATACCGAGATGCTTTTTTTTATTCTTATAAGTATTTTGCATACAGGCTCCAGTAGAAAAATCACTAATAACAGCTGCTGATAAATGCATAAATGTATGAAAAAAAAAGTATGTACACACACACACACACACCAGTGGCATAAAACAAGATGTTTCTAAAGAAGTGGGAACTAATTTTCAATATTCACTTACACCAAAATGACAGTGCACAGTTTGTGTGCTATCATTTTGATGAACAAGTGTTTTGGTACAGCAGTCATATGCCACTAATACACACACAAAAACACATCATACATACATAAATATATTGTGACTTATATGCATACACACAAACACACACACACACACACGTGTGTGTGTTTGTGTGTATGCATATAAGTCACAATTAATGAAATATAAATAAATTACATGAAAATAGTATTAACTATCACATGAAGCACAAACTGTTATATAAATAGTTTTCTTTTTAATATTAATTTTTTCAAATGCTACACTATTTCAAGTGACTCTTGAGTCTACTAAATTAAATAAATAACTTCAGTTTTTATTAAAGGAATGAGAGATTCTTTATTTGCAAGATTCAGTGGTTGGTTATATGTGAATGAATAATTTCACTTTTCTTTTCATATAAATTGTTTATTTTATGACAGCGCGACCAGTATTGCTGACAATGATTTATGTCGTTGGAAGTTTTTTTTCACTTGGTTAGACTATAATAAATTTAATTTAATTCTTTATCCAAGTGTAAGCAAACAAAGTTTGGACCTGAAGTATCTTCAGGACTGAGGCAACTCGTAGTAAAGGTGGACAAGCTATCTTCACTCCTTGTCTTAGTATCTCCCATAATGCAAAGCACATCTCCTTGCAGACACGTATAATGCTATGCATTAAGGGAAGGGCCACTACCCAGACTAGTTTCGACCTTTATTGAGGTCTCATCAGTAGGAGCCAGACAAAGAAGTGGTGATACCAAGGTGGAAGCAATGGAGAAGTCATATTTACCTATACGAGTTGCCAAAAGGTGCCTCACCTTATTATTAAATTACTCTGGATTTAAAGAAAGATGGTGGATATTTTTTTTCACTTGGTTAGACTATAATAAATTTAGTTTAATCCTTTATCTAAGTGTAAGCAAACAAACTGGGACCGGCTCCCACTGACGAGAACTCAATAAAGGTCGAAACAGGTCTGGGTAGTGGCCCTTCCCTTAATGCATAGCATTATATATGTCTGCAAGGAGATGTGCTTTGCATTATGGGAGATACTAAGACAAGGAGTGATGAAAGCTTGGTCCACCTTTACCACGAGTTGCCTCAGTCCTGAAGATACTTCAGGTGCAAACTTTGTTTGTTTACACTTGGATAAAGGATTAAACTAAATTTATTATAGTCTAACCAAGTGAAAAAAAATTCCAACATCTTTTCATCAAAATTCCAACTCTAAATCCAGAGTAATTTAATAATAAGGTGAGACAAAAGTTTGGCAACTCGTATAGGTAAATATGACTTCTTCATTGCTTCCACCTTGGTATCACCACCTCTGGGTCTGGCTACCACTGAAGAGACCTCAAATAAAGGTCAAAACTGGTCTGGGTAGTGGCCCTTCCCTTAATGCATAGTATTATACATGTCTGTAAGGAGATGTGCTTTGCATTATGGGAGATACTAAGACTAAGAGTGATGAGACCTTGTTCCACCTTTATTATGAGTTGCCTCAGTCCTGAAGATACTTCAGGCATAAGCTTTGTTTGCTTACACTTGGATAAAAGATTAAACTAAATTTATTATAATGATTTATGTCTTCAGAATCAAAATTGCAACTGCAATAAATAAATAAACAAGTTACTAATGTGAATTATAGAAAATTATGCATATAACTTAAAGTATACAAATATAAGTTCATTAGAGAACAAGAATAACTGCCATTCCTTCCTAATGGCATATATTCACCTTTAACCCCCCCCCCCCCCCAATGAAGGAGTCAGTGATATAGGTCACCAAACTTCTGCTTCTATCACTGAAGAAACCACACACCTATAAAACTTATTGTAATAAATAATTTATTTATGAATTATAGTTAAGGTACCTGTGGCATAACTATAAACAACAAATTACAAGATAAACACAGATAATTAACTGCAATGAAAGTACAGATATTTCATACTGAAAATAACAGTACATCATCAGTGTGTAAAAACAAGTAAATCAAAGGAATACAAGGTATATACAACAATCAATTTACCAATTAAAAATGGTTGCTGCAAGCTGGATGTTAATATATTAATAAAGAATATTAAAACTATTTTTGATGTTTACATAAAATGAGAATCTCCCAAACTTTTTGGAGAGAGAGAGAGAATCATTCCAATTCAGGTTAGGCCAATGTAAAAGGAGTTTGCAACTTTCTTTGAAAAGGTGTTCATATTTAAAACTGCTTCTATGAAGAAGACAAGCTTCATTCCACTGTATACTGTGTTTAGTGTCAATACCATGCTATGTCAGACTAGACTTTTGAGGTTTCACACATTCAATGTAATACTGATGTTGATTAACATCACAGTCTTTCCAAAGTATGTCAAATTATATTCACAAGGGATCTGGTAAATATTAGCAAATGATAGAGGTGACAGTGTCTTTTGTAGATGGAAAGAGATGAGAAATTTTGTTGACATGGAAATATGTGGGAATAATCTGATACTTCTTCAAAATTCTGCCAACAGGTGTTGGAACATAGGAGTAGTCAATTAGCTGCCAGATTTGATGAGGGTTATAACCATTTAATTCTATTAAAGTTTGATAGTGAGAAGTTCTTGTTGTAAGCTTGAGGGAGAGGAGCATACATTATGTGCTTTATTAATTAAAGACTTGATAATACAATTTTTTGAGAGGTGTAATGAGCAGACTTTTGATGAATGTATCTACTAGCAAAGATACGTTTTTGATAAACACTGATTGACAAAGTGCCTAAGGCAATGTGAGTAAGAAGGATGTCTAAGAACGGTAAACTACCAGCATTTTATTTTTCCATGGTGAACTGAATTTGTGGATGAAGACTATTGATCTGTTGTAGGAAAGTGTTAAGTTCATATTTAGAATGAGGCCAAACATCAAAACATTAGTGACATAATGAAACCAAAGAGAGGGTTGGGGATGAATGGATGAAAACAAGGTACCTTCTAGATGGTTCAAAAAAAAAAAATAAATAAAATAAAATAGTTTTCCAAAAGTGGAGACAGAGAGCTACCCATGGCAGTGCCTTCAACCTGTCTATAGATCTTGTTTTTCCAGCTGAAATATCCTGATTGCATAACAAAGTCAAAAATCTTCACATCAGAAGGGAAATCATCATATAGTAAACTAACATTGTCAGATAATGAAATGTTGTTAAAAAGAGAAACAATGTCAAAGCTGACTAATATATTTGACTCTTGTATTTGAATCTTCTTGATTTTTTCGAGAAAATGTGTGGAATTCTTGATGAATGATCTGGATTGTCCAATATGGACAGTTAATAAACGTTAAAGAAATTAGCAATTCTATAGGTGGGAGAGTCAATCGATACAATTCACAGTGGGTCTTATTGGATAACATTCTATATGAATTTATTAGAATAAAGAGCTGAAAGGCTTGACTTCAGCGATGCAAAATTATATACTTAATTTATATTTTCAATACATAAATATATTTATGAATTTATTTATATTTGCTTGTAATATTTAATTTTATCATCAACAATCCTATACAATTCTTTTATTTTGTATAAAAAATAATAAAAATCCATCTTGTAGCACTTAGGAGGGCGAAGAACGCTATGTTTATATGCATATCATACTGCTTATCGTGTTTACTCTGGCTCTAAATATTTGGACATTACAATTAAAGACATAATATTTATTATAGTTTTTATTTTAGAACATTATGATAATGGATTTTATTTTTAAGTAATTTTGAATTATACTAGACTGTATAATTTGATAAAGATAATAAACAATATTTTTTCATGAAACAAAACAAGAAGAATATATTTTATTTTTAAGTAACTTCGAATTATACCAAACTGTATAATTTTATCGATAATAAATAATATTTTTCATGTTTAATTTTTTTTTAAATTTTTACCGCAATTTTGATATTTTATCCAAACACATATATACTTACTTACACAGTGTGTATGTATATTTCAAAAGTTGCAGCATCCCCACAATTTCAAGCCACGAGCCGCCACTGACTTCCACTTAATATACTATTATATATTTATAATTATATAATATATATTTAATATATTTATACTATCCACTGTATTTAATATATTCACTTAATTTATATACTTCTATAAGAATTTTTGGAAGACCATATAAATGAGGCATTCTTCCAAAATGGCATAAGTATCCAAAGTATTTTGATCCAAGCTAACAAATTAACTGTTTGATTTATGTTTTTATAGGGTTATAACTAATTTCTTGATAGGTAGAGGTGTCCTGTAAAAAGCAATCTATCTTCCTCTCATAGTCAGCATTATCCATTACCACTACAGCTTTACCTTTATCCACTTTCGAAACAGATATATAGTTCTTTTGTCTTAATGAAAACAGCACATGGATTTCAGTACTAGTTAATTATGTGGTGGTAATTTGCTTCTAAAGAGTAAAGCAGACTTCAAAGCATAGTTTATTATCATCTTTGCTTGGAAGTCTTGATAGATGGCATTCAATGTTATGCAAAAAATCCATTCTGTATCTTGATTGTTTGCATAACATCGAATGCCATTTGTTGGGACTTCCAAGCAAAGATGATAATAAACTATGCTTTGAAGTTGCTGTTTACTCTTTAGAAGCAATCACATCCATGTAATTTATCTAGTATGAATCAATATAACACTGAATATGTGAAACCTGAAAAGTATGGTCTGGCATAGTGTAGTATTGACACTAAACAGAGTATCTGGTGAGATGAAGCTCGTCTTCTCCACAGAAGCAGTTTTAAATATAAACACTTTTTTAAAGAAAAGCTGTGAAGCCCTTTTACATCAGCTTAACCTGAATCATTCTGATTCAGATTAAGCCGATGATTCTCCCCCACCAAAAAAAGTTTGAGAGATTCTCATTTAATGTAAACATCAAAAATAGTTTTAATATTATTTATTAATATATTAATAGTTAGCTCACAGCAATACTTGTTGCTGTGAGCTAACTATTAATTTCTAACACACTGATCATGTACTGTTATTTTCAGTCCAAAATATCTGTATGCAATTTGTTGTTTATAGTAAACATTTCTTATGATGTGGATGACATCTATTGTGGGACAGAAGGTAGACTGAAATGAACATGTCAAAGAGGACACAAAAACCTGGTTTAGTATTTCATAGTAACAATGAAAACATAGAATTTGTATAGGAAGAGACAAAAAATGTCATGAATTTCATAAAACAGCTATATAAGAAGTTCCAAGAAGTGGAGATGATGTGAACCATAATGCAACAGGAACCAAGGGATGATGCTAATTTATACAGTTGAGCAGTTCAACACAAATGAAATGGACTATGGAAGGCAATACATGCTAACAATGTGATGGATGTGATATATGGAGTAAATTATGTCATCACTCAAGGGCAAAAACAAACATTGTTTTCTATCAAGAATGCTTTAAAAAGTTTTCTGTTTGTAACTTTCTTTAATTCACTGTTGTAACTTCTTTATTTACTGTAACAACTTAGATTCTGGAGAAGCACTGACCAAAGAAATGGCTAAACTGGTTTAACTATATTAAAGATGATTTAATTATATGGAAAAATTCTGCGAAAGAAATCGGAGTAGATTCTTCATTTTTCGAAAGCAAGGTGTGGTATTACAGGAAAATAATAGTCAGAAATATCTGTATTAAATGTATACATGTAATATGTATATTATAATATTAAAAACAACAAAAACAGTGCAGTTTATGATGATCTGTCTGAATGATTCAAATTTGGATCAACTTACGGAATATCTTAGTCTGGTTCTGGCAAAGTCTATGACTGGTATGAATGGCAGGATGTTATGTAAAATTTATTAGGTACTTTGTATTCTTTGTATTCTTGAATTTTGATCTCAAAAGAATGACTAGTTTGTTCAACATAAGACAGCTGACAAGAACAAAGGCACTTGATAAATATCAGGTGTTATCAAATTTACTGCTGTCAACCTACTGCTCTCATCTCAGTGCTTTCTAAGGTAATGGGGAAGGTATTCAATAGTTAACTTCATCAATTGAATAACTACCAGCTAAACAGTAATCATTATTACAGATTCTGTCAAACTTCTCCAAACCAAAGAAAGGTTTAGAGAAGTTTGTGCTATTTCACTTGACATTTCCAAGGTATCTGGTAGGATATTCCATAGAGAGCCTCTCAGTAAATTATCATCTTATGGTTTATATAAACGAGTTTCTCATCGACCTCAAACCCTATCCATAGTTTAGCTGATGAGAGAGCACTTTCCATTCTTCTTAGTCATCCAACTCTTGCAGTGCTCAACCAAACCAAGCTAAAATGTATTCTACCACTCTATCTTTGATGATGACAAGTAATCATCCTCAATACTTCCAAAACAGCAGTTCTTCTTCCTTTACCTTTAATAACATAACACTCAGCTAAACAGTCAAGAGTCAGCTAAACCTCTAGCCATTACTGGCACACTATTTCTATAGCATTCTCAATCTCCAAAAAAACTTGGAATTCTTTTTTATTCAAGATGTTACTTTTGAAATGCCCAACCACTAACTTTGTATGAACTCAAGTCAGACCAACCTTGGGGGTAGTACACCAAAACCCACTGTTCAAAAGATCACTAACTGAGAACTCCTCCCTCACAGACTCTCTGCAGAATTTTAGTATCATATCTTTTCGACAGATGGGACATTGTTCAGCAGAAGTGATATCCATCATTCTTCACTTCTCTAATAAGTGCCCCACAATAATATCACCAGACCTGTCTAACATCCATTTACGGTTCAACTGCTAACTGACTCATCTTTCATTCCATGTATGTCTGTTCTCTGGAACAGCCTTCCACACAAAGTATTTCCCAAAAAAAAAAAACTACAATCACCAGCTATTTAAAATGATCATCAACAGATTCATTATATCTTAACCCACATCCATATGCAACATCAATTTGCTACAAATTCTGTATTGCAACCTGTCATTGGTAAACATTAACAAAAAAAGTAAGGATAAGGAGAGGTACTTTGTACTAGAATTTAGATACAAGGGAAAGACAGTTTTAAAAATGGTTTCAAGTTATATGTAGATTAGATTTGTGAAGAACTTGTGCTATCAGCTCTGATGTTCCTTTAAGGTAAAGTATGTCATCATACTTTACCTTAATGGCAACTCTTAACATTTGATTGGGGTCTAGCTGAGGGCTGATATAGATCAAAGATATTCTAAATATAATCAGTAACATCAATTAGCAATCGTAGCAACTTTGTTATTTAGTTCCTCCAACAGAGTGGATTCAGAACAGATGAAGTGAGTTTAGTAAATCAAAGTTTAACAAGACTTATCTTCTGCAAAGGATGACATGAGGACAATTGGAAGTAAAACTGTTTGATTCTAATTCAATAGTGAACATGATACAAATGCACATCACTGAGGTCTCACCAATAAGACCTCAAGAAAGGTTGAAACCAGTTTGGGGATCCTTTCCAAAAAGGAACTGTGCATGCGTGTGTGTGTGGTGCATTATAGGATGCTAGCACAATCTGCTGTGAAGTGCTTCTGCATACAAGCAGATCAATTGTGAAGATACTTCACGTGAAAACTTATTCTTGCTCCTAAATGCATAAAGGATGAAAGCAAAAAATTTCTTCTGAAATATGATTTACTTTCTAACTCAATAAAAACAAAATCTTGTTACAACTATCTTTCATACGGAGTGCTGTACAAATACTGTAATATACCATTTCATTTCACTACTTGCATTACCTCCCTGGGTCTAGCTTATGTTGTTGAAACTAGTCAGGTGGTAACTTTCATCATAATTCACAAAAATATGCATGTCCAAAAGGAAGTGTATGATACGTTATAGGACTCTGGGGAAATATGAAGTGAAGTCACGTACCTCTACATATAAGTAGTGAAGCTGTGCAGATATTTCCCATACAAACTTTTGGCTATTCACGCTTAAGTAAAAGATTAGATCTTCATCTCAAGCATAATTTACTTTATCACAAAGAAGGTTCCCCTTTACATGTTCACGTCAGGAGGTGTTTTGCATGTTTTTGTTGTAGCCCACGGGCTACAATAAAAACCGTGTGCCACTCCTTCATCAGACAGGTGGGCTCACTGACACAAAGTTTATATGGCATGTTAGTTGCAACTCTTTCAGTAGAATTTTATTTTAAGTTAGCATTCATGATCTATCTTAATGACATCTAAAATTTCAAATGCAATAGAGCAAACACTTATTTCATGTAACTGAAAATTTGGACAAATGTTAACACAGTTGTTTTTAGTTAGATACTGTGTTTGGCGGTACAATAAATGGTTTTGCTTGAGTCTATGCAGCATAGTTTCTGTGGGAGAGGATGTGTTTCATTAGGTAGTGCTGTTTTTATTTCAAATTAAAATTTTGGTGACAAATATATTACACAGACTGCAAATATTTCTGTACCTTATTCAGTGATACAAAGCACATCTCCTTGCAGACATGTATAATGCTATGCATTAAGGGAAGGGCCACTACCCAGACCGGTTTCGACCTTTACTGAGGTCTCGTCAGTGGGAACCAGACCCAGAGGTGGTGATACCAAGGTGGAAGCAATGGAGAAGTCATATTTACCTATACGAGTTGCCAAAAAGTGTTTCACCTTATTATTAAATTATTCTGGATTTAGAGAAAAATGTTGGAATTTTTTTCCCACTTGGTTAGACTATAATAAATTTAGTTTAATCCTTTATCCAAGTGTAATATCTTCAGGTATTTTCTGAAGTATCTTCAGAACTGAGGCAACTCTTGGTAAAGGTGGACCAAGCTCTCAGTTGCCTTAGTCCTGAAGATGCTTCAGCTGCAAACTTTGTTTGCTTACACTTGGATAAAGGATTATACTAAATTTATTATAGTCTAACCAAGTGGGAAAAAACTTCCATCTTTCTCTAAATCCAGAGAAATTTAATAATAAGGTGAGACACCTTTTGGCAACTTATATAGGTAAAGATGAATTCTCCATTGCTTCCACCTTGGTATCACCATCTCTGGGTCTGGCTCTCATTGATGAGACCTCAACAAAGGTCGAAACCAGTCTGGGTAGTGGCCCTTCCCTTAATGCATAGCATTATACATGTCCACAAGGAGATGTGTTTTGCATTATGGGAGATACTAAGACAAGGAGTGATGGGAGCTTGGTCTACCTTTACCACGAGTTACCTCAGTCCTGAAGATACTTGAGGTGCAAACTTTGTTTGCTTACACTTGGATAAAGGATTAAACTAAATTTATTATAGTCTAACCCAGTTGGAAAAAAACTTCCAACATATTTCCTCAACATTCACTTTGTAAATGATGTTTTTTTGTAGTGTGGTCAATCTGTTCAGAGACTGAATTCATATAGTTTATACATAAAATTAACTCCTTCTACAGCTGCATCAACTTCACCACTGAATGAGAATCAAACAGTTGCCTTCCCTACTTGAACTTGCACTCATACTGGCACAACTCAATTTCTGTCTGGAAGATTACTTTTACAGGTCATTACATCCAATTGTCCTTATGATCATCATCCATCACAGAAGAAGAGCACTGTCAAAATAGTAATGCAAATATGAACTCACACCAAGTGTTATACTGAATCCATCCGGCTGGTAGAACTAAACAATATAAAAGTTGCCACATGATTATTAATAGGTGTGAACAGGCTAACATTCAGAAAATCTTTGATATTTACCAACTAGACTTCAATGTTAGAAGAGAGAGAGAGAGGCACTTAATAAACCTAGAGTTTATTAAGTGCCTCTCTCTCTCTCTCTCTCTCTCGCTCTCTAGTCAGTGTACCTTATGTTTGACAAATTGGCCATCCCACTAAGATAACAATAAAGATTACTAATTTATTAATTATATGAAGAGCCAAAGGCTTCAATTCGGCGACATAAACTTGTTTAAGTTAAGGGATTTCATGCCGAATATAGTAAATATATAAAGTTCGGTGAGTCCAAGTGTAAGCAAATACCTGGATAGTGTTACAACTGACCCTTTAGGGAGTGCAACACTGAGGCAACTTATGGTAAGGGTAGAGCAAGCTCCGATCACTATTTTGTAGCAAACAGAACTTACATATACCCTACTATGAGAATTTGGTATTTCTACAAACTTGGTATTTCTAGGTCTACCTACTCACTGATGAGACCTCAATAAAGGTTGAAACCGGTCTGGGTAGTGACCTTCTCTCACTCAATGTAGAACACTAATACAGCTCTTAGGAGCTGGGTTTCACATTATGGGGAAATATCAAGAATAGTGATCGGAGCTTGCTCCACCCTTACCATGAGTTGCACTCCCTAAAGGGTCAGTTGTAACACTATCCAGGTATTTGCTTATGCTTGGACTCGCTGAACTTTATATATTTACTATATTTGTCATGAAACTCTTTGAGTTTCTTATTTGGTTATGAAACAATATGGAATGTAATATCCCTTAACTTAAACAAATAAAGATTACACTAAATACTCAAAATATGAAGAGAGAGATAAATGGAGATGTGTGAAAATTATAGATCTATAACATTGCTAAGTCACAGTTACAAAATCTTCACACACACATTATTCAAAATAGAATCCAGACTTTAAAGAACAAGATAATAGAAGAAATCAAGCAGGCCTCAAAACTAGAAGTTCTACCTCAGACCATATTTTACAGTTAATAAACTTGGTGAGAAGTACAGGGCATACAACTTACCTATATATATTTGCCATTTTATTGACTTCAAACAAGCATGTTGATTCCACTGACAAGAACAAAATGATTAATAGGAGAAATCAAACAGGCCTCAAACCTAGGAGTTCTACTACAGACCATATTTTTATAGTTAATAAACTTGGTGAGAAGTATAGGGCATACAACTTACCTATATACTCCATTTTATTGACTTCAAACAAGCATGTTGATTCCATTGACAAGAACAAAATTATAAACATCTTAAAATCTATTATGTTAAATTCAGAAATTATTTACACCTTTATTATGAATTATTATAAAGATACCAAAGAAACTGTGAAATTTAATAAAATAAAAACAGATAAATTCAAAGTAGAAAAAGGAGTAATACAGGGTTGCTCACTCTCACCAAATTTATTTACTACCTATTTCGAAGAATATGCAAATCCATAGTTGAAGAACCAGGTCTACAAATAAATATCAACCACATTAAATATATAAATGATTAATTATAATGAAGAGCCAAAGGCTTCAATTCGGCGACATGAACTTATTTAAGTTAAGGGATATTATATCCCATATTGTTTCTTAGCCAAATATAGAAACTATATAAATAAAGTTCAGCGATTCCAAGCGTAAGCGAATACCTGGATAGTGCAGCAACTGACCCTTGAAGGTAGTGCAAGCTGAGGCAACTCATAGAAAGGGTGGAGTAAGCTCCGATCACTATTCTTGATATTTACCCATAATGTGAACTTAACTCCTAGGAGCTGTATTATTGTTCAACATTATAAGAGAAGGTCACTACCCAGACCGGCTTCGACCTTTTTTGAGGTCTCATCAGTGGGTAGGTAGACCTAGTTAATACCAAGTTTGTAGCAAACAGAACTTGCATCCCTTCTATGATAATTGCCAAGAGGTGTCCTATTAAATTACTAATTATAATGAAGAGTCAAAGACTTCAATTCGGCAACATGAACTTATTAAAGTTAAGGAATATTATATCCCATATTGTTTCTTAGCCGAATATAGAAACTATATAAAGTTCGGCGATTCCAAGTGTAAGCAAATAACTGGATAGTGAGTTTCTATCAGTTGCCTCAGCTTGCACTACCTTCAAGGGTCAGTTACTGCATTATCCAGGTATTATAATATATAAATAATATTATTATTCTTGTGGAATCTAAAGCAAAATTGGAAAAAAACAATAATAATTTTAAACAAAGATTGCAAAACTTTTGGAATGAAAATTGATCTAAGCAAAACTAAATGAATTTAAATATTTCACAATAAACTTAGAAAAGCATATGCTTGAATAAGTAAAGTAATTTACATATCTTGGCAGTCTGTCTCATTACTTACAACCTCAACAACACAGAAAACAGTAAAATAGAGACTTAACAAAGAATGACCTAATATTAATAAATTAAACAAAAAATGAAAAAATAACACCATTTCAAAAAGCCTCAAACTAAAACCATTATTATATCTACAGAAACAAATGGGGCTGAGACATAGAGACTCAATCAGAAAGAAATACAGAAAATCATAGCATTCAAAATGAAATGCTTAAGAAAAATAAATAAGATTCACTGGTTAGAACACAAAACAAATGAGCAAGTCAAACATGAATTAAACTATAAAGAAGATAATATAGTTATATTCTCAAACAGCAATTAAGATGGCTTGGACAACTCCAGACAATGTCTTCTAAGAGATTACTAAATATTGTCTTGAATGGAATCACTAGAGAAAGATCATCAAGAGGCAGACCAAAAAAGAACCATTACAGTCTTTGAAGGAAAGGTCACAATTATCAAGCTTCAGAGAGAGATGACAGAAATCGCCAGAGATAGAGCTAAATGACAAATATTTCATATGGTAATAAACCCATCATCTGACGGATGATAAAGACGACTCATACTTGATGTTTAACAAGTGCTTCTCCCTAGTCAGCCTTTTGTTCTACAAACTGACCTTTCCATTAAGGTAACAAAAAGATCACATCAAGTACTCAGAATATGATTAAGATGGCTTCGTATCCGATGCCAATGACATTAGTCACTGGTATGGGATGCAAGATTCAAATACAATTTTTTCTTCTTGTAAACATGTGATACATTACTTCGATATCCAAGTCTCAATTATTCAGACTGTATAGCTATATCTCAGTTTTGAGAAGTGATTATCATAAACTGTCACTTAAATTAAAAAATAAATAAACATAAATAGAAAAAAGAGTATACAAGTAACCCTCGCTTATCACGGATGTCAGGTTCCATAGAAATGCTGCGTTATATCAATCGCATTATGTGAGACTCAGATCACAGAAAAAAGTAGGGTTATGTTCTGAAATAGTTTTATTTTTTTTAAATTATATAAACAACAACATATATATTTATTTAATTCAGGTAATTCATATAAAAGTTAAGAAAACAAACTTTGAAACCACACATCATATAAAATTATAAATTGTACGTAAACTTCATTGCACATAATGCATAAATGTCTTTGGCAAAATAAAAAAAAAGTGCATATTTTAATCTTCATCACTGCCTTCAAAAATAACATTTTGTAGATATTCTTTATGTATGAGTGACCGCACGTCATCATCACTTGAAATCTCTTGGACATAATTTGTATAATTCTCATTGCATATTTCGGCTGGTTTAGTTATCAAGTCAGTAATATGACCTTGCTTACCACTATTGATGAAATTTTTATTAAGTTCATAATATGGAGCTAAACAAATATCCAATTGTCTCGTGAATTTTCCGGCGTGCTCCATTCAGGAATCATTATCTGTAAAATAACTTCCTTGCCAAGTCCAATCCTTCTGCCAATTTCTTTAAACTGAATTCATTAAGGGATTCATCACAATCATAATCCTTGGCAGAACTTTCCCCTCCATTTGGTTCGATGTCATCTATTAACTGTACCAGTTCCTCCTCATTTGAATCTGTTTCCCCATCAATTAATTCACTAATTTCGTTTTCAACCATATTGCAAAGGCCCTCTCCACCAAAAATGTGTGCGACGTTTATTATACAACTTACCTCTTCATCCACTGGAGGTACGTTCTCGTACCTCCAGTTTGTCAAAGAACAATTTCAGGCCATATTTTTTTCTAGCAAGCATTCAGTGTAGAGGGTTGTAATTCCTTAATGGACAGAGAAATAATTTTCACACAATTCAATATTGAAAACTCTTTCCACGTTCGAGGCAGAGCCATGTTTGAATTCCATTTTTGCCAAAATTAATTGAAATGTTTGATGAATATAATATGACTTAAATGTTGATATTATTCCTTGGTCGAGTGGTTGAATAAGTAAAGTAATATTAGGCAGCAAAAAAGTTATTGTAATATTCGTATGGCTTAAATTTGTTTGGTGGCCTGGTGCATTATCTAAAATTAGTAGAATTTTGAAGTCGATATTCTTTTTCTTTGTGAAACTTTCTACATCGAATTCAAAAACACTTGAAAAAACAATTTTCAAACATGCTAGCTATAACCTGCTAAAGGGTATTTCTCTAATATAAATTCACTATTTATAACTACATGCACAACAATAAACACTTTATGCGGTAAACAATTGACGCTACACACACACCAAAATATATATATGTACATGCGTGCTAAAGAGTATTTCCCCTAATATAAATTCGCCACTTATAATTGCATGCATGATACAGACAGACACAAATTTAAAGAAGATAAAATTTGATTTTTAAGTTGTGCGGTAAAAAATATATGAAAAGATAGGGGTTACTCAATTTGCAGACCGCGTTATATTGAAACCGCGGTGTATAAGTACTGTGTTATACGAGGGTTACCTGTATATATATATATATATATATATATTAAGGATACCAAGTAATTTTATAAACGTGGTTTTTTTACTCCTTTTCCCAAGTAAGCAAAACAGTTAAGCTTGTGCCTGAATGTAGTTCAAGTCTAAAGGTAGTGCAACACTAGGGCAACTCGTTGTAAAGGTAGGTAAAGCTCTGATCGCTATTCTTAGTATTTCCCATAATATAAAACACATCTCACTAAGAGATGTATACTGTTATACATTATGGGTGTGTGTGTGGGGGGTCACTACCCAGACCAATTTCAACCTTTTTTGAGGTCTCCTCAGAGAATAGCTAGACCCTGAAATACCAAGGTTTTTAGTAATATAAAGTCTTATCAACTTTACCTATACAAGTTGCTATAAGGTGCTTTTACTTTTAATAAGAAACTCTGGATGAGATAAAGATGTTAAAAGTTTTTTTTACCTTGGGGATAATATATATTAAGGATACCAAGTAATTTTATAAACATGGTTTTTTAACTCCTTCTCCCAAGTAAGCAAAACAATTAAGCTTGCGCCTAAACATAGCATACCTTGAAATACCTTGGTATCCTTAATATATATTATCCCCAAGGTAAAAAACTTTTAACATCTTTATCTCATCCAGAGTTTCTTATTCAAAGTAAAAGCACCTTGTATAGGTAAAGTTGATAAGGCTCTGTATTACTAAAAACCTTTGGTATTTCAGGGTCTAGCTCCTCACTGAGGAGACCTCAAAAAAGGTTGAAACCAGTCTGGGTAGTGACCCCCCCCCACACCCATAATGTATAACAGTATATATCTCCTAGTGAGATGTGTTTTACATTATGGGAAATACTAAGAATAGCAATCAGAGCTTTACCCACCTTTACAATGAGTTGCCTAGTGTTGCACTACCTTTAGACTTGAACTACGTTCAGGTGCAAGCTTAACTGTTTTGCTTACTTGGGAGAAGGAGTAAAAAAAACCATGTTTATAAAATTACTTGGTATCCTTAATATATATTATCCCCAAGGTAAAAAACTTTTAACATATATATATATATATATATATATATATATATATAACTCTTGGATTAGATAATTTTGGCAGCTGATTGATTTTCTTTTATACTCTAACAGTCTGTTCTCCACTTCTCTTACAGTTGTGACTATGGCCCAAGGTAAAAGCATGGCTTATCACTTTTTAAATGCTTTTTACCATCTCTCACAATACCCATATAAAAATGGCAAAATACTAAAGGGAAAACTTTTTTTTTTATAATAAACATTAATTTTTTTTACTGAGTTTGATATAAAAATTTCTCTGAAGTTTAAAGTATAGTATCCCAAAATCTCAAAGTTTTCTGAACTGGCTAAAATTCATAAAAGTTATCTTAGTAGTGAAAACAGTTTCTTCTGTTAGAAAGATTTTGATTTAAACACCACATTTGGGATACAAGAAACATTTATTTCTAAAAAACATTTAATCTAAAAAAAAGTGAAGTAATGGAAAATATCATTAATTACAAATAATGCCATTCAAGTACTGGAATATTCTAGACGATGCCACATGGCCTACACTTTACCAGTTTTACAGAGATGGGCTATTCTTGCTTCAACATGACAATGCACTATGCCATAAGCACACTCCATTTCAACATTGTTTCAGGATATGGATATACAGAATTTGGAGCGGCCAGCTCAAAACCCCGAACTCAATCCTATAGAGGCCCTTTGGGATGAACTTGAACATCGGATTCGGGTTAGAACGACACATCCAACTTCTGTGTCTGAACTGACCACTGCTTTGCTGGAGGAATGAAAAAATATATCTGCAACTAGTTCACTGAAAGTTTTCATTTCATTGAAAGTGTGCCAAGGAGGGCCAACTCCTTACTGATTGTGCAATAAATGAAGTATTGTCTAAACAGCTGGTGTCCAACACTTTTTTTTTCCAGATAGGGTATATGCTACATTTTTTATGTGACTCCCATCCATGAAAAATAAAAAATTGTCAACATTGTTTAAAAAACAATATAGTACATTAACACCATGGGTCAGCAAAGATTTATTTATTAACTTATACTAGGAATTCTGACTTAGCATCCAATCCTCATCTTCTCATTGTGCACTTCATTAGTAGGTATCCAACTGGATAGATACTGAATAAACAAGGATAAACAGGCAAGTTGGGATTTAGTTGATGAAATTAGTTGGATGGAATAACAAGATTAAATATCATTCTGCATAGAGTACCCTACTCGAGTACTCCAGTTCCCTACCTCAACGGTTTCTGTCAGGGAAAAGTCAGCTATTCGTGAAAAAGCTAATCATTCACTGAGAAGTCAGCTACCAAACAAGCTTTCACTTAACATCAATAGAATTCTAGATAGATAATCATTAAGAAGTATCAGCAGAAAAGAAGTGGAAATAGCAGACGAAACAAGGAACAACCATCAATATAACTGGTTTTACCAACAAGAGAAACAGGTGCGATTCTGCTAAATAACAATTACAAGATGTTATATTCAGGCAACAATGATCATAGTTATACTATCGAATACTAAATATGAGGATAACATTCTTGAATACTGGCCAGTTTTAAGTAGAATGATGAGGGTAAACATCAAAACTGAAAATAGTAAAATGAAAGTCATCTGTGCCTACAGTTCCACAGAAGGTTCTACTAAGGAAGGAAAGAATGGCAGAATTTTTCAAATCATTAGAGAAAGCAGCATAAAGAAAAAGGAAAAGTTGGTTCTTGTTGGAGATCCAAACAGCATAGTAGGAAAATGAATACCACACATATAGAAATATTTGGGAAAAATTTGAAGAAAAGAGCAAAGTTAATAATGATGGTAAGTACCTATTGGATTTCTGTTCAGGACATAGAATAGTCATGCTGCAACATAAAGATATGCACAAATTAATGTAGAGAGAAGACACAAGATAATATTCATTTCATTCTCACCACCTAACTGTCACTTGCTATTGAAACACTTTTGATACAAACTCGTCTTCCATAAATCCTTTAATTTTCACAACAAATACATCTCACACACATTGCACTGTACAAAAAAAAAAAAAAAAAAAAACGACATTATTGTACTTAAACAAAACAAATAAACAAAAAACAAACAAAAAAAAAACATTTAATTACAAACTAAACAACTCATTCAATCACACACCTGTATAAAGCTTAACCTAATATTATTAACTAAAACATGAAAAAAATTACTTGTCTTTCAGCAGAGGTAATAACAACACAAGGAAATATTACTTTGAAAAATTGTTAAATGAAATAAGAAGTGACTAAGAGTGGCAGAAAATTTCCAAGAGGAATACAAGCATACCAATACTTGAGATAGGAAAAAACAATCAACGAACATGAAATGTTGAAAGGTAGCTGGAGTAGATAACAACTAAAAATGCTCAAATATGGAGGTCTAAAAGTTTTACAGTGGTTGGGCATCACTGCATAATTCAGGTCTGGTTAGGTGGCTGAATTCTAGATAATTAAGTAAACATACCAGCCACTGAATTAGAAATTTTTATACAATACCATGTTGGACCTCCTTTAGTGACTGCCAATATATATCTTCTTCAATTCCCTGTGCATAGTTTGGTAAGATATGGGTTGGGAACAGCTTTTATTAAATGCTTCAGTTAATTGCTGCACATAGGAAGTTCTGTTTGTCCATATAAACCTTCTCAGGCGACGCTGATCTTGTTCCTGACAGACTGTCTTAGGACTACAGTTACACCTCTTAGACAAGCAATGTGGGTTATTTTTCCACTGATTAACCATCCAAGATATCTAACCTTTAGAGAAACCAGTCAGCTCTGCTGTTTTCAAAATTGTGGCTCCAGCCAGTGGGTACCCACAAATAAGTCCTTTATCAAACTCTGAAAGATCCTTTGTTTTTTTTTTCATTTTGATCAACACTATTGCCAATTTGACCAGTAGCATTCTTAAGATAGTTGCATAGACAAGTGGTGATGCATATGACTAAGCATTTTGCATATAAGCTGCGTATGTGATGTTTATGTATATCTGCATAAAGGTTTCTAATTCAGTGCCTGGTATGTGTAGAATACTTATACTGCCCATCTATAAAATGAGAAATGAAAACTGAATTTTCCTACTCAGTGTTCCAGAAGATTTATGAAGCATACTTGAGAATAAGCCAAGAAAAATTGTAGTAGAGAAAGAAAGAGCAAGCAGAGTTCAGCAGTCAAATCAAATAGGGATTGCCATGATTTGTGCTTTACAAGATATAGCATAGAAATCATAAAATATAACATTCCATATTTTTAAGTTGCATAGATATGGAAGAGGTATACGATAAGATACCAAAACAAAAGCTATTCAAAACTCCACCATATATAGAGCAATACCTAGTCTGTAATTAAGTTGTTAGTTAATAGTCAGAATTGAAGATGTTAAAAGTTTATTTTTCACTTGGTTAGACTATAATAAATTTAGTTTAATCCTTTATCCAAGTGTGTGCAAACAAAGTTTGTGCCTGAAAGTATCTTCAGGACTGGGGTAAAGTGATACAACACCGGGCAACTCCTTGCAAAGGTGGAGCAAGCTACCAACACTCCTATCTCAGTATCTCCCATAATGCAAAACACATCTCCTTGTGGATGTATAATGTTATGCATTAAGGGAAGGGCCACTAACCAGACTAGTTTCGACCTTTATTGAGGTCTCTTCAGTGGGAGCCAGGCCCAAGTGGAGATACCAAGGCAGAAGCATTAGCAAGGTCAAAGGATTAAACTAAATTTATTATAGTCAGAATTGAAGGAAGTATGTGACAGTCAGTCTGTGAAGACAGTCTGATGTAAAATCAGATGCAAGACAAGGGTTGAAACTATTTTCATCATTCATCACCTATATGGATCAAATTATGAAGGAAAGTGACATTAAACCTGATATCAAAATTGGAAATATCAAACTTTAGCTTTTCACTTCATGTAGATGTTATACTCTAAAATAAATCCAGTAAAAGTCTTCATATTCTTTAACTAAACTGAGTAAGTGCTGTAACAAGTTTGATATTAAAATCAACAATAAAAAGACCAAAATTGAAAATAGACAGGAACAGTGAAAAGATTCCACTGCATCCTTCTGAATTGGAACCTAGAGAACAAGTAAAATACTTAAGCTATTTAGACACAATTTCTAGTGGAGATGGCAAATTATTATTATTATTTAGACAGGTATCTCCATGGAGTCAAAAAACCCATCACAGGAAACCCACACTATCTATTATTCACACAATACTTATCATATATCTCCTTAAATTTATTCACTGTTTGGTATCTCACAACCATTTCTAGTTCTATTCTCCAAGTAAAGAACATAGTCCACACATCCTTATAACCACACTCTTAGATAACTAAATGTGACCCCTTGTTCTTCCTCTACTTCCCATGTATTGAAAAATTTCTTTTAGGTCAATCTTATCCTTTTAGAAACATAACTTTCTATCATATCTCACCCATCTGTCAGCTAAACTCACTCTATCCTCAAAGGGAGCATTTCACAGACCTGTCACCAGCTTAGTGACTCAATTCTGAATCTTCTCCACCTCTTTCTGATCCCCAAGAAATGCGGGTGACCAAATCTGTGCACAATAGTGAACATGTGACAGAATCATAGTCTTATAAAGAGGGATAATAACCTATCATTAGTTGTCAAAGTGTTCTTCACCATCCAAGTAATCCTCTGAGCTATTTTGCCAACCCATGCAATATGTCATCTGAATTTCAAATCTCTAACCATCATCACCCAAAAGACCCTTGCCTCATCAATTTCCTGTAATCTAGTACCATCAGTATATGTATGTAATCTTATGTAAGTGATTTCATTACCTTACATTTTGTAACATTAAATTGAAAATGAGTGTCCTTTGCTCACACTGCCCAATTAATTTAAATCATCCTGCAGGATATCTACATCATTTCTTTTTTTTTTTTTTTTTTTTTCAATATTGCCATCACCAGTTTCTCATCATCAACAAACACCAGAATACTCCCCCCCCCCAAATCTTCCACTGTATCAGTAATGTACATATTAAAGAGCAGTGGTCCTTGTGGAGAACCCTGGGACGCTCTGCTAGTCACCCTCATTCACCTTGATTCCACTCCATTATAAACTATCCTATACATGCCACCAGGAGAGAGAAATTTAATATTCCATTATATCTGTATTTTAAAATTCAGATTTTATCGAAGAAAATGTATACGTTACATTTAAAAATGATGATATTCTGGTCAAATGTGATTACACAATCCAAAAATGTGGTTTGAGATTTTTTTTTTGGAAATTAACTCCTGTGTTGGGAGTTTATTTTTCACTTGGTTAGACTATAATAAGTTTAGTTTAATCCTTTATCCAAGTGTGAGCAAACAAAGTTTGCGCCTGAAAGTATCTTCAGGACTGGGGTAAGGTAGTGCAACACCAGGCAACTCGTTGCAAAGGTCGAGAAAGTTTCTCCACCTTTGCAACGGGTAAGGTAGTGTAACACCATGCAACGAGTTGCCTGCTGTTGCACTACCTTACCCCAGTCCTGAAGATACTTTCAGGTGCAAACTTTGTTTGCTCACACTTGGATAAAGGATTAAACTAAACTTATTAACTCCTGTGTTAACATTTGACATTTGAAAAATTCCTTATTTTTATTTTTTATTTTTTTAAATAACTTTTGCTGGAGCATGAGAAATCATAAAGATCATATTTCTCCCTTTTCTTACTATGTGCAAGGTACTGAATATTCATTAACAATCGCAGATTGTTCCCTCTCCACTTCATCATCATCATCATCAAATTCCTGCCATGTATCCTCAAGGAGTGTACAGGATATGATAGTACTACATGAAAAATTTACATCATTACTAACTTCCTATCTACAATTTTCCTCCAAATCAGTCTGTTACTTGTCAATACTCCAACATTATCAGATCTCATATTTCTATCGTCTAAGGCACTTTGGATTGTATCAATCCACCTATATCTTGGTCTACCTCTGGGTCGTTTTCCTGCCAACCTGGCAGAGAACACTTGTTTGCTAATCTTTCCTCATCCATTCTGTTTAAGTGACCGTACCACCTGAGATTAGCTCTGCTAACACATCCCTGGATGCTGACAATGTCAAGTTCTTTCCTAATATCCTCATTTTTAATATGATATTGTCATTGATACCATCTTCATGCCTATAATCTTTCTCAGGACTCTCATATCTGCGGTCTCTAGTCTTTGGTCAAGTGTTTTACTTCTAACCCAGCGCTCAGATCCATAAGTTAAAACTGGTTTGAACACTGTTTTGTATACAGCTAATTTAGTGTTCCAACTATTTTCTCTCTTATTCCACATGAATTAATTCAATTGACTTCATACCATACCAGCTTTGATGATTCTGTTGTCTATTTCTATAGTTAATTTACCATCCTCACTAAAAATCGTGCCTAAGTAACTGAAATGTTTTACTTGTTCCACAGGTTCTCATTCACAACACAGTTGACATTTTCAATGATTCTGCCTATTTTCATTGTCTTTGTCTTTTTATTGCTGACCTTCATACCATAGCTTTTACAACAGTTATTCAATTTAGTCAGAGAGTCTTGCAGACTTGTAGCAGATTTATTTAGAAGTATAACATCATCCGCATAAAGCAAAGAGCTGACATTAACATCTCCAATTTTGATAACATGTTTAATATCACTTTCCTTCATAATGTGATCCATATAGATAATGAATAACAGAGGGGGATAATGTACATCCTTGTCTCACACCAGATTTAATATTAAACCATTTTCCTGTAATTCCTTCAATTCTAACTGCTGACTTACAACTCAAATAAAGACTAAGTATTGCTTGATATAATGCCCTACTGACAGCATATAACTGTAGCTTTTTGAATAGCTTCTCTCTTGGCACCTTTTCATATGCCTTTTCCAAATCGACAAAACTTAAATACAGATCTCTGTTATATTCCCATGATTTCTCCACTATTTGTCGCAAAGTGAAGATCGGATCTTGACAGCCTCTATTTCACCTGAATCCAACTTGTTCTTCGCCAAGCTTTTCTTCCACAATTCTTCTCAACCGTTTCTCAAGTATACTTACATATATCTTACCAGGAACACTCAGTAGGGATATACCTCTGTAATTCTCACATTCAGTTTTATTTCCCTGTTTATATATGGGTACTATGAGAGCTCTACTCCAATCATTGGGAATTCATCCCTCTGTCTAGGCATTCTGAACTATGCAGTGCAGCCACTGTAAGAATTTTATACCACCACACTTCAGCATTTCTGGTTGAATGTCATCTACTCCTGCTGCCTTTCCATATTTCAAGCCTTTGATGCCTTTTTCTACTTCAAGTATGGATATGTATTCCTGACTGCATGCCTGGTCAGTGTTTTTTAATCACTGTGCTGTCATCACTGCTTGTTTCATTTAGCAGTTTTTCAAAGTAATTACTCCATACTTCAAGGATATCTTTATCTCCCGTTTTCATGTCACCTTTACCATCTCTAACTCCTTTTACAGCACTCTTTTCTAAATTCCTAAGCCTCTTCAACAACCTCCAGAATTTTTTGCTACCTTCTTGATATTTATTTTCTATGTTCTTGCCAAAGTCCTCCCATGACTTTTGTTTTGCTAGTTTTACACACTGTTTAGCTTTCTTACATTTGTCTCTGTATTCTCTAAGAGCACAAGCTGACTTATTTGCCAGGAACTTTTGATATGCTTTCTTCTTTTCCTTCACTGCCTCTAACTTCCTGTGTCCACCATGGAGTTCTAATTTTTCTATCCTTGCAGACAACTTCACCACATACCTCTCTAGCTGAATCAATCAGGGTTTTCTTCAAGGCTTGTCACTGAATCTCCAAGGTTTGGTTCCTGTTCTCAAACTCTTTCATTTTTTCTTCAATAATCTTTGTGTATTTTAGCCTACAGTTCACATCTGAGAGATGGTCAACTTTTATTTGCTTTAAAACTTTCTTACATGTTATTCTTTTCAATATGAAATTCAATTATATCCTGCTCAAGACTAAATAGTGATCACTTCTCATTTCAAATTCTCTGTACACTCTGGTGCCCTGCAACAGGGAGAAAACATCACTGTCAACAATAACATAGTCAATGAGATTTTTCTTATTCCTTGCCTCTTCTCTCCATGTGAATTTGTGCACATTTTTATGTTGAAACATGGTGTTAGTAATAACCAATCCATGTCCTGAGCAGAAATCCAACAGATATTTGCCATTATTATTAGCTTTGCTCTTTTCTCCAAATTTTCCCAAAATATTTTTGTATGTCTGACAATCATTTCCTACTCTGCTATTTAGATCCCCAACAAGGACCAACTTTTCCTTTTTCATTGTGTCAGTTGGTTTTTCTAAAGCCTCAAAAAATTCCTCCACTTCTGCCTTAGTAGAACCTTCTGTGGGACCATAGGCACAAATAAGTCTCATTGTCTAGTTCCCCATTCTCCTATTTGCCCACATTACTTTACTTGAGACTGTCTGCCAATCAAGAAGATTAGCCTTGTATTTTGTGTTGAATACTATGGCTACTCCTTCTTTTCCTTGATTGTCATTACTTTAATATAACATTTTGTATTTATTGCTCAGAAAGATCTCACCAGATTTTGTTCTTTTTTGTTTCAGTCACCCGTATTATGTCGATCTGGTACTTATCTAATTCCTCAGCTAGCTCCATTTCTTTTCCATTCAGGCTTCTTATGTTGATGGTATCGATCTTGAACTCTGGTGATGTTGAGTTGGGGTGAGTTTTAGGATTTGTTCCAGTAGCTGACTTTTCGCTGTTCACCCTGGTTCTCTGGCGAAAACAACAGGGGCCTTGTTTAACCGGGTGACGCCCCAGCCGGCATGAAATTTTGTCATGTTGTACCATCATTTTGTATTTTGGTTTAACCAATAAGAATACAATTTGGTCGGCTAAATCCCAAATTGCCAGCCCATCCTCGTTCTTTCAGTATCCAGGTAGATACCCAACAGGGTGCACCACGAGAAGGTGAGGATTGGAAATTAGGTCAGAAGCCCTGGTCCGTTCTCCGCATTCCTTTAAAGGCTATGTGGAGGTCTCCTCTCAGTTATACAGCTTTGACCCTTAAGCATCTCACTTCTTCCCCTCAAAATTCAATTCTTGTTTCTAATTGAAGATGTAATTGTGTCACTGGAAAACTATGAGATACCTTTTAGTAAAGAAGGAATGGAAACCCATTCTGCACCTATATAATTTAAAATGCTATAGTTTATAATTTATAAAATTCAATGGCTTTTTTGATCAAAAATTCTGTCGAAACAGATGACTGGCTTCATAATTAAATCTTCTTTTACATTAGAACTTTTTCCACACAGAAGATTCTATTCCTTTACTAATAAAATATTTTCTGCCAATGCTGTTTCTATAGTCATTACAATCTCAGAGAAATAAAAGTGGTATCAGGAAACAAAAGTCAAGTTGGTCGGTAGCCAAAGTGACTATGTGGTAGACTAATATTGTCATGTAGTCCTGCTGATCACTTGGCTATTTTTTTATGTGAATTCAACTCATGAACAGTAATAAACCTATAAGGAATAAAATAACTCTGAAACTCTTCTCTAAAGATATGGAACATTTTCATACTGCTTATATGCAAATCTCTTCAAAGATATGAGGACTTTCAGGACTTCATAACCTAGGCTTAGTTAATTATCCTAGATGAAGATGTCAGGGTTTTCCAATTTTAAACAGTTGAAACAGTAAGAAAACATTGCATATGTTCTCCCATCTCCACTTATGAAAAGTTGTAAATAATTAACACATTACTTCTTACAGTAGTAGGTTAAGAGATTTATTATATTTATTTTTTGTATTTTTTTTTAAATGTTTAGATAATCCAGAAACCTTGCTTTTTTTTTTTCAAGAACTTTTCTCAAGCCACTTCAGACTTCTAATAAGTGAGGCAGTAGTCTCAACACTAAGTGTTAAAATTCAATCTCTCACCTAAAACCACTTACAAACATCCATGCCAATGGCAAAATTCAAATCTGCTGTCGGTTGGAGAGCAAGTATGCTAATAACATGGCAATTAGGTCAGCAGCACATTCTCTAATAAACATATTAACAGATATGAACTTGTTAATCAAGCGAAACCAGATTCTAGCTGTCTCTTGCCTATACATTTGTTAATTCTGGTTGAGATCATACAATGAGGAAAATCAAGAATATTAGACAACTTAGATCATAAAAAAAGCTTTTATGTGGTGATTAAGTATATTTTGGGTGAATGAGATTCATTCCTCTGATTCATATTCTATCTAACTATATTTAATTTCCAAGAAGTTATGAGAGGTCAGACAGCACACTACACGAAATCTTTAGAAAAGAGCAAATTTGCAATATGAAACTTTAAGGATGATATCAGACCATGGAGAGAAAAAAAAACTTATTAATAGTTGTATATTTATCAGAATGAGTGGATGGAAGAGGACCAGAGAACTATAACAGGTTGTTCAATGTGTGTGAAGCTGAAACAAATATGAATAAATGGTGGCTGGACATGTCTAAAGAGGAAGGAATTTAATAATGTGTTATATGATAAAAGTAGTGTGAAAATGTCTATCTAAAATAAATGTTCGAAAAACTAAACATTATATTCTTTGCTTCTGCACACACACAAGCAACAGATTTTAGGGAGTTTTCAAAGCAACCACAGGTTAACTGATATAGTCAATTGTATATTTCAGTTAAATGACCAGCAAAATAGATTTTCCAATGCAATTAGATAAATTATTATTATATTATGTTGAAAAAGAAAAGAAAAATATCCAGTTTTATAATATTCAGGGAAAATGTGGCATGCTCATCACATGTAAAAAATATGTTCCTAGAAAGTGCCTCCTCTATTCCTGCCTACAGCCAGGTTTCTGTGAACAACATTAATATCTGTTCAAATGGAGGAATCATCCTCAGGTTATTTATCTCAGAAACTAACTCAGATTTTTCATCCTGCAAAACAGATCAGAAGAACACGTAACACACTGGCCTCATAGGCTTAGTTTTTTCATCTGTAATTTCAAACAACCAAAAGAATGAAACAGAACACCTCTGAAAGCTTATGAGTACCAAGAAATACTGGAGGTAAAATTATCAAGGAGAAAAATGATAGTTGTTTGAATCAAGGTACACTTAATTCTCACAGTGACTTCACTACAAACTAGTAAAAAAAAAAAAAAAAAAGTCCTACAAATTTTCATAGCAACAATGCCATTTTAAAGGAAGTTCACTACAACAAACTATTCCTTACTTTCTGTATCAGCTGATACTGTTTTGTATCAGTTCTATAATAAGGATTCATTACACAATCAGTCCACGACTAACGATAGAGTTCCATTCCAATGATCCCATGGTAGATTGGAAATTACCATATAAACCCTCATTAATATACCCAAATGTAAAATGTGTAGGTCTGGTTATGTTATATTTTAAACCAATTTTACTATTTGTTTATAGTGATGTAATACAATTTACAAATTACAATATAAAATTACTATGTACAGTACCGTATTACATAATGAAACATTCATGTACAGGGCTTTTGTATACTTACCAATAAATGAATCATCCAGGAATCAACTGGATGATTTATCACAGAAGGCAAGAGAAGCTAGGTAATCAACAACAGATTCTTCTAATTTGGGAATTGCAGCAAAGCATTTCATAATGGTTCAACATAAGCATAATTTATGGAAAGTTTGAGCTTATATTCAGGGAGGTGAGCGATGGGAGTGGACTTCCTTAAAAATATATACATTGTGCTCAATTTAGTCTGCACAGGTTTTCCTTTTCTTTTCTGCATACATTTCTCTGTAACAATTAATTGCAGCTTGCATCATAAGCACCTCTACCAATCTCACCCCCATTTTGGGGGGGGATCTAAGTGTCTTCCTATTCTGTTTTTTTCCTCTCATCTTCAATTTTTTTGTACGTTCTACTTATTCATTGTCGCCCTCCAATTCTTAGCTGGCATTATCTTACCAAAAATTTCTTGTAAGGCTTGTCTTTGTTGAATCTTGTGAATGTATGAACATGTATTTTCAACACCATTCACGCACTTTGCTGTTACCTTACTCCATATTGCATATACATTCTTATACAATACAAGCTATCATATTCCTTTTTAAAGTCTCTGAGAGCTTACTCACCATCAGTGGCAGCAATAGCTTGAGAAAAACAATTTCTTAAATATATGGCTTGAAGGCAGTAATAATATCCTGGTTCATGAGTTGCAGGAGTGAGATTGTATTCAGTGAACACATTAATGGATGGTTGTCGTAATTATGAGTGGTCACAAGTCGCATACATCATAGGTCAAGCACTGATTGTATGATCAACCCTCATTACGATAAGCTTGTTTGTGGAAATTTGCTATAGTGAATTTTCTTTAGATAGAATTAATGTTTTGGGTGGGACATTCTGATCACCCGAGTATGCTATAATGAGTTACCTACTCTATTAACAGAGGGAAGTTGAAGATTTGGCAGAATCATTGTTCTTAAGCCAGCTAGCTAAGCTAATGCCTTTTTATTCCCTTATAGGGAGTAGGTGAGGCCTTTTAACCCAATCTAGCTTTTGGAGACTGAGTGGGTCGTTCAATCTCTACTGGCAACCAATCAGAGATAGCTGGCCCATGACTATCACTAATTATAAGCCACCACCGATGAAGAGACCGGCAAGCAAGTGCTGCCATCTCTCAGTACCTAAACCCTAACAGGATATGTTACTGTCTGAATTAACACGTTCGCTGCCAACTACGAGTATACTCGTAGTTGGTATATGAGCCACACAAGCCAGCTATGAGTATACTCGTATGACGCTTACCGCCAGAAACAAGATTACCCGTACTGACCTTGAAGAAGTGAAAATGCTTGGCTTGTGGAGCTAGCAGCAAAACTGTGTATACTCAAAAAAAGGTATATGCTCCACACAAGCCAACGAGTATACTCGTATGTCGCTTACCACCGGCAACGAGATTACCTGTACTGACCCTGAAGAAGTGAAATTGCTTGGCATACGGGAACAAACTATCGCGAAGTAGCGTGGCAGCGAACGTGCTAATGTGGGTGCTACAGTCAATTTTCTTGAGTTCAACCGTAGAACCAACATTAATTCTTTGAGTTGAGATTTTAACTGCAATTTCAGCATTCTTTATCAAATGTAATTCCTACTATGAGCGGTTACAAAACCTATAGCACATAGTAGGGGAGGGGGGATTATCAAAAAGAAAGAAGGAACCTGTTCATATGTGGAGAAAGGATTAAATACCACCCAAGTCATATTATGTTTGTGATAGCAATAGGAAAAGCTGTACCACAGGTGTAAATGGAAGATGACAAATACTGAAAAAACTAGGTACATTCAATAATTTGGGGATTTTTGGGATCTCGAAAGTAGTTTTGTTCAAAACAAGATAACTTTACTTTTGTATTACTCATAATCCAATAAATTCTATTAGCCTGTCAAAGCAGTTTCTTTTATTTTCAATAAGCAGTTTTTCAGAATAAGTTGGTAATCTTATAGCATGTATAGCAAATATGTCAATACTGGCCTTTCTTTAAACTGAACAGATCAAAATTTTTGTCTTTCCTTCAAATGGCTGTAGCTGTAACTGCTATAAATATGAATAAGTTACAGCAGGACTCCACATAAGAATGCATCTTCTGAAGCTAGTTTTAAATTATTCTGAATGAATAAAAAATTAAAAATTAGTGAATTAAATATCAAGCTGCTGCAACTGTAGAGAAATGTACAGCAAAAATAAAATTTGAATAATAATTTAATTGATAACTTGCTTAAATGAGCAATTAAAACAAGTTATTACAACATTTTAATATTCAAACATGCCAAGATAAAACAAATTAAAAAAATAATACGAGTTTATAAGCATCATAAAACACGAACAATAAATATTAAGCAGCATGCTTAAAAAATATATATAAAATAAAATAAAAAAGACTGCATAGGAGCTGTAAATGAATTTGGTACACTGATGTCAATGTAGATTCATATGCAATAATTGTATCAACCTACATTTCTATCAACAGATTCCAGGAAAGAAATTCTTAAAAAATGTAATCATTAAATAAGGCTAACTCCTGAAACTTTCAAAACAAACTTAGCAAGTTGGTTATTAAAACTTACCCTTCCCCTTTCAACAAGATTAGTAATCATGACAATTATGAACACTCGTTGTTCCCAGATCATTCTCCAATAATCATCAAAGGTTGATGGTAATGGGCCTTGAGTTCCAATGTAGGCCCTGGATTTACAATATCCCTTAAAAAAATTCACTATCATAAATAGTTGTTTAATAGTTTTAATGGATATTAAGTATATAATTTAAAATCAAGTTTATTTTTTATAATCATATTTCATTTCCAAATCACACTTTTAAGTACAAAGCAAAACATCATCACTTAACCAACCAAATGGCTGATTCTGCTTGTGGATAAAACAGATATCAGTGGCTACCATTTCTTGTGGATGTAATTTGTTTGTCTAAGCTTTTAAAATCTATACACACAAGAATACTGACTCGACCACAATAAGATATGAATGCAATCTTTGGACACGTTCCTTGTATTGCACATTATCATGTGCATGTGGACATGGGATATATTGGTTCAGTTTTGGTTGTACCTAGAACATATTTACTGGATGGAATTTAATTATATTGGCATTTAAAATCAGTACTGAAATCTGCTGAGTAATATGCATTTTTGTTTCAAATGGTTTATTTATTGTGGCAAAACAAATTTATATGTTATGTCTACACAGTACATAAAGCCAAAAAGAGGATCAGTTTCATAAAACACAGACTTTTGACACTTTTTTTTTCCACACAAAATTCAACACTAAATGTTATCAAAACTCTGACAATTATGAAGACTATAATATCAAAAGTTGCTGCAATGAATTTCAATAATAGATTCAAGACTGACTGATGAAAACTCCTTCCTCTAAAATAGCACAGATTTTAGTGAAGACAGCAAATTAAATTTTGAAATAGACAACAGAATAAGCAAAGCTGGCATAGTGGGGAGTCAGCTGAATACATTTATATGGAATAAGAGAGAAATCCGTCAAAACATTAAACAACTGTCTGACCACATATCCGAGACCCTAATCTGGCAACGTGCCAAGAAGAGTCAATTCACACTAAAGGGGAGGGAAAGAAATAAAGGATGAGCGAATTGGTCACCAACACGCAAAATCACATGCTTTATGCATAAAATCTTCCAACTGTTATACAAACAAAATAGTTACCACTTTAAAAATGACTATGTTCATAAAACAAAAGTTAATTTTCCGACGTGTAATAATAAACAACTCACCCAACAAGACAGATTGATTACCCTATTATCGGAATGGATTCTCCTTCTTCTGACATGCGCAGAAGTGTCGAAGGGTCTCGCATCTGTGGGTGTACAGTAGCAGTATACAAGACAGTGCTCAAAACCAGTTTTTGACAGTTGGGCTTGAAATAAAGAACTTAATCAAAGATTGGAGACCATAGATATGAGAGTTCTGAAAAAGCATAGAGGAGTGAAGTGATGGCATTAATGGCAGAATCATATTAAAAATGAAAATATTGGGAAGGAACTCAATGTTGTTAGCATTCAAGGAATATGCGAGTAGAGCTAATCTAAATCAGATGGCTGAAGAAAGGTTAGCAAAACTGATGTTTGATGGCATGAAAAAGATCCAGAGAAAGACTAAGCTCTAGGTGTACTGATTCAGTCAGGAGGCCCTTAAAAGACTGAGATGTTATATACAACAGTATTGGAGCACTGACAAGTAATAGACTAATTTGGGAAAAAATTGTTGATAGGAGATGAATAATAATTTAAACTTAATCATACAGTGCTGTCATAGATCCATATATCAGGAAATTGATGACTACGACAACAACCTTATTTAACCAAGCAGGAGTAAACAAAAGTACATGAAATATCTCTATAACTAGGTAACTTATGTGTGTATGTGTATAGGGCAGGCATCATTTTACCCAGTGTTCATAAAGTGAATCATTCATAAACTGAGGTAAATTATAATGTGTTTAAATGAGATAGGTTCCTTCATTCTGAAAACTGATTTCTATGAGTTAATAATTTTGTAATTTTTATAAAGAATTATTATTACTTTATAATTATACACATGAATAATGTTTATAAATGGCATAAGACAATAAGTTATAAATTAAAGTAAAAATCCTGTACAATAGAATGACGCTCACCAGTTGCGATATGTAAAATCACTTCTATTTTTTCCTGAACGGTAAGTGCTTTACTGTTATTTTTTACTGAGGAAGATATGGAATTAACTATATGTTTACAAGGCATTTTTAATTTATTGTTTAAATACTAATATTAGTAAAACTTTCACTTCTTAAGCAGTCATTACAATGTGGTTCACAGTGGACCAAAATGTAAATAAACCCTTTTTTGTAATCTCTACACACAATGACACAGAACATAAAACAATTACAAACACTGCCAACATGCTGTATACATTTATTTCTGTCTTTCGTTTGGGTTCATTTACGTGTTTTGATTTTTTACTGTTGATTTTGAAATGTTCATTAATTTGAATCTTCATAAACAGAGGAAACATAAAAGAGGCCTTCCTCTCTCTTTCTCTGTACACACACACACACACATCATTATGGAAAGATTCACTATCCAGAACAGTTTTAAATGCTAGTCCCCACTAATGAGATTTCATAGTCTTGTCAGCTAGACCTGGAATCACTGAGGAAAAAACAATGAATCATTCACGAGTCATTTACAAGTTGTAGTTTGGCATAGTATGACTTTTGCTCTCCTTGTGTCAATAATCCTTAAACCATCGATCATTTACAAACGATTATTTCAGAGGGATAATCATTTGTAAATGCTGCAGTCTCTAGTATTATCCAATTTGGTTCTGTTCTTTAAGATTAGTCCAAAAGAAATAGCTGCCCCAATTAACCAGATTCTACTCTATAAATTAAATACTTTGTGAGTGGGGGGGGGGGGATTAAAAATTATGAATATCCCTATGGTTAAATAATTAAAATGGTAATTTCATATATGTTTATGATAATGAAACCATTTACTATCAGACTAGTTGTATTTTAGACACAAATTTGTTTTACTAATTTAGCTGTTTAATGAGGTGAACAGAATTCTGCGCGCGCGCGCGCACACACACACACACACACACACACACACACACACACACACACACACACACACACACGAGTCATTTAGAAGTTGTAGTTTGCCATAGTATGACCATAGGTTGTACAGAATTTTATGACAGTAATAAACAAAAAGTTGCATCATTAACTTCCTACCAACAATTTTCTTCCAAATTAGCCTTTCATCTGTCAACATTCCAATAACAGATCTTATATTTCTCTTCTAAGGCATTTTTTACTGTATCATAGAACCTATATCTTGGTCTTTTTCCTGTCAACCTGGCAGAGAACACTTGTTTTGCTAATCTTTAAGTACCATACCACTTGAGATTAGCTCAACACATTCCTGAATGCTAACGATGTCACAAAATGTGATACTGCCTATTGCCATCTGTTCAGTCCCCCTAATCTTTCTTAGGACTCTCATATATGTGGTCTCTAGTCTTTGATCAAGAGTTTTATTTTTAATTCACTCTCAGATCCATAAGTTAAAACTACTTTGAACAATGCCTTGTATATAGCTAATTTAGTGTTTGAACTAATCTCTCTCTTATTCCATATAAATTTATTTAGCTGGCTCCCTACCATACCAGCTTTGCTAATTCTGCTGTCTATTTCCAAATTTAATTTGCCATCTTCACTAAAAAATTGTGCCTAAATAGCTGAAATGTTTTACTTGTTCCATAGGTTCTCCATTCAGGATGCAGTAAATGTTTTCAATGTTTCTGCCTATTTTCATTGGCTTTATCTTTTTTTATTGGTGATTTTCATACCAAATTTATTACAGCAGTTATTCAATCTAGTCAAGGTATCATGCAGACTTAATTTCTGGATTTAATTAGGAGTATAACATCATCTCCATAAAGTAAAGAGCTGGGATTAACATCAATAACAGTGGAGATAATTTACATCCTTGTCGCACACTGGACTTAACATCAAACCATCTTCTTGTACCTGCTTCAATTTTAATTGCTGATTTATAACTCAAATAGAGACTATTTATTGCTTGATATAATGACCCATTTTTACATCATATAACTGGAGCATTTTGAACAGCATTCCTCTTGGCACCTTGTCATATGCCTTTTCCAGATCTACAAAACTTAAACAGATCCTTGTTATTTTCCTACGATTTCTCAACTAATTGTCTTAAAGCAAAAATCTGATCCTGACAATGTCTATCTGGCCTGAACACAGCTTGGTTCTTCTTGAAGCTTCTCCTCCACAATTTTTCTTAGCCATTCCTTAAAAATACTTGAATAAATCTTACCAGGAACATTCAGTAGAGAAATTGCTCTATAATTCTCATATTCAGTTTTCTTTCCTTTTTTATGGATGGGTACTATGAGTGTTCTACTCCAATCATTTCGAATTCGACCCTCTAAATTATGCAGTGTAGCCACTGTAAATTATTATTACTACTTGACACCTCCAGGAAGTCCAAGGACTCATCGAGGGAGGGCACCTACTCTACAACTCTGTCTCCACCACTCAATCCACCAACTACACCAATGCCATCTACTGCCAACCACTACTATTTTCACAGGCATTATACCTCTATATGTTAGCATTTCTGATTGCATATCATCTACTCCAGCTGCCTTTCCACATTTCAGGTTTGTGATAACTTTTTCTACTTCAAGTAGATATATATTCAAGATGGTATTTCTGTTGAGTGTTTTCTACCACTTTGCTATCACTACTTGTTTTATTTAGCAATCCTTCAAAGCAATTACTCCATACCTTAATCTTTATCTTCAGTTTTTATTTCCCCTTTGTCATCTCTAATTTCTTTTACAGTACTCTTTCCTCCATTTTTGAGCTTTTTTAACAGTCTCCAGAATATTTTAACACTTTCCTGATATTTATTTTCTATCTTCTAGCAAAGTCTTCCCATGACTTTCGTTTAAGAGACTAATTTTACACAGTGTTTAGCTTTCTTATATTTTTCTCTGTATTCTCTAAGAGTATAAGCTAATTTACTTGCCAGGAACTATCAATATGATTTCTTCTAATTTTCCTTGATTGCCTTCTTTAACTTCCTGAGTGCACCATGGAGTTCTGATTTTTCTAACCTTGCAGATTGAATCAATCAACTTTTTCTTTAGTGCTTGCCACTGTACTTCCAAGGTTTGGTTCTTGTTTCCAAGCTCTTTCAGTTTTTCTTGAATAATGTTTGTGTATTTGAGTCTACACTTCACATCTGATAGTTGTTCAACTTTCATTCATTTCAAAACTTTCTTACACATCCTTCTTTTCAATATGAAGTTCAATTTTATTCTGCTCCACACTATATGGTGATCACTTCCTATTTCAAAATCCTCTATATATTCATATCCTGAATGAGTGGGAAAACATCAATGTCGACAATAACATAATCAATGAGACTTTTCTTATCCCTTGCATCTTCTCTCCATGTGAATTTGTGCACATTTTTATATTGGAACATGGTATTAGTAATAACTAGTCCATGACCTGAGCAGAAATCTAGCAAGTACAGGTATAGTACGCCCACACTTTGGAGAGATGTCATTGGGTCAGTGCCAAAAAGAGTCAATTCATGTTGAAGGGGAGAAAGAAATAAGGCAATGTACGAATTGGTTACCAACACGTGAAATCACGTGCTTTAAACGTAAAATCTTCCAACTGTTATACAAGTAAAATAGTTACCAGTTTAAAAACGACAATGATCATAAAAGAGAAGTTAATTTTCCAACGTGTAATAATAAACACTCATTCCACAATACGGATTGATTACCCTATTATCGGAATGGATTCTCCATGCCAGAAGTGTGTAAGGGTGTCATATCTGTGGGCGTACTATACTTACCATTATTGTTAGCTTTACTCTTTTCTCCAAATTTTCCCAAAACATTCTAATATATCTAGTAATCACTTCCTACTCTGTCCAACACTAGTCCCCACTAATGAGATTTCATGGTCTTGTCATTCTAGACCTGTGGTATCAGTGTTTAGATCTTCACCGAAGACCAACTTTTCCTTTTCATTGTGTCAGCTGCCTTCTCTAATCCTTGAGAAATTACTCCACTTCTTCCAGTGGAACCTTCTGTGGGACTATAAGCACAAATAAGTCTCAATGTCCAGTTCCCAATTTTGATATTAGTCCAAATCACTCTACTTGATATTGCCAGCCATTCAAAAAGATTATCCTCATATTTAGTGTTTAATATTATAGCTATTCTTTCTTTTCCCTGATTGTTAAGGCCTGAATATAACATCTTTTATTTGTTGCTTAGAAAGATCTCACCTGTTTTTGTAATTTTTCTGTTTTGGTAACACCTGTTATGTCAATCTGGTACTTATCCAATTCTTCTGCTAGCTCCATTTCTTTTCCATTGATATTTCTTATGCTGATGGTACCAATTCTGATCTCTACTGATGTTGAGTTGGGGTCTGTTCAAGTAGCTGACTTTTCGCTGTTCACCCTGGTTCCCTGATAAAAACAATGGACCTTCTTTAACCAGACGACACCACCAACCAGCATGTAATCCATAGTGTTGTACCATCATTTTGAGTTATGGTTTAAGCCAATAAGAATACAATTTGGTCAGCTACATCCCAAATTGTCAGCCCATCCTCGTTTGTTCGGTATTCAGATAGATACCCAACAGGGTGCACCACAAGAAGGTGAGGACTGGACACTAGGTCGGAAGCACTGGTTGCTTCTCTGCATTCCCAAAAAGGCCATGTGGAAGTCTTCCCCTAGTAATCTAGCCTTGATCCTTAAGCATCCCCGATAAATATCAAATTACATTAAATTCCACACAGCGAGAGAGAAATTATCATTTTGAATTGTTCAAAATAGCAAAAAGAGCAATGCTGCTATTTGATACAGATGTCTGGTGGGAACAATGCAGAAATCAGTACGCTGGAGTGATTATGGATTTATAGTGACGACAGAGAGAGTGAGATTTTTAAATCACTCATATTTTATTCTCAGTTTTTTGGAGCCTATGGAATCTTTCTTCGGCAAAGTGCACCTGATCCAAATCGTTCTGGGTAGTGTGACTCTTCACGAGATGCATGACATTACATATGCCTGAAAAGAGGGTGTGTTGTTTATTAAGAGATATTAGATAAATTGATGTGAGGTCAACTGTCTCTATTAGAAGTAGCCTAGTCATGAAAATCTTTCACATTCAAACTTTAGTCTGCTCATGCTCTGGTAAAATAAGAATGAAAGCACTATAATTTGTTTCATTACATATACAGTTTTGTATTTATTATATAGCTATTATATATATATATATATATATATATATATATATATATATATATATATCCCACTGATGAGACCTCAATAAAGGTCAAAACCGGTCTGGGTAGTGGCCCCTTGCCTTTAATACATAGCATCATACATCTCCTCCAGGATATGTGCTGTGCATTAAGGGTAAATATTAAGAATAGTGATCAGAGCTTATTCTACCTTTACCACGAGTTGCCTTGGACTTGTACTACGTGCAGTGTTAGCTAGACTTGTCTGTTTGCTTACTTGGGAAATGGAGTAAAAAACCAGGTTTATATTTAAAATAACTTGGTATCTTTAACATATATTATACCCAAGGTTAAAAAACAAAAAAAACTTTCTACATATATATATATATATATATATATTTTAAAATGTATTATTTATTTTTTGATAATCTTTGTATTTTGCTATTAACAAATGATTATTTTGGTATTTTAAGACAGGAATAAAATCTCCATTAATGGTATCACAGTACAAGTATCTTGTTCTTCTAAAGTGATACTATCTGTTATTAAAAGAATTGAAACTTGAACCCAGTCAGAATGTGTGTGTGTACTATGGACACAATTTTCTCTTACGACTAAAACCGTCTAAATTCAAAATTTCGTTAAATTCCATCATTCCACCAAACAAGAGATGAATTATTAAAATTTCAAATTCTTCTGAAAATAAAAACAGATAAAACTATAATGAGGAAAAAAAAAAAAAAGCACTTTCAACCAGTCTACTTAAGACAGAAAATTAGGCTTGTTTATGCAAACCAAATTGTCTGCATAAACACAGGCTGAAATGTGTTGAATTTTTGATAGCTGATATGTCACTGTTTTTGATATCAAATAAGGGAAACAGATTTGTTAGAAACATCATTTAATAAATTTAAAATATTCAAAGAATGTCAAAATTTATACTGTACTTTACGATAGACTGTAGACAAAATTTTATTTTTGCCCAGTTTTGTGACTGGGATTTAGTTTCAGTTAGATCATTTCAGTTAGAAATGATCTAACTGAAACCAGAACTGAAATGACTTGATAAATTTTAGCATAGGTCACAAATACCAAATTTTATTTAACATTCATCCATCCAAGGCTAAATTTTGCCACTAAAAATTATCTAATTAAAACACATGGGCACATTCTAGTGTACTTCTTAAAAAAATCATACATCATCATCATCATCAAATTTCTGATATGTAGCATCCAAGAGTGTACAGGATATTATGATGATTCTACATAATTAAGTTTGTCATTACTAACCTGCTATCAATAATTTTCTTCATAATTATTTTTCTTCAGTTAACATGAAAAAACAGAAGAGATAAGTAACACTATTTACTTAAGGCCATATATTTCAGCCTGAATATTTGGCCATCATCAGTGGCAACAAGAGTTAATTACAAAGTAGAATGTGAACAATGGATCGTTTTTTTTTTTTTTAAATAGCTAATGAATCTATTGTTCATGTTCTACTTTGTAATTAACTATTATCACATATATTTGGGTGAGGTCAAGGGAAATGTATTATATTTTATATATAATATATTTGAAAAATATATATAATGTAGGCCATATATATTTCAGCCTGTAATATTCAGGCCTTAAATAAATACTATTATTTATGCCTTGCGATTTTTCCTGTTAACTGAAAAAAACCTATAATGGCACAAGTATCTCCTAAACAACTCAAACTATTTTGTTACCTGTAAGGATTGTAATACTGTCATTTTCTAAGCTTGTCTTCTAAGGTATTTCTACCTGCATCAGTCACTTAAGATATTGGCATTCCTTTGAGTCTTTTTTCCCCTTGATATCCTGGTATCAAACACCTGTTTTGAAAACCTTTCATCTCCTATTCTGTTTAATTATTAACTCTGCTCATACACTACTGAATGCTAACAACATCAAATTCTTTTATAATATCCTCATCTTTCATATGATCCTGCCACTGATGTCATCTGTTTACTCCCTTAAGTTTTCTCAGATATTTGTATTCTCTAGTCATCATCTATTATTTCTAATCTAACTCTCAGATCCATAAATTAAAATTAGTTTAAACATTGCACTGTATACTAGTGAATAGCACATGTTCAATTTTGTTAGGAATCCTGCAGACTTATGCTTCTAATAAATCAAATAAATATAACATTATCTACATAAAGTAATGAGCGGAGATTAAATCTGAGATGTCACTTTCCTTCATAATGTGATCCATATAGATGATGAATAACACTGGACATAATGTGCAACTTTAACAATATTGATTTAACATCAAACCATCTTCCTGTATCTCCTTCTATTCTAATTGCTGACTTAACAACTCAAATGTACACTGCTTGGAAAGAAGTCAATGGACACCATAGTATGAGGAACATACAGCCAATGGCACCCACCTTAATAAGATGTATGTAAGCCCTCCTTTCACTGCAATGACTACAGCAATCCAACACGGCACACTTTCCACAAGCATATGATAGTGATCAATGGGAATTTTGGACTATTCTTCCTGTAGTATTCCACAATAGTCCAGGACCTCATGTAATGAGGTCCTGAACTATTGTGGGGCAGATTTCCCTTGACCTCACCCAATGGTCCAGTTCATCCCAGAGATGTTCAAATGGGGGGAGATCAGATCTCTGTGAAGGTCAGTCAAAGTGTGGTGACATTCATGTCTACAAACCACACAATTACAGCAGCAACCTTATGACATAGTGCATTGTCTTGCTGAAAGAGACAATAGTCAGTTCCATAGAAATGCCACAAAGTAGGAAGCATTGCATCGTCTAAAATGTTCAGATGCCCTTCAGAGTTCAATGGTTCGTAGCACCGCAAACAGAGATGTGAGGCCAAACCAGGAAAAACAGGACCATACCATGACCACCACCTCCAAATTTCATAGTTAGAGTTACACACTCTGGTAAGAGACATTCAATGGGCATCTGCCACACCTGTCTATATACTGAGGTAGAGGATGTAGCATGATTTATCACTCAATAACACAGCTTTCCAAGTTTCCATGTCCTGCACCACTGAAGATGACACTGCATGTTGGTTCAGGTAATGTGAGGATTGCATACTGCAGTCCTCGCATGGAAATCCATGTTGTTAGCCTCAGTTCTGAATGTTTTTGTGCAGATTTATGTTCTATTCGATGCCCAGAACTCCACATTGAATGTGTCAGCTGATGAATGGCATTTTTTACATATTATCCTTCATAGCATCCTGTGGTCACGTTCGGTGAGTGTGGTGGGTCATCTACTGCAGAGTGCACTTGCAGTCGACTCCGTGTGCATCCATCTCAGTACGGTATCACTGATTGCTGAACTGGATGGCCCAGTTCATCAACAATTTGCTAAACAGATAGGCCTACAACATGGCATACTATCACAAGGCCTCTTTCAAACTCCATCAGTTCCCTTCTCCCAGCCATTTCACCTGGGCAAAGTTGCACCGAATTGGGAGCATTATATTCCTCCAATTCATACCGGCTACAAACACACAACTTGTTTCATGGCATGATGCACTATGCTAATGGGGGGGTTCCATTGACTTTTTTCTAAGTAGTGTAGATTGTGTACTGCTCAACATAATGTCCCATTTATATTATATTAACTGTAATGTTTTTGAACAGCTTTTCCAGATCTACCAAACTTAAATACAGAACCTGCACATTCGCATGATTTCTCAACTATTTGTGTGAAAATATCATCCTGATCATCCTATTTGGCCTGAACCTAGTTTGTTCTTCTCCAAGCTTCCTTTAATAAGCTAGAATGTAAAAATTATAGAACAATTGCCTTGATAAGTCACCTTGGTAAAGTGATGATGATCATATTGACAGAAAGATTGAAAACACAACTGGAAGCATACCTTGCAGACGAGCAAGCAGGATTTAGGAAGGATAGCACTACAATTCAACAGATTTTGACAATGAGGTTAATAGCAGAAAAAGCTAGGAGAAAAAACAAAAACATATATACTTGCTTTGTTGACTTTCAGAAAGCATTTGACAGTATTGACCAGAAAGTGACATTAGCAGTTCTGGAATCCTATGGAATTGATAAAAAACTAATAGCTATATTAAAAGATGTTTACCAGAATGCAGTTGCAGCAGTTAGAATAGGTGATGATTTGGGGAAATGGTTTAAAACAAGCAGAGGTACTAGACAGGGAGACCCAATATCACCAAGCATTTTCATCGCAAATTTAGAAAGAGCAATGGATAAAATGAAAGAAGATGCCAAAGGAATATCTGTACACAGAATGAGAATTAACAATCTGAAATTTGCAGATGACATTGTTATTATCGAAGAAGACAAAAGAGAACTACAAAAAACACTGAAACTGTTAAATGAGGAAGGGAAGATATTTGGACTTGTTATGAACTTTGAAAAAACAAAGACAATGGCATTTGGTGAGAAGAACATGAAACAAAAGATACAAGTGGATGGAACTGATATAGTAAATGTAGAACAATTCACATATTTGGGAAGTAAAATGATTTGGACTGTAAAAAAGAAATAAAGATCAGGATTGCAAAGGGAAGAACAAATCTGAAGGCCATGGATAACATCTGGAAAAGTAAAGTGATCAGTCTGCAAACAAAACTAAGAGTATTTGAAACATGCATCTTCAGTGGTGTACTGTACAGATCTGAAACGTGGGTAATAAATAAGGAATCAAGAAAAAGAATTTTGTCATTTGAAAGAACTTGTTACAGGAAGATTCTAAGAATAGGATGGGTACAGAAAATCACCAATGAAGAGCTCTATCAGAAGATACAACCAAAACAGAATCTAATGCAGAAGATTATAAAATGGAAGCTGCAATTATTTGGACACATCTGTAGAATGAGTGAGGACCGGAAGATAAAGACATTTATGTTTGGTATTTTGGATGGTTTAAACAGAAGAGGTAGACCATACAGAGAATGGATAGACGATATAAAAGACTGGTGTGGAATGGGTGTACAAAAACTGCGACTGTGCACTGGACAAAGAAAGGTGGAAGAAGATAGTGAAACAGGCATCAGACATCAACGGGCAATGAGCCCATGATTTGTGATGATGAAGCTTCCTTTCTACAATTTTTCTTTGAATAAATTTTTATCAGAAACACTCCATAGGGAAATTGTTCTGTACTTCTCACATTGTGTATTTTCCTGTATATTTACTGATATGTGCTCCTGACTGCATTTCTCTTGAATATTTTCTCTTGAATTTCTCACATTGAACATTTCTCTTGAATTTTTAAAAAAATTGCTAAAGCAGTGACACCATGCTGTCACTGCTTTAGCAATTTTTTTAAAGTCCAATCATCTAGAATATCTTTATCTTCAGTTTTCATGTCACTTATTATATATGATTCTTTTTATAGTACTCTTTCCTCCATTTCAAAGCTTTTTCCATTGCCTCCAGAATATTCTGTCACGTTCTTGATATTTTCTATGTTCTTACCACAGTCTTCTCTTGATCTCTGTTTATCTAGTTTTACATGGCACTTTGTTTTCTTATATTTTCTCTGTATTCTCTCAGAGCAAAAACTCACTTACATGCCAGGAAGTGTTGATACTTTCTTCATTTACTTCACTGCCTCTTTAATTTCCTGTGTCCACCAAGGTGGTCTGATTTTCTAATGAATTTCCAAGCTTAGGTCCATGGTTTCAAGAACTCTCATTTTTTCTTGAATAATATCTGTGTATTTGAGTCTACAATTCATCTCGTAAGGCTGCTCAACTCTGTTTCTTTTTTTTAAACTTTTCTTCTCAATACGATATTCAATTTTATTCTGCTCAAAACTAAAGGGTGATCACTTCTTATTTCAAATCCTCTGCATACTCTTGTATCATGAATGCATGATGGTATAACTGCCACCTCATTAATAACATAACATTAACATAACATGGTCAATGAGACTTTTATTTCTTGCATCTTTTCTCAATGTGAATTCATGCACATCTTTATGCTGAACTTGGTGATAACTAGTCTAATGGGTACTTATTATTATTATTATCTTTGATCTTTTCTCCAAATTTCCTCCCAAAAAATTATGTATGTCTGGTATGTATGTATGTCAGCCATACATTTATGTATGGCTGACATACAAAGAAATTTATGTATGTTATTTACCAGACTGCTGTTTAGATTTTGAAGGACAAATTTTTCCCTTTTTCTATGTCAAATGCCTTTTGTAATGTCCCAAAAAATTCCTCTATTTCTTCCTTAGTAGAGCCTTGTGTCATCATCAATTTCTCAATTCTGATATTTACTCACATTACTCTACTGATATTGCCTGTCAGTGTTGAATACCGTAGTAACTCCTTTTTCCCTGATCATTACTGCTTGAATACAACATTGTATTGTTGCTTAGAAAAATCTCACTTAATTCTATCTTCTTTTGCTAATACCTATTATGCCAATTTGGCACTTATCAAATTCTTCTGCTGGTTACATTTATTTTTTGTTGATGCTTCTTATGTTGATGATGCCAATCTTGAACTCTTCTAATGTTGAGTTGGGATTTGTCCTGGCCTGACTTTATGCTGTTTGCTCGATTCCCTGATGAAAACAACAGGGGACTTGTTTAACTGGGGACATCTTAGCTGGCATGAAATTTTGTCACATTGTATCATGGTTTAAGCCAATAAGAATACAATTTGGATGGCTAATCCCAAACTGCCAGTCCATCCACATGTGTTTGGTATTCGGGCAGATATCTACTAATAGGGCACCACAAGAAGGTGCCCTATTCACATCAGGTCAGAAGCCCTGGTTGGCTCTCTGCATTCCTTAAAAGGCTATGCAGAAGTTCAATGTTTCCCTCACAGTTACCCAGCTTTGATCCTTAAGCACCCCTGTACCATTTAGTTTTATGTTAAATAAAACTAATAGTGCATGCTGTTTTTTTTTCTTCTTTTTTTTCTAGTAGATGTTTCCAGTCTCATATTGATGACCGGGGTGCACAAGAAGGTGAGGATCTGATATTAGAAGCCCTGGTTGGTTCTCTGCATTCCTTAAAAGGCAATGTGGAAGTTTCCTCCTGGTTCTCCAGCTTTGAGTCTTAAGCACCTCCTGAACTATTAGTTTTCTGTCAAAGAGCTGTTGGAAAGGGAATAATTTTTTCAAAGGTTCTTCACAAGAGCAAATAGTTAGAGATATTGTTAATTTGTGATTAATTTTCAGATCATTAACTGACTTTGGGAATACAATATAAACTCCCTTTTGCCAAGCCTCTAGAAATTCATTCTCATAACAATCCTGTTGAAAAGGTAGAGAGCAGCTGATCCATGGAAGATGGTGACAGATATTTGACTACCTCATAATGGTTGCTCATTGTGCATCCAATCTGTTGCGGCATCAAAAAGAATGTGCAGTATATCTTCCCTTTGTTTTCTAAATTTCATCACATACCTCTTTGGTATTGTTCTCTCATTCTGAATTCTATCATGGTTTGTGAAATGTCCAGTAATACACACTTTGTAATATGATTCACTGCTTTCTTGATAGAGAGGGAGCTAGCTGTTGCAGAATCAAATTCTGCTGAAGATGAGAATCCATTTTCCATCATGAATATCATGATGAAATATATAATTGACAAGGAGTAAATGGTTTATTCCCCCCCCCCTCCTTTTAATCTCCTCTAGTGAGATGCTGACTAAATCATACCATTCAGGGATGATGTGAATGTAAGAAGGTTGGAAAGAGTCATATATGTTCTTTTCCTCTCTAGACATATTTTAGTGTTACTTTCTCAGTATAAAAGCTTTTTCAATTGGAAGTAGTGGTGGTACATGTTCTCTTCACCTTCTGATACACAATATTTGGGATGACCGAGTTTCTGGGCCCAACAGCCACATAGAATGTTCCCAATGTTTGGGATCCACAAGATATTTTCTAAAAAAATTTAATTATCAAAAACACAATACAGGCATTGTGTTTTTTCCACTCATTTTAAATTTGTATAATATTTTCGGTTGTCTGCTGTAGGCCATTCGATTTAAATGTTCTATCAATTTCTGTTTATACTGTCTTATGTAGTAATTAATTGGTTTTATATTTAGGGATTATAAAATTTCTTCATTTGTTTTATTGTCTCACTTAGTGCAGGTGAGTCAATTCAAATTTTGTTTTTTGTATTTATTTGCATTATGGGAAAAATGGCATTTGTATTTATATGTATAATATTTTATGTATGTTATTACTGTATATGTATTTATTAATGTGAAAAATATTATACACATGAATTTTTGTCTTTTATGAAAATTGCCTTGAGAACCACATGCAGCTTGCGAGCTGGGATCTGGCAGCTGCTGTTTTGAATCTTTCTAATCCTTTTAATTTTGGCATATCTAAGCTGAAATAAAAAGGAGTGGCTTCATTTGCTGACAATTCTAAAGATTGAATGATGCAACCAGTAGAGGTCACATCATGCAACAATTTCTGCATCAAATATGGAGTACTCTTGTTTCTTATAGCGATTCAATTGTCCTGATACTTTCCACTCAATTGGTACAAAACGGAAGGGGAAGCTTTATTTGCAAACTTTTATGTTTTATGGGTTGTATCAATCAACTGTTTTCAACTAAATTTGGAATATTGTTTTTTTTTAAGTTGCTGGGGTTCTATGGGAACTGCAGCATAATCGGAGCAAAATAATTGGTGGGACTGTAGAAAAGTGATAAAGTGAAATGCACAGACCACTAAGGGTTACATTGTTCAACCAATTTCACCCAGTTACTCTTTTGACTATTTCCTCCATTTCATTAAAAAAAAAAAAAATCTCATAAAACTACATTTCAGAATGTATATGCATGAACCAAATATTCAGAAAGCTGGAGATTGTTGAAATTTTGAAGCAGCTAGTGTAGCACAGATGACATTCTTTTACTAGTAAATTTTATTGTAATTTTTCCTCTCAATTTGGGTATTTCCACAACAGCAGCAACAACAAATAATATAAAATAATAATGTGCAAGTAAATTGCAGATAACTTTCTGCTTTCTCAGAATTTGGTACATTCTTACATGTGGAATGCCATTTTCCTTGTTATTTTTATTTGGTTGTACAAAATATTGCATCTTCCTCTGAAAATAAAATAAAAGAGACAATTAATCCCATTATAAGATTAAAAACTGGATTCCTGACTTCTGGGACTTGGTATAACAGATGTTAAATTAAATGGAGCAATAAGCATTCCTTGTTTGTTTAGCTACTGAACACAAAAGCAAGAGAGCAAAAGTTTATCAGGAGTGAGTTATATCATCAAGTTATTACCGTAATAACTACGTAACAAAATATCTCATCACACCTGAAATAAAGCAGAAATGATTTGCAATATAAGTTTTAGTCATTCCACACTTATTTAAATTTAAGTAATATAAGGATAAAGCTACTTGAACAAAATAACTCACATCAATATAATTGGCATTGACATAATCTGTACATTTCTTCTGACCAAGAATAGGTTTTAGGCAAACTCGGGTATGGTCATCTGCAAAATAAAGGTGTATATACATATACATATATTTGTTTGTTTCTTGTGATCAAACCAATCATACTGTTTATCATACTATAAAAAATAAAATTGAAACCATAATCTACACTTACATACTACCTCAACATTGTCATTTTATAAATATCAGTGCATCTGAGAACCATGCAAATGCCTATTTACTTGCAGCCCATCTATATAATGAGTATGCTGCACCCACCAACTGTTTAATTATGTTTAATAAATTAACTGATAAGAAGCATTTGAAAAAAAAAATGTTTGCTTCTAATGCTTAATGCCTGGTGAATGCTTTTTTCATTAGCTGCTACAATTTTGCATAAGTGGTATAAGTGACCAATGTTCCTTCTAATTTTTGCTGGCCTGTATGCACATGGGCTTCCAGTCTCCAATTCAATGTGTGTGGTATCCCAGCCTGTACTCAGAACAGTGAAAGTCACAAGCCACAAACTCTTAATTTCATATGCTTAAAATTGGTGACATTATAGTTGTTAAACGATCTTGTACAGTGCATGCTAAATATTTCTATGAAAGCAAACTAAATGCTTACTTCTTCAACTACTTAAATACTGCTTATAGACATAGCTTGTTTATAAACTTTGTTTTTAATTGTCAATTTTTAGGGAAAGACACAATGTATACTGTTATATTAATTAAAAAACTAATTAATACTTCCTATATTTTGGTAATGTTACATTACCATCTTCAGGGAACATAAAATTAATAACATGTGCATGCAGGCACTAACATTGAACAAATATGGCTGAAGACAACAACTGAAGTCGGTCCTAGAGTCCTAAAAGGTGCCACCTAGTGGGCTAAAAGAATGCAAGCTTCCCATATTTGGGGCAGTCTCATGCATCCAAATTTGTTGAGGTTTGGGGAGTTTTTTTAGAGCTGAGGCTGATTGCAGGAATAATCTCTCATATTTATTCTTGCTGCGGTGTAGTAAGGTAGCTTTCTTCCAGCGTATTTTGTGTGCAAAGCATGGTCAGCAAGTCCTGAGTGGCTGTATTGGTGGAAAAGGATATAATGGCACCTTTTAGGTGCTATTATATCCTTTTAGGACTCTAGGACCGATTTCAGTTGTTGTCTTCAGTCATATTTGTTCAGTGTTAGTGCCTGCATGCACATATCATTAATTTTATGTTCCCTGAAGATGGAAATGTAACATTACCGAAATATAGCAAGTATTAATCAAAGTCTTTTAATTAATATAACATTATACATTGTCTTTCCCTAAAAGTTGACAGTTATGTATCACAAACTTTTAAGTTTATCTACAAGAAAAACTATTTTTTTTTCTTTTTTATGTTGAGCCCACACACAAGAGATTGGTTAATCAACCTAAAGTATGTTAGTACCATGTATGGATAGTGGGTTGGGAAAGGGGAAACTTGTTTACATTTGATTTAAAAGCCTGTATATTGTGTTCCTTGGGAAACACACCAGGGAAAGATTGTTCCACAACAGAGCAGTAGCAGGGATGAAGGAGGAGCAAAAAAACACGTTCTATGGATTTCAAGATATTGGAAGTTTTTTTTTTCCCACTTGGTTAGACTATAATAAATTTATTGTAATCCTTTATCCAAGTGTAAGCAAACAAAGTTTGCACCTGAAGTATCTTCAGGACTGAGACAACTCATGGTAAAGGTAGACCAAGCTCTCATCAATCCTTGTCTCAGTATCTCCCATAATGCAAAGCACATCTTCTTGCGGACATGTATAATGCTATGCATTAAGGGAAGGGCCACTACCCAGACCGGTTTCGACCTTTATTGAATGTTCAAGTACAGGTCAAACTCCAAAAACTCAGCATTGTTCACCTCATTGTTCACCTGGTTGGCTCTACACCGTGGCAGGCTCACCCCACCACCAAGCAGAGCAGCTCATTTGCTCATATCTCATTTGATGGGTAACAGCAACATCCATGCCTCAGTTAACTTCATGGGCACCAGCATTGCCATTCATTACCCCCACACACACACCCAGGACCTGGGTGACAGCAACAACCAAGCCTCAGTTAAAACTTCATGGGCTACAGCATTGCCATTCATCACCCAAGCTTCCAACCGGTTTCGACACTTTTGTTGAGGTCTCGACAGTGGGAGCCAGATCTAGAAGTAGTGATACTAACGCAGAAGCAATGGAGAAGTCATATTTACCAATATGAGTTGCCAAAGATGTACCACCTTATTATTAAATTACTCTGGATTTAGAGAAAGATGTTGGAAGTTTTTTTCACTTAGTTAGACTATAATAAATTTAGTTTAATCCTTTATCCAAGTAAGTTTGTGCCTGAAGTATCTTCAGGACTGAGGCAACTCGTGGTAAAGGTGGGCCAAGCTCTCATCACTCTTCGTCTCAATATCTCCCATAATCCAAAGCACATCTCCTTGCAGACATATATAATGCAATGCATTAAGGGAAGGGCCACTACCCAGACCGGTTTTGAAATTTATTGAGGTCTCGTCAGTATGAGCCAAACACAGAAGTGGTGATACTAAGGCAGAAGCAATGGAGAAGTCATATTTACCTATACGAGTTGCCAAAAGATTAAATATGACTTCTCCATTGCTTTGGTCTTGGTTTCACCACTTCTGGGTCTGGCTCCCACTGACGAGACCGCAATAAAGGTCGAAACCAGTCTGGGTTGTGACCCTTCCCTTAATGCACAGCATTATACATGTCCATAAGGAGATGTGCTTTGCATTATGGGAGATACTGAGACAAGGAGTGATGAGAGCTTGGTCTACCTTTACCACGAGTTGCCTCAGTCCTGAAGATACTTCAGGTGCAAACTTTGTTTGCTTACACTTGAAACCATAATAAATTAAACTAAATTTATTATGGTTTCAAGATATACTGTGAACAGATGTTGAGCAGCAGCTGAGTGGGAGAATTTCTGATGCTATATCAGATGAATATTTACCATGGAGATATTTATAAAACACACATACTGCAGAAACCAAATGCCTGTGCAAAAGTGGGAGGAGTGAATTGGTAAGAGATGGGTTATTAATCAATCTAATTGCCCTCCTGTGTATTAAATCATGTATTTTGAAGGAGCTCTTAGGGGCCCACTTCAAATGTGAGAGCAGTTCAATAGGTGAGTAGATTTGTATAAGGTTAACAGCTGTTCAGAGGTGAAGTAACATTGTGAGTGAAAGAGAAATCCTAGTTTTTTTTTTAGAAGCTGAGGATGCAATAGTTGTGATGTGTTTGTGCCAGGAGAGTCTTGATGTCAGGGTGATTCCAAGAGAAATCTCATCTTGTCTGGAAATTTGAGTGTTGTCAAAAATAATACCAGGAGAAAATGGTTCTTTTTGTGAGAAATAAGACAGAACAGGGTTTTACTAGCATTAAAATTGATAAGGTTATCTGTGCCCCATTAGAGAATGGCTTGGAGATCAGAATTGAGGGTAGGTGGTTGATGTTCTGTAGGTTGATGTGAGTTGTGTAGAATAAGGTTTATCAAATGAAATATGCTGTCACCTGCAAAACCGTGTATTGGATTGGAGGTTAACTGATACATAGAAGGAAGAGGACTGGTGAGAGTAGAGAACCTTGTGGAACCCTGGCATTAGTTAGATGGTGAGAGGATGAGGAACTGTCTACCATTACACATAGTGCACAATCACACAGAAAGTTGGCAGTCCAACTGCAGAGGTCCTGAGACAGACCAAATGGTGGAAGTTTGCTTAGTAAGCCTTTTGGCCAGATCTAGTCAAAAGCTTAGGAGATATTAAGTGCAACTACTTGAGATTCACCAAACTTTTCCATGGTATTTGTCCAGAGATGGATGATATGTGAGAAGATCTCCTGTTGATCGCAACAACGGAATTCATAGTAGTGGTCGTTTATTAGTTGGGTGCCTTCAGGATAGTGTAGGAGTTGGAAATTGATAGTTCTGGTTCTCTCCATTACTTTAGATGGAACTGAGGTGAGTGAAATAGGGTGATAGTTTGGCAGCAGTGATTTATTGCCATTCTTGGGAATGGGTTGAATATAGGCCAATTTTCAGGTTGTGGAATAGATACCAGTGGAGCAAGAGAGTATATACAGGCGACATAGAATAGGAGTCAGTTCTGGTGCATAAACCTTCACAACAATTGGAGGAATGCCACCAGGGCCAGAAGACTTTTTGTGTTTAATTTAGACAATATTTTTCTGATCTCTTTCTAGCAAAAGGTTATGGGGGGAGGATTTTATATTTGGCATGTGATATGGTTGGGGGCATTTACCATTGTCAGTAAGGTGTGCAATTGAGGCAAAGTGTAAAGCCAGGAAATTGATTTTTCTGTAGGTGATGATGCAATAGAGCCATCTGGGCATGATATGAGTAGGCAAAAGTTACGACCAATTGCTTTGGCAAGAGACCAAAAGGCTCAGCTGCCTTTTGGACAGGCTGCAAGTTTCTTGCTTTTTGCTCTTTCAAACTCTGTTTTGGAAGAATTGATAGTTTAATTGCAGCTAATTTGAGCTTGAGTATAAGCACGAAAGGAGGATGGAATTCTTGATGTACGCCAGTTGTGGTATGCTTGATTTTTTTATTTGTATAGCTTTGGCACATCTTTTGGTGGGCCAGGGTTTAGGGAACAGTAGTTTAGAGTAGTATGGGCAATGTATGTTTCCATGCCAGTAAGGATTACTTCAGTGCATATGTTTGGGTTGGAAGGCTGGAAACAATAGTCCAACAGTGGGAATAATGCAAAAAAGTCACAGAGGCTGTCCCAATGTTATAATGCCAAACTACTCTTGTATGGGAGTGGCTGTGTAAGTGTTGTTACATGGAGGGGGGGGGGGGAAGCACTAGATTGTGATCAGAATTAACCAGGTAGGCCCACTAATTCACTGTGCATCTGGAAGGACCATTGGTGAGAAAGAGATCTAGGGTGTTTGAGGAGTGTTTGGGTTATCTGGTATTCTGGTTGGCATGCAAACAATTTGTGTAAGGTCGCTGGTGATGGCAAATGTTTCAGCATCTCTACCTGCTCTATCTGTACAACTGGAGGAGGAAAATCTTAGGATGATTTCACTATTAGGGAAGTGGGACTAGAGAAAATCAGTTTTTAAGGAGATGAAATGTAAAGAGCTCAGAATGGTTGGTGGCATTAGGGAAGTGATATAGACAGCAAATGAATTTGCCTGAATAGGGAAGGGAGCTTTTCAACCAAAGAAGGCCAAAGTTAGGCAATTCTAGGTTCTGTGCTCTCTGGCAAGGTATATCAGAGCAGAAATATGTGTAGATGTTACCAATGTGGCATCTGCGCATATTATAAACTGCATGTATACATGCAGTTTATAAACACATTATGTCAAGTTCTAGAATAGGTTGTTCGTTGATGTTGGCATTTCAACGTATTTGTCCAGCCATTCAAATTTAAATGAATCTGCAGCTTTTTTTCACTTTAATTTCAACCATGACTTTTGAGGGTTTAATGCACTAAAACCGATAATGTAACATTACTCATATTAATGTTGTCCTTTTTTTTTGTTTAGCTGCGACTTGTGAAATTGCAAGCACTAAATTAATTCACTTAAATCCATGTAGCTACAAAAATCCATCACCATTTACATGAGTGCAAGTGAGTGCACTGTCTAGACCAGGGGTGGCCAACCTTTTATAGTTCATGCATCAATTTTTTTCATTTTTAAGTTAGGATGCGCCATGCAAACTTATACCACTTTTCCGCCCTTTTAAAATATGATAATATGGACATATTTAACAGTTATGCATAAATGATTTATTATATATATATGGTAATATAGACACTTTTAGCAGTTTTAAATAAAAGGATTTCATATAAAGACAAGATAAACATTAATTATTTTATTGAGACTTTTGAAATTGCTTTGCTTTGGCTAAGCTTGTAGTTTGGAGTTAAATCAGTTATAGAAAGAATCAAACAGTTTTTCAAATTTGAATCAGTCAGTTGCGACCGTAGTTTGTTCTTAATCATTTTCATTGATGAACATGCTTGTTCACATCTGTATGTAGTTCCAAAACGACAGATATAACTGAGCAAATTTTCTCAGGTCTGGAAAATGTTCACAGGGCAACTATTGCCAGAAATTAATTATATCAGAAGCATCTGGGAGTGATGGAAGTTCATTAAATTTCATTTTCAATAAAGAATTGGTTCTGAGATCAATAAGTTCCATTTGTATGTTAATAGACATCGTCAAGATTTTTTGTTCAGTAAGTGAAAAGGGATTTATAAATGCAAGTATGCAGTCTTCTTCAGCAAAATCACTAAAACGACTGTTAAAGGACTCTTGCAATAATCTGAGTTTCTCAGTATATTCTGTAAAGTTGCCATTATCTTCAACAGATTCACTATGTTCTTTTAAATGTGGAAATTGACTTAAATCCCTGGTTTCTAACTGGGAGATGAACAGTTTTAATTTCATTTTGAATGCACTGATATCATTTACTAAGCTGGGGAAAATTTGTTCTTGCCCTGCAGTTTCAAATTTAGATCATTGAGGTGGCTGGTAACATCAACTAAAAATGCTAAATCAAATAGCCATTTCTCAGCACATAGCAGGGCTTTTTCCTCATGCAGCTCATCCTTCTCTTCCAGAAAATTATGAACACTTTCTTTCAGCTTCCAAAATCTACTGAGAACTTGTCCTTTAGAAAGCCAGCGCACCTCACAATGAAGGATGAGTTCACCATATTCCATATCTAGCAGTTCACAATATTCTCTGAATTCTCTTCTGTTTAACCCTCTTGCTCTAATTTTATTCACACACTTTACAACTAGTATCATAACATGCTTCAAATTTAGTTTTCCCACACAGAGATTCTTCATGTATAATACAGTGATACTTTAGTAGAGAACGACCTAAAAACCTTTCAAGTAAAGTCAAAGTCCCAGAAACGCTACCTACCATTGACGGTGCTCCATCAGTGCAAACACTGATGAGCTTACTAGAATCTAGTTGTTGATTTTCTAGACATGACTTTACTTTGTCAAATATGTCTGACCCTCTTGTTTTTCCATGAAGTGACTCAAGAACGATAAGTTCTTCAAAGATGTTAAAATTACCATCAGTTCCTCTTATAAAAATGCTTAATTGGGCTACATCACATATGTCAGCTGATTCGTCCAAGGCTAAAGAAAAGAAAGAACAAGCATGAACATGGACTTTTAATTGCTCATTAACATCATGGGGAAAGTTCTTCGATGCGTCTTACAATTGTTTGCTTGGACAGAGCAATTTGGTTTACTTTTCTTTCAACATTCTTATCACCATGACATTTTGCAAATTTTTCGAGATAGGGCTTAACAACTACCTCTCCATCAGAGAAAAGCTTGTGTTTTTTAGCCAACACAAAGGCAATTTCATAAGATGCCTCCAGCATCTTATCTTGTCTCTTTTTTTATTTCTTCCTTTTTCTTAAAATTCAGCTTGATGTTTTCTATCGTGTCTGTTAAGATCATGTCTTCTATTATCCGAGAGAGTGCTTTCATAAACAATGCACAACGGTTTTCCTGAAGGGTCCGCAATAAACAAGAACTCATTTTCCCATGGTTCATTAAACTGGCGCTTGCTATCACCTTCTGCTTTTCTTCTGCTCATTTTATTTTGCAAAGTAATGGGTAACTGACTGTAAAAAAAAATTATCCCAAAAAGTAAAGCTTATTATTAAATAATTTATTTAAATTATTTTATCGTTTTTAACATTATGAACATTCAAAAACAGTTCTACAAGTTTAAGATAAGATTCCTGTTTTCATGAAGGCCAAATACAGTTCTATAAGTTTAAAAATCATATATATATATTTTTTTTTCATAGAGAGTTTTCGTCTCTCTCTCGTAATATATTATGTCCAATGAAATACGAGATTGCTTCCTGCCATAAAACAATCGATCAGCTGGCAATCACACACACACAACCCAAACATCCTCATTACGAAAGCTTTGCTGATGATCAGTTAAATTTTAAGAATAAATCTACTATACGTAAATAAAAAGGAAAGATATTGTATAAAAAAAAACATAAAAACACACACATATAAATACAATGAATAATTGCAGGTTTCAATAATCAT